>NC_070575.1:2625000-2985833 GCF_026914185.1 Puccinia triticina | reverse complement strand
CGCCTTCTGGGGGTTTCACCCAGATCTCTTCATCAATAGGCAAGTTTAGATATGCCGCCACAAAATCAAAGCTGTGCACAGGCCAGTTAAAACGCGCCGCCACCGCTAACAACAGCCGGATAGAAACAAACGTTGCCGTTGGCGCAAACGTTAAATTGAAATCCTTTCCAGCCACTTGTTTGAAGCCTTTAGCCACGTAGCAGGCTTTGAAACGGTGGGAAAGCCCATCCACTCCGCTCTTTTTGGCAAAGACCCAGCGCACATCAAGGGGTTTTGTCCCTGCGGGCATGGGTTTGGATTCCCAGACATCCATCTGTTGTGGTTCAAGAGTTCTTCCGCTATCGCGCTAGCCCATTTGTCTTTATCTTCCGACTTCATGGCCTTTTTAAATGTCTTGGGAATGTTGATCCCAAAAAAAGTGCAGGACTGGAGTACAGCGTCAACAAGGAGCTCCTAATTTTCAAATTCCATTTCATTGACAAAATTTCCCAGCTCAATCTGATGCGCAATGAAATTAGATACCACTTCATCCGACGCGTCAGATGGTGCTTTATCAACAGCTGCCTTAGGCTGAGGCAGTGATACACGCGGAATGCTGTCAACAAACCGTGCCATGGCCGAGGACACAAATTTGTTCTCAAAAGGTAGATAGAAAAGCCAGCCCTTGCTAGCTTCTAGATGAGCCACCACGTGGGCCTCATACGCTCTGTCCTCAAGCTTATTGCGCTTCTCAACAGGAATGTGAATGTATGCCTTGGAGCCAAAAACGCGGAAGGTGTTGAAATTAGGCGGCCTGTTGAACATAGCCTCATACGGTGTCTTTCCTTTGCTTGCTTTGTTCGGCACCCTGTTGAGGATGTGGTTTGCCCAAAGAAAAGCATAGTTCCAAAAGGAACGTGGTAGACTGCTGTCGCTTAAAACTGTGCGGCCCATATCTGCAACTGTACGGTTGAAACATTCCACTACTCCATTTTGATAATGGTGATATGGCAGGTATTGCTTGGCAATAATTCCCTTTTCCTTCAAAAAATTGGAAAAATTCTTGCTGGCAAATTCTCCGCCGTTGTCGCTGCAGAGAATTTTCACCACGTTGCCGGTTTGTTTCTCTAGTTTCCTGATGATCTTGATCAGGACGTCGTTGGCCTCAGACTTTGCTTTCAGACTGCGTACATAGGAATAACCCGTCGCCACATCACGCAGCGTAAGCAGGTATTAAGCCCCATCAATGGACTCTATTGGGAAAGGTCCCATTAGATCTGTGCAAAGTATTTTGAGTCTCTCTGGCCTCCTCATCGTACTGGTCAGAGGATTGAGACTGGTACTCTTCGTGATAGCACATACGGGACAGTGTATCTTCCTGGGTGGTAGATCAGTTGGTAGTCCAAAACCCAGACGTTGTTTGATCAAGGACCTGATTTTTTGTAGACTGACGTGCCCAAAGAGCCGATGCCAACAAAGTAGTACTTTTTCTGCCTCAGTGAGTGACTCGGCTCTCCATGAAGACGGATAAACCCGTTCAAATGGAGTGACAAAAGGATCATTTGTCGTATTGGCGAGTGCCTCAGTTTTGGACGCAATGGGAGTAGAGGAAACGGCATCAGAGCCTTTGATTTCAGTAGAGAAAGGCAGATGAGAAAAAAATTCAACAGTCAAAGGAGAGACAGATGCAGGAATTGTTGAGGAAGGGGAATCTGACAGCGGTTTGGAAGAGGCAGGAACAATAGGGAAATTGGAAGATGAGACCAGAAGCAAAGACGGTCGAGCGGGTTGGACAACAATCGGATATGGGATGCACCACCTGTTCTTTGCTCGCTCAAAAGGGCACCGGAACATTTGTACACCTTGTGTGTCAAAGATGACAAAATTGTCACTGGGATTGACATATGCAAACAACCAGTTAGCTTTCCGGAGGGCCGCCAGAGATATGAGAGTGGAACGTGCCTGCTCACAGAATAACACACCAGAGATAGTTATGGTAGTGTCCCCGGGCCCTCGGAAATGGAGTTCTCCAGCGCCAGATATGTAGGCTCCAGACCCTGATGTAGCCACATTCAAAGCAATGGGGGCTTTGAGTAACCGGAAGTTGTGGAGGAGACGGAGTTCTCCCGTGAGGTGATGGGTAGCACCCGAATCAACAATAGCGCGGGTACTTACGTCTAAATCTGCCGTCATGGCTCCAAAATCAACATCTGCCACCCCATCAAGGGAATCAGATACCTCGGCCTCTTTCGCTGATGCCCCACCTGTTGATAGTCTGGTCGAGAACAGACTTGACTGTGTTGTTGACGTTGTTGCTGGCTTTGAGATGGTTGGTAGCTGTTGGCAGGTCGTAGGGTTTGACCGGGTTGCTGATTGGCTGGATTTGGGAACTGGGGAAAACCGGGGGGGTAGGGCGCGGGGTATTGCTGAAAGAACTGATTCGGGTGACATTGATGTCGAGGTTGGATACCGGGCAGGGATTGAAAGGAAGGCTGGCCGTAAGGGAAGACAGGAGGGGGATATACCACTCCAATCATAGGGAGAAAAGGTGCCTGGTGGTGTTGTTGCCAAGGGAGCTGTGCTGGGCGGTATGATAGTGCACCCGGGCCGCGTTGCCTTCTGCTTACCGGATTTGCTCTGGAGCAGGTCGGGCAGTCCATGAGATAGTGTGAGGCGTCGCCGCAGCTTCAGCATCTGTTTGCCGTGACGTGATGAAATTCGAGCGCCGCCGGCAGTTTGATCTCGGGGATGTCAGCCAGAAAAGCCGATTGATCAAAAGGCGGCAATTCCGTCAACGAGTGGTGGATGGCTGGCGAGTGACTTGGAATCAATTGAGGCTTGCTGGCTGGTCTCGTGTGCTTGTCTTGAAGCTTGCAGGCCGTAAGGAGCTGGACCAATCAATCAAAAGTCGGGGTAACGCAGTCAGGGGATTGTTGAAGTTCTAACTCTACCCGTCTGTCGAAATCGATACCAAGAGATGTGTCTTGCCCCAGACTGCTTTGAAGGACAAAACCCATGAAGATGTCCATGGTTAGATTGACTTTCAGGTTCTTCCACTCCGTCGCCAGATCCTTGAGTCTTGACGCCACCCCAGCTGCTGTCGGATTTGCCAAATTCTTGAACTCGATGAAGCGGTAAAACACGTCTAGCTGAGCCGCCCTGCTGACCGATTTGAACTTCTTGAACATCAGGTCAAACATGTTGTGACAAGATGCCAAACCATGGACATCCGATTTGAGCAATTCGTGAATCATCGCAAGGAATATTGCTCGCCCAATCTTCTCGAGGACCAAATTCGCCTTGGTCTTGCTGAAAAAATCTTTTTCATTGAGATGGATAGTGGCCTTTTCACGCAACTCACGGGTCCAAATTTTGAAATTTGATCCATTGGCGGCAAGGACGTTTTCAGTTGGGATGTTCAAAGTTGCTGTATGAATCGCCTGGCCAACAATCTTCGACTCTTCCAGCTGCGCTTTGGCTTTGGCCAGATCTGCCGCACGTTGCGCCGCGGAGAGATGAGGCGGAGGGTCCATGACAAAAGAGGTTGGCAGAGGGTGATTGGGAGACGGGGGTGAAGGTGGGATGTCAATGTTATCGGACGAGTTGTCCTCTTGAGATATGACTGGCGAGACAAAAGAGGGGGGAGGGGGGGGAGGTGGTGGTGGAGCTGGGGGAGGAAAAATTGGTTGGCAAAATGTGGACCGTGGCAGTGGAGTGTAGTGTCGTTCCGTCAGGACAGCGTTAGCGTCAGTCGGTTGGAAAGCCGCAAAATTCAGGAGTTGCGGATAGTATCTATTCCTGGGAGTGGCCGGTCATGCTTGCTGCCAAGCACCTGGGATTCTCTGGTCGATGAAAGTGATTTCACCGGGTGGTTGAGTTGACGGAACGGGTTGATTGTTGGGACTGGGGATTTGGCCAAAAATCTGATCCAGACGATGGGGAGTGTCTCGAATCGAAGCTGTGACTGCATCGACTAGAACCTGTCCACTGAGTTTGGCGATTGATTGTCCTGACCAAACGGAGGAAGCGGATGTGCGGCGTTGAGAACCAGAAGGGGAAGCCGGTCAAATGGGATCGGACATAAAACAACAGAAACAACGGGGGAAAAAAGGGGGGGTAGACCAAAGAGTCAACCGAGGCAAGCAAGCAGTCTGAAACTACTTACTTGATCGTCTGAGTTCTTTGGAAAAAATAGAGAGAGGAGTAGACGTTGGAATAACAAGATTGTGTCTCAGCCCTACCCCGTGCCAGGGAGTAGATTTCACAGTGTTGGCGTACTGCTTTGCTTTATCACAATGTGCTTGTTCTTCCACTGTCAGAGAGGGTTGCGGGGAAAGCGATGAAGACTCAGAAAATCAAGTAAACAGTCGCAGGTGCTCAATAACCTCAGAAGATCCAATGGTCCGCCAAGCAAAGAGAGCCGGAGAAAGGAAACAAGCAAAAAAAAAGTGTGTCGGGACAATTATTCCCTAAGCTGGGATACCCTTGAAGATTGATGACGATTCTTGAAGATACTGAGAGAGACAGGTTGATTATGCTTGATCCAAAGCTACCTTGCTGATAGAGAGATTGGGAAGGGAGGTATGGCGAGATTTACAGGCTCATAACCTAATGAGACAAAAGCAATGAATATCTATGAATTGGTGGAGAATAAGCTCTGCAGCTTATTCTCCGGGTGACTCAGTATGGTCTTTGGGGTAGGCGAGTGTCACCAATTGTAACCTAATCGGTTAGGTTACAACACTAGGAAGCATGGTTCCTGGAACTCAAAAAGGCCAGCTTTTTCTTTGATAGAGAAAATGGTTCACTCCCTAACAACCATGAAGGCTTATTTCTTTTTTGGTAGACAAATCATTTCACTCCCAACAAAACTGTGTCCCTGGAAGTGAACAGGCCATCATCTCATTTTATAAAGCAAACAGTTCACTCCCTAGAACCCTAGTACCAGCCTGGCATCCCTGGGTACCATGGGCACGTTTCCTGCTACATCATTTGGCTGGGAGGTAACAAGGTAACGTTTCAGGGTACCCCCCCCCCCCCTGCCAAAAAATGAGTAAATCATAAAACTACTAAAAATTGGCATTATGGCATACATCAAGCTAACCAAAAGTGATACCCAGGTAGCCAAAACTGGTACCCAGGTAACCAACAGTAGTATCCAGGTAACCAGGTAGCCAAAAGTGTTACCCAGGTAAGCAGAAGTGTTGCCCAGTCAACTGGAAGTGTTACCCAGGTAGCCTGATGTGTTTCCCAGGTCAACCTACCACATAAAAAAGAGACAATTTTATGGAGCCAGACATATGATTTATGTTTTGGGCAGAGTAGTATATTTGAAGATTGAACAGGCCCATTGCTGGGCTCACTTATGTCTGGGTCAATGGATTCTAGATTTTTTGGGTCAACAGAAATGCACCAAAAGATGCTTATGAATTACCAGGTTCAAGTAGGCATCAACCACTCTGCCATTATAAAGCTGAAAAAATCATGCTTGTATGAGTCAATGTGAAACCCTCAAAAAATCATCAGTTGCTTGAGAATAGGAATTTACTTTTTCCTATAACCCTTCAGCAGAACGTAAATCATCCCAAGTGGTCAGGATTGCTGGCACTGGCCCAATTGGGCTGATAGGTTTTCAATACCGGTGAAGACAGTGTATTCTGGGTCTAACTTCTTCTTGAACATGATCAACCACTCCCTGGTCACTCCACTGGCATCAACACCTTCCTTCATAGGATCTAAGAGCATCTCCAGCAGGGGCTGTAAACTGCGGCTGTAACAACACTTTCCAGCCCCGCACCCAAAACTTGGCTCCCATCCGGGGGGGGGGGGGGGGGTAAATTGGGCGCTAGATACAGTTAAAGACTGTAAATCTAGCTCCCCTCTACAGCCCATCTCAAGTCTTGGCAAACCACTGTTTGAACACTTCCACCAAACCCAAGGCCAACACTCAACACCAAATTGTTCAATCCCACCAATTAATATGCCTCCCAAGTCACTACCCAATCAATCCCACTCCAGAAAACTCAACCTCCCCAAAAAAATTCAAAGAAGCAGACCAACAAAAGTACGGCATATTTTTCATCAACTTTCTGGCCACAATAGAAGGACTAACTCTTTCTTACAGACATTCAGGCTAATGAGGCTGTTGATGATGGAATCAACGGCAAAAAGCTCCCAAATCCAACAAAAAAGAAGACAAAAAGTATGATTGTATTTCACCGTTGTATTTCTACCGTTGGGAAGATTCATTAACTGATTTTATTCCAGACGCTTGCACTATTGAGGTCCTTGATGATGAACCGAACAACAAAAAGCTCCCTGCCAAAAAACAGTGTATCCGCAAGCCCAACGTGAATCCTGAGAAGCAAGCCAAACATACCCCTAAGAAGCCACAACAGGGCACCGCAAAGAAGAAAACTACCAAAGATGAAAACATCAACAGCAAAGAAACTTTGAAACGCATGCCAAACTATACTGAAGACAAGGATGTAGAAATTTGTTGGTCCTGGCTTGAAACAATGGAGGACCCTGTGAACGCTACTAATCAGTCAGGTGATAAGTTCTGGTCCCGTGTTTGCCATCACTACTTATCAAAGATTACGACCTACCAGCGGACTATGAGAAGCATCAAAACTAGTTGGCAGGGCATTCAGCGCTGTGTCAATAAATTCAACGGATGCTACAAGCAGCTTCAGCAAGCAAACCAGAGTGGAAAAAATGCAGAGGATCAGATCAGTGGCGCGCTCAAGCTCTACACAGCAACTGAGAAAAAGGTCTTTCTTCACCTTTGATGTTTCAATGTGCTCTCTTCTTCACCCAAGTGGCACAATTACTGCAAAAAGAACAAGGATACAGAATCTGACTTATCTCTGTCCAGCGGTCCACTGTACTTGATCTCTCCTTGGAAATAATCCACTCAGATGCTGCAAGTGATGTAACTGCTACTCAGTCTAATGCACTTGTGCTTGCCCAACCTGGAAACAAGAAGGAAAAGGAAGCAAGGTTCCAAGAATTAAAAGCTGTGAAATGGAAGGAAGATTTGATTAAATTTCAACGAGACTTGGCCGGCAAATTGCAAGCTCAGAGCATCAATGGCTGACAAATCAATCATGGGCACCAATCTTTTGACTGTACCCCACTAGACAGGGTTTTTTTGAATGGAAACAAGCCAAAATTATGGACAAGATTGTTCAAGAAAAGGCCCGCAAGAAAGCCAAGGCCAAGAAGCAAAAGGAGGAAGACACAAAAAAAAGGAGATGGAACAGAAAGCAAAAGAAGCAGCAATCAAGTCCGACTTGAATGACAAGGCAAACTCAAAGAAAGAAACAACCCGAGGCCAAAAATACAACCCGCAGAGCCAGAAAAAAAGCTGTAGTCAAGGTAGAGGGGGATGAGGAGGAGGCCAATGACAACAAAGACGATGAAGACAACAAAAAGGAGGAGGATCAAGACAAAGGAGACAAAGGGGAGGAAAAAGGTAGTGATGAGGAAGATGTTGAGTAAGTTTTACTCATTTGTAATTTCTCTTGTTTCTTCAATCCCATCACTCCATCCTTGCGCTGGCTTGGCCACAATTGAAAAGCAAGCCTGTAGCACACCAAAAGCTTGCTCCACATCTTTTTGGAGTGCCTCTTGCATTTTTGCAAAATTCTAAAAAGAAACCATCAATGCATCAGTCTGTTGATTTATTTTGATAGTTTACCCTTGAAAATGGTTGATGTACCTTACGTTCAAGCCCTTGCGGCTGAGAGATTGTCTTGACAAGCGCAGCGTAGTCCGGATATATGCCGTCCGCTAGATAATATCCTTGTCTGTATATGTTTCCATTGACTTTGAACTGGCATTTTGGAGCCACACCATTAAAAAGGTTGATGAAAAGGGGGTTCACGTTGAGAATGTTGATATTGTTGTGCAAACCGGGGAGCCCAAAAAACGCATGCCAGAACCAAAGGTCTTGAGGTATGGCACCTTCAAGGACAATTGTTGCTAGCTTTTATGAGACATGGTAAAAAAAATCAATCAACAGCTGGAGAAATATTAAACACTTTTTCCTTCCATTGATATACCCCTTTCCAGGCAGCTCTTCCAAGGCCAGTGCATGCAGTCCACCGCTGTTGGGTGCCTGAGGTGTATATTTCAATAATTGATGTGCAAAATCAATCTAGACTTTCAAGGGCTGTGCTTTCAGATATGCAAAGATACTTGTTGTTTGCATTGGCAGCGCCTCTTTAGGCAAGCATTTCAATTTATTTAGTGATCTTTTGCAGTGCATGCAAGCCAGGCTTGCCAACCGCATCTCTCTTTTGAACAAAATATTGGTTGTGCGCCAACAATCTTCAAGATAAGAGGTCTATGCATTTGGAATCTTTGCCAAAACAAGACTTCAGTGTAGGTTGTGGAGTTAGAAAAATAGTCTTTAATTAATTGTTGATACCCAGCTTCAAAGTTGCGGGGTAAGTTGGGTGATTGACCTGGTTGTGAGCCTTGGTGTTTTGGCTGATGTTTGTCTTCTTTGTCTTCTTCTGCAAGAGATGACCAATTGGATCATCCTTGATCTGGAGAGAATAGCTGCTTGAGAATTGATGATATTTTCAATGAGGGATTGGCAATCCATGGCTGGTATTGATATTGATTGTTGGCAGTGCAAAAGAGGTGTGATGCAAGGCAAAGAAATTAAAATCAAAAGGCAATGGTCCGAGCCGGGATGCAAGGTTGTAGGACATTTGCAGTCCAAACTAGCAGAATAGCTCCTTTGTGGTGGTTGACCTGCGGGCTGTAAACCCTGAATATCCGAACTTTGGGCTGCAACCGTGGGTTTTACAGCCGCAAAACTACTGCCCCTGCTGGAGATGCTCTAACACTGGCTTCATGCTTCAGATTGTCTCCGGTGCTCCGGCAAGACTATTGAATGAATCTTCAAACATGTGCACTGACAGCAATATTTGGCTGGGAGGAAGTCATCCCTGTTTAACTGAGATGCACTTACCCAATTCAAAATGGGTCATCTTGACCAATGAAATATAAATCCAAGGGGGGTCCTTGGATTTATATTGGGACATGCTAAATGCACCCCAAGGTTTTATTTCATATAGACCAACAAAAAGGGGTACACTACTGGGTACACCAACAAAATTGGGGTATTCTTAATTACACCCCAATCTTCAAGGGGTACCTGATGTTAAGCCGTGAATCCTAAATGTTGAGGATGCAATAGAGAAACTCCCCCAAGGGGCATATGATTTCAAAAAGTGGAGATATATATAGGGTATGTAAGTACATAGTTTGGTTGATGAGCAAAAATAAACCATGAGAAAATCCAAGTATATTAAAGTCTCAGGTTCATAGAAAAACATTCAAGGGTTTCCCCTACAACCTGCCAAAATACAAAAAAACGTCAGAGGTTTCCCCTCCTACAAAAAATGGAACACCAAGGCCACACAGGCCACCTGAACAAACAAAGTACAAAAAAACCCCCGCAAAAAATTAACCAATTACATACAAAATGCGCACACAAGCCCCAAAAAAACCTGCGCCCTGCCACCCAGTGCAGCAAGCTGACACACCGTGGCCCAACATCCATCCCTGTCTAGCAGGGTTAAAAAGCATTGGGAGGAAGACCCCCAGCCCAAAAGCACAGGGGGGTCCCTGAATATCCCCCTCCAGACTGCGCAATTGCAACAGCGGACAGGGGTGAGGTGACTCTTGAGCTGCAATTACAGCCTTCAAGTTGCCTGAGGAAATACCACTCACCACCGCCCTCTTTTTATAGCCAATCCTGCCCCCCAGGACACCACCCAAGGCCTACTACCTCCCCCACACTCCAGCCACAGGAACCCTCCCACCTCACCGCTGTTCCTATCGACAAGACCACACCCTTACCAACCGCCACAACGCCTCCCCCACTAACCATGGTAACAACAACATCATTATCAGCGCCAGCCCAACACAAGCCACGTTCCCACCACCACACAGACCCTACATGACAACACCGCCAAACCCCGGGCCCCCATCCACCACGGCAATTGCTCACCTACACCCAAACCCCAACCCACCAGGAACCACGCAAGCCCTGATACCCACCCCATCAGCCCACCCTTGGCATTAACCAACACCATCAAGTCAAACTGGTGGGTGACCAAGCCGCTCCGCTCCACCATCCCCAGTCTAGCGTGGTACCCCCAATTGGTCTTGCTTGCTGCCAGCTTGGCCATGACCACCTGTTGAGTCTCATCATGTACATCAAGAGTATCAGCTCCAAGCCCAAGCCCACCATCTAGGATGAGAGGATCTCATTCAACATGATCTGTGTAAACTTTGCCGTGTCCGGTGGTTTCTTCTCCGAGCCAATGATTGCCAGACCTGTCCATTTTTTTTCTCCGCCCTGTACAGCTACGATGCAATCAAGTGAAAAACACAGAGATTCTTGTTTACTCTGGCGTCCCTCAGCAAAGCAGTGTGCATTGAAATTACATTCTGCTGCACATATTTTTTTTCTCAGCTTTAGACTTCTGGCAACTTGAAACGCAAAGCCACCAGGGGAGATCAATTGCTGTCTTACAGGCCTGGCTCAAGCTGACCACCATTTGTTTCTGTGCCCCTGGAAGCCTGCCCCAGCAGTTTTAGACCTTTGCGCTTGGATTGGCCGTTGATTGCACAATGGCCCCGACCCCTTTTGGATTCAATGCGGCAAAGGACCAACCAAACAACAACGCCAGCCCTCTCCAGAACACGGTCCCTCCCTCCCTTTCTGCAGCACAGATAGATGACCGGGCACACAATCAACGTCGGCCTTTGTTTTTTTGATCTAAACAGACTCAATCAATCACTCAACCAGTTTGATTGCCCCCTCCTCAAAGCTTTTTTTTGGGCAGCAAAAATTGACCTCAGGCAAGATCTCAAATGGACAAGCCAAACAATCGGCTCCCCTCTTCTTTTTTTCATGACTAAAAGGACAGTTGGTTGGTGAATGGCCTATGACCCATCTCCCTCACGCTCTCCCTGATAAAATAACAAAAAAATATCATTGCAACCGGCCTCACTGACAACTCCCTGCAACCCCAGGACAGCCCAAACAACATTCTTTGAGCCCCCTCTCCCCCCATGAACCCCGATCAACCCAATAGGCTGCTGAACCGCCTACTTAGAGCACCTCTGAACGCCCTCAGACCTCCCCAAGCAATCATACAACCCCCAAAACATGCTGGGACCCATGGTTTGCTTATGACGCCGCCCTAACCCCTTTCACTTCTCTTGGACTTGACCTGGTACAAGAAAGGGGACCTCCAGTATGAAATGACCCAAGCAGACCTTCTTCTACGCAAGACGTTCCCAAGTAGTCCAGGGAAACTCCAAACTCAGCGGGGCATTAGCGTAAAAGAACTCCGCAGGGCGTAAAAGCAGCAATATAGTAATAGTAATATGCCAAAATAGTAAAGCAAACACCGTAATAACACCATAAACACTGCAAAAACACCACAAACACATAGAAAGCCACAGTAAACACAGGAAAATCCTAAATGCAGTACCCAAAAGGGAAACTTCACAAGCCAAAACAACTCCACCACAAGTAAGTAGAGTTTCTGCCGTAAGGAATCAGTACCAGAGTAATAATGAGAATGAATCAATCACCCTAGAAGTCAAGATGATAAGATGATGGGGGGGAAACTCCCTCCACTCTCCATAAAAAAGGGAAAAAAACCCTCCTGCACTGCCCCCCTCTCACGCATGCCATCTACCAAGCCATGATCCCAGAACCACACACGTTGTCTGTCTTTTCCACTCTCATGGGGGGCTCCTGTCAACTTTGCCACACATCATTGCCCACCTTTGGACTCCTCTCACCTTAGCTTGCTCACCCCTGTCTAACCTTCAATGCCAGGATCCCACATGCGGCCTCCGCCCCAGCTATGCCCGCTGACATATGCCACTTTGGCTGTCACGGCTTCCCCCGGTCACAGCCTATACTATCCAGTCCACACCAGCCTGCATATGTGAAGTCCAGCTCCACTGTTGAGCTCCACCACTGCTGCACAATGTACAACAAATCCGCACTCCATGCCAGCCTTGCAGAATCCGCAGGCCACAAAATCGTGTTGACAAATTTGGGTACCTGACCAGGATCTACCACAACACTGGCACTGTTAATAGTGCCTCTGGCACTGTTAATAGGGCACTAATTAACAGTGCCTCTGGCACTGTTAATAGGGCACTAATTAACAGTGCCAGAGGCACTATTAACAGTGCATTAACAGTGCCAGAGGCACTATTAACAGTGACACAGGCACTGTTAATAGTGCCTCTGGCACTGTTAATAGGGCCTCCAGCACTGTTTACAGTAACTCTGGAAATGTTGATTGTGTGACCCTCAAGTTATAGAAAATTGGTTTTAAGCTTTCTGCGCAGTACAAAACAATCCATTTAATTTACCAATATGAAGAGAAGAGTAAACTTCAAGCTCAGTTACATCTTTCCAGAATTGCACTTTCCAAACTATAAATTTCCACAATTGATGAAACTGGGATTAAAAGGAATAGCATGATGGAATAGCCTTTGAGATATGATCTCAATCTGTTGGACTAAGTTTTCCATTCTATCATCTAAGTTACCAATTTTATTCTCTAAACTATCCAAGCGTTCAAAGACATTTCCAAACTTCTCAGGTGGAGGTATTTCCCTAGTTGTATGTAGTGAATGGATTCAAAAGATCTAGGCTTTCACCCAACCCGTGCATTTTTCTTTCCACGTATTCTAAACAATATGAAACATTGAGAAGGGACCCTTGCAAGTTGGTTTCAAATTATGGAAGAAGGCAGACTCACTGTCAGCAAGGTGCAAGTTTTTCCTTTGATGTGAACTGAACGGCCTCACCTTTGAGATGTAAATCAATTGACTGATTCCCTATTTGATCATTCCATTTTTGTGAGGTGAAATTCTGTAGGCAAGGACAAATGAACTGGAATTGCATGTTGGGTGCTGTGTTTAGAATTCAGAATGATAAAGGGAAAATTAAACTTGAAATCATTTATATCTTAGTTCTATTTTCCTTTGGAGACTGACGAGATTGGGATGGGGTAGAAGGGTGATGTCAGCTGTGTTTATGAAACTTAGGGTAAAACCCGTCAGAAATAAGCGTTTTTGCCCTAGTACTATAACTGTACTGAAATAAAACACTGACAATAACGTGCCAAACTTGTTACGTGGTATTTAGCCACTACAAGGGTTTAAACAATCTTATGTAAGAGGAAGATATTTGTAATTAATAGGGTTTACTGATTAACAACAGGGATATATAAGGTTTTTGACGTAGAAATAGCTGGTAAGCGCTTAAACTGATTGGCTGCGCGTCAGAGGCGGAGGTCTTACAGCAACTATTTATAAATATATAACTGTAATAAATGCTTATGAGAGATATTGGCAATTTTAGAGTTAAGATATAGTGGGTTTCATGCCAGGAGGGCAGAAATAAAGGAAGTGGTAGCTTTAATAAGCCAGAGGAGAATTTTCACAAGTCAACTTACAGGTTAATGGGTGGTGAAATGTCTGAGGGGACAATTCCAGTGGCTCAATATCCTCCTTAAATACTGGAGGGGTCACTGAGGGCGCTGAGAAGTTCCCATTAGTTTTGGCTCTGGGTACACCAGGAAAAAAAAATAGTCACTTGATGGCAAGTGACATGATTCAGCTTTGGTTTTTGCTCCAGAGCTACTCCAGCGCTGCTCCAAGTCTGCTCCACCAGCACTTGTAGAGCTTGCAGGACTCCACCAGAGCACTCAATGTGGCACAGTCAGCTGATCCTAATTTTTTCCCAGGAACAGCTGATGCTCATCACAAGCTGAGCAGTAGGCATTGACTGAGCCTGGGCAAAAGCTGAGCATTGGCTGAGCCTGGGCCACAGCTGAGCATTGGATATTCCAAGCTTGATACAAATCCAAGTGTCAGATGGACCAAGAATATTCCAAATCTGAGCATCAGCTTAACCAACAATGGTCCAAAGCTGAGCATCATCTTGAAAAAGGCTTGTGAAGAGCTTAGGATCAGCTGGGACAATACTGTTCCAAGGTTAAAACCAGCTGGGCCAAAAAATTTCAAAAGCTGAGCATCAGCTGAGTCAATGCTGGTACAAAGCTGAGCATTGGCTGAGCCAAGGCTGTTCCAAAGCTGAGTATCAGATGTTTTGAGACTATTCAAAAGATTAATATCACCTGAGCCAAGGCTGTTCCACAGCTGAGGATCAGCTGAGCCAAGGCTGGTCCACAGCTGAGCATCAGCGAGCCAAGGCTGGTCCACAGCTGAGCATCAGCTGAGCCAAGGCTGGTCCACAGCTGGGCATCAGCTGAGCCAAGGCTGGTCCACAGCTGGGCATCAGCTGAGCCAAGGCTGGTCCACCGCTGAGCATTGTCTTAGCCAAGGTTGGTCCACAGCTGAGCATCAGCTGAGCCAAGGCTGGTCCACAGATGAGCATAAGCTGTTACAGGAGTGGTCAGACTCAGAATCTGAGCATTGGCTGGGCCAAGATTTATCCAAAGCTGAAAATCAGCTGAGCCAATACTGGTCCAAAGCTGAGCATTGGCTGGGCCAATGATAGTCCTAATCTGAGTCTAAGCTGAGCCATGACTGGAATAAAGCTGAAAATCAGCGGCACCAGGAATGGTTCTGATCTGGGCAACAAAGCTGAGCATGAGCTGGGCACCAAAGCTGAGCATAAGCTGGGAGCTAAAGCTGAGTATCAGCTGACCAGAAATGGGGATCAGTGGTGCCCAGCAAAAACTGAGGATCTCCTGTGGTAATTCTGAAAGTGGTGGGTAGATGGTGGGTAGATGGTGGGTAGATGGTGGGTAGCCCGCTGGAGCTGGCATGATGTCAATTGTCATCAAGTGACTATCTTTTTTTCCTGGTGGTAAATGCCAAGAGTAGACATGTAATCTGCCTTGGTTATGGGTATTTTAATTGTACAATATTACACAAATTCCCTTACTCCCACACGTGACATTTGTATAACCAATTGTCACGTGAAATAGCTTAATATGAAGTGTAATATCAATTTGTACTAAGTGTTCCTCTCACCTGTGGCTCTTGTTTCACGGGGGAAAGGGATTTTACTAATGAATATTATTTTATGTATGTTAATTTATGTAATGATTTTTTATGTAGTTTTCCTGCTCTTTGGAGCGCTTTGTGGCTATGTGTGCATATGTTAAAAGATGTATGAAGGAGTAGGAATAAGGGGTTACTTTGAGTGGGTGACCCCCCTTGATTTAACACAAGGATTCTGAATATTCAATAATATTTCAGGATTTGTAAGTGGTTTACAAGTTTTTGCAAACTTCAGGATACTTGTTGTATCTCTAAGGTTGACAGGTGATGTTCCACAGATGATGGGTTAGAAGGGCAATGTTCCACGAATGATTGGTTATAAGGGAAATGTCCCATGGATTTTTCAGGGATTGGGCTTCCTGGACATTTTTTGCTGGTCTCAATTGCTAGACAGATTACAAGCCAGAACTTGCATAAGTTGAGCAGACATGAGCGGATTTGATGAGAAGAAAATCAACAGATTTGATCTATATTACTATTTGAACAAGCGTCTGATATTTGGAGTGATTTTTTAGGCTGGGCTTGGTCTTCCATATCTCCAATGGGTTTTTCAAAGACCAAAATCTTTTCAAAGGAGTGGTTGATGAACTGATAATGTCAGTTTGGCTGCTGTAACAAGGAAAACAGCTTTGACTGTGAATGCACCTTATGAAGATCATTTCCGACCCACAATTTTGAGAGAATACCAAACCATCTTGATTTCCATAGGAGAGCCCCACTGCAAGACTAAAAAGGTGGTGCTATGCAGCTGCTAAAACCAATAGGAAAAAAAAATTGCTTTACCTCCAATTCTAGTTGACATGCCCAATTTCTCTGTGCCCTTGGTCCACCCCTGCTTGCAAAGTCTTTGGGAATTTTAACCAGGGACTTAAAGGACTACATAAAGAAATTGTAGGAGCCATGCAACTAAATGGAAATATTTGCGCTTTTATGCATACTTCCATTAAAATTATCAGGTATGGGTAAAATTATTCATTCAGTGGACTCATGGACAAAAAGGCACTACACAGCAGGTGGGTCTGCAAAAATTGAGACGCCCCGCATTTGGAGTATGCAGCCCCGGCTAAACCACACCCACTGAACTGCTCAAAGCAGAAAGCGCAATGTCCGGGAGAATCATGGATTTGCCTCTGTCAAGATTTTGGGAACCTATAATAGTAGTTTGTTACCAGTGATCTATTGGTTTTTTGATGGCCCATTGAATATCTTGCTTTTCTGGAAATCTAGTTTTTCTATCACCAGACTAATTCCAAAACTACCCAATGGGCTTGGTGAAATCTGCAAGCCGGTGATGAGCAGAAGTGGACACCGGCTAAACTGGTCTGATAGGCACAGCTACTGGACAGTTTTCTAGTTTGGCCCGGACAACGCTCTTGAAATCTTCTATGCAGATCAAAAATTTAAAAAAAAATCTGGCTTGAGATCTGTGTGGATGATGCCACATTTCTGATTTAAGATTACACCAGTGTTTGCTGTTGACACAGCACCAACGTGGGGAATTGTGCGTCGGCCCATCTTTGACTCAGGGCCCACGCAATGGAAGTGCATTGGCACATCTGACACAGGCATTGTAGTTGTGTTGCGCCAGGCTTTTGTGATGCCTATGTGATGGAGAGGCCTTTGGTGAAGGCCAGAAAGCATTCCCACCACACAAATAAGCTTTGCGCTGGGCCATTTACTTTGTTTCAACCCAGTGGGCAGGCCCTCACGCTTGCTGCTAGGCTGACTACGCATTCAAAACTCCGGCCACAAATATGTCTTATACAAATGCCAGTTTATTTACCATCCAGCAGTCTTGGTAGCTGTGATTGTTTTGTTCTTTTGAGATGTTTTTTATTTATTTTTATTTTTTGGAAAAAAACTGAACTCCTATGGAGGTACTGGCCTGCCGTTTTGGCCAAGAAAATGTGAAACATGGTATGGAACCGCCAATTTTGCCACATGAATTCCACTTTGTTACTGTCCCAAGGCACTAGTCCACCAAATTGGCCAGTCCATACTGGATTTCAACCGCCATGGGTGGCATTTAACCAGCCAAGTAGCCATTCTCCGGCGCCTCTGAACCGCCAAGCATGGCACTCAGGCTCCATTTTTGCCATACTATACTTCAAACGCACCCAACAAGTTTGAATCCTTCCAATTTGTTCCTCATCCATACAGGCTCTGGCATACCAATTGGTTCAACCCCTTCCCCATATGAATATAACCACTGGTTGAGTTGTGGGTGGCTCATATAACATGACAGCCATCTTTTGACCACCCACCCCACTTTGGTCACAGTCATAGCTATCCAAAGCCAATATATTTTAGAAGGCAAGAACCCTTGGATCACCAGTGGCAGGCTCATCATCCCAAGTACAGCGTATTTCTCCCTTGTCTCCTCCTTATACAAGCGCATAACTCATCCATCTTATTTGGCCACTCCACTTTGTTCATAGCTAGCTGAAGCCTCATAGATTATAGAAGGCAAGAATCATCCGGTTACCATCAGCGTGCTCACCACAACCCTAGTACAGTATACTTCTCCCTGGTCTCCTTCTTATACACGCACCTAACTCAGCCATCTTTTTGTCTACTCCACTTTGTTTGTAGCTAGCTGAAGCCTCCTAAGACTCTAGAAAGCAAGAAACATCTGTTTTGTTGCAATGAACTAGTCCAGGAGGGACAGTACGCGGAAAGGATGAGTTCATAGCACAATGAGAGAAGAAAAGAGAAAGAAAGGAAAGAGAGAAACAGAGAGACTAACCTAGGCCAGGAGGGACAGTACGCAGAAAGGATGAAGAAGAGAGTTTCCGCGCCTGGCCCACTGACCTAGTCTACAAACAAGATAGAGTGTCACAGACTGTCACATGAGAAAAAAAAGATGACAGGGTGGAAAGCATACTGAAAAACAAAGAAAACAAAGGAAACACATGTGACACCTCAACATGTTTAACAGCGGCTTGTTCACCATACCCCAAGTATGGCATGTTTCTCACTTGTCTCAATTTTATTCAACCACGTAACTAAACATTTTTCACCTCAGGTCATGCAGTCCTAGTTTGAAAAGTGCATGCAATGCGGCACCACCCCCATTGTGTTGGGAGGCTACTGCCAAAACTGTGTCAATGTTGTTGCATCCAAGCAAGCACCCGCGGTCCACCCGGTCTTCACTGCCACCAACCCTAATCTCAAAGCGGCATCCCAAGCAATGCAAATCAAGAAGGAACAGGAGATTGCATTGGCCTGCGGTTTATATGGTATGCCTGCCCCAACTCCAGCCCATACTCCTGCACTACAAAAATTATGTACTTTACATGCATGTATAGCGGTTCAATGTCATGGTATA
This sequence comes from Puccinia triticina, assembly GCF_026914185.1. NCBI lineage: Eukaryota > Fungi > Basidiomycota > Pucciniomycetes > Pucciniales > Pucciniaceae > Puccinia > Puccinia triticina. Next base: position 2,967,433 of record NC_070575.1, on the reverse strand, counting down.
GCGGTTCGACATATAGCGGTTGCGTTTTTTTTTCAAGTGCTCCAAATGAAAATTAGTGAATTGAAAAATCATTTGACTTGGTATAGTTGTAAATTTACAGATCCTCAATGTCAAAATGCATCTTTGAAAATTTGCCATTAGCAGGATTTTGCCTCATTATCTTCAATGTAAGTAGCTTACAATGGCCCAACCCACATTTTCATACATGAAAAATGAAGCTATTTTAATTAAGAATTCTATTTCTCATTCATAATTCCTCTTGAAACAGTGAAAATATGATTAATTTTGATAAAACTGCTAAAAAATGCCATTTTGGCTCAATTTTGGCTTGTTAACCACAATTGCACAGTTGTCAGTGGCCCAAATGAAATTTCCATGCATTCCAGATGAAGAGAATCAAATGCAGAATCATATTTATCATTCATAATTCCACTTTCAACAATGAGATTATGCGTAATTTTGGAAAAACTGCTTCAAAAGGCCATTTTTGCAAATTTTTGGCTTGTCAACTGCAATTGTAGCATCATTATTGGCCCAAATGAAAATTCCAAGCATTCAAATTGAAGATATTTGAATGGAGAATCATATTTAACATTTATAATTCCTCTTGCAGTAGTGTGATTTGAGGAATTTGGGGAAAACGGCTTCAAAAGGCCATTTTTGCAAATTTTTGGCTCGTCAACTGCAATTTTAGCATCATTATTGGCCCAAATGAAAATTCAAAGCATTCAAATTGAAGATATTTGAATGCAGAATCATATTTATCATTCATAATTCCACTTGCAACAATGAGATTATGAGTAATTTTGGGAAAACTGCTTCAAAAGGCCATTTTTGCAAATTTTTGGCTAGTCAACTGCAATTGTAGCATCATTATTGGCCAAAATGAAAATTCGAAGCATTCAAATTGAAGATTCTTGAATGCAGAATCATATTGAACATTTACAATTCCTCTTGCAGTAGCAAAATTTGAGTAATTTTGGGAAAACTGCTTTAAAAGGCCATGTTGGCTCAATTTTGGCTTCTTACCCACAATTGCACAGTTGTCAGTGGCCCAAATGAAATTTCCATGCATTCCGGATGAAGAGAATTAAATGCAGAATCATATTTATCATTCATAATTCCACTTGCAACAATGAGATTATGAGTAATTTTGGGAAAACTGCTTCAAAAGGCCATTTTTGCAAATTTTTGGCTAGTCAACTGCAATTGTAGCATCATTATTGGCCAAAATGAAAATTCAAAGCATTCAAATTGAAGATTCTTGAATGCAGAATCATATTGAACATTTACAATTCCTCTTGCAGTAGCAAAATTTGAGTAATTTTGGGAAAACTGCTTTAAAAGGCCATTTTGGCTCGATTTTGGCTTCTTAACCACAATTGCACAGTTGCCAGTGGCCCAAATGAAATTTCCATGTATTCCAAATTAGGAGAATCAAATGCAGAATAATATTCATCATTCATAATTCCACTTGCAACAATGAAATTATGAGTAATTTTGGGAAAACTGCTTTAAAAGGCCATTTTGGCTCAATTTTGGCTTGTTAACCACAATTTTACAGTTGAGAGTGGCCAAAATAAAAATCCTATGCATTAAAAATGACTAGAGGCCAAGGCGGCTTTGCCGCTGCAAATCCTAGGATCAGTTGCTACACTCAATTGTAAAACTGACACAACACAACAAAATATTGGACCAATTATTGGTATTGTATTGATTTGCCAATACACAAGAACTTGACATGGGTGTACTTGATCCAATAAAAAAGACAATACACCTGGATTTTATTTCCTAGTCAAAGACACAAATATCTGGAATCTTTTATTGTATCACCACTGGGTCTCTACACCAATATTGCTCCTTGGGCAGGTGGGTAACGTAACAGAGGGTGTTTTCACCCTCAATACCCGGAAAAATAACGGAGATAACGCGTTAACCGCGTTATCAGAGGTAAAAATGCCATAAAAGGGGGAAAACCCCCCTTTTTTGCGCAGGTTATCCTCCTATAATTGCAAGGGATAACGTAACAAGGCTAGGAAGAGAGGGAAGAAAATTAAAGAAAATGTAACAGAAGCTTTGCCGCCGTCATGGTAAAAATAACGGCAAGGATTCCGTTACGTTTTTGTTACGCTACCATTACGGGTAGCGTAACCTCCCATTGTTGACTACAGGGGCATGTAGTGATAGCATAGCCACCTGTGAGTCTGTAGTGTTAGAGCTTCTAAGCTGCTTTGTGGTACTCTCAAGCACCTTTAGTGATGAAAAACCACTGAATAACTCTACAGCACAGCTTAGTGGGAGCTATTGTTATTTTGTGGCCTGTTCATGTAGTACTAGCACAGATCAAGCAGAAATTTGCTACACTACAAAGTCAGATCAGAATTTTGCTACTTTAGGACACACTAATGCCATTGGTGTAGATGTACCACTCTTTTTTTTATTAGGACAGTTCAAATCTAGTGATTATGAATGCTGCTGGTTTTTTTATGTACTGGAGTGCTGTCTGTTGTTTTTGGAAAATCAATAATTTCCCAGCTAAATTAGCTTGGTCAGCGACAGAGCTTCAGGTGCTGAGGTCATAAAGTGAATAAGTAGGTTGTTGGCTGCCACGTTCACAGCACACATTTTGCAGCATTATTTTTTGTCTTACATCTGGAAAATTTTCAAACTCACACATGCACAACTGAACCATACAGAAAATTGTGAGTCCAAAGATTTATAACAAGCACACAAAACATCCAATAAGTGGAAATAGATAAACCATTACTTTTTAAGAACTTAAAATATCATCATGTGTTTGCAAGAGTCATGCTTGCAACCACATGATCTCACTTCAAGACTTTGGGCCAATAACCATGTACCATGGAGTTTAGGTCTTAAAGCAGGAAAAGAGTTTGGGTACCTGTGCAACAGGCCTGTGCAACAGGGCACCATTCGAAGTTTGGATGACAGCCTGCAGGGGAAATAACAACAGCAGGTCCACACAGCATGCAAACACTACAGTAATTGATGTTGACTGCACCATGCAGCTTCTTGATGACCATAGTGACTTTCATCAACTACAAGTAATCACACTTGACACCTAACCACTCCCCCAATGAACAGACATCACATCAAGGAGGAGCAGTACCTGCCTCTTGATGGCCAAAACAAGCCTGCCATCAAGATGGACCAGCTCTTGTGTTGGCTGGAAAGTTGTAACAGCCACTCACCACGTTATAAATGGCCACTCTTTTGCGGGCATTGAGAGGAGCATGCTATTTTCTTCTGGACATGGAGAGAAGTACAAACTCACCTCAATGGCCAATTTGTTTTGGACATTGGTGCAGTTTTTACTCCTCTCAATGAACGGAGCAAACTGGTCATCAAGAGTACATTGGTTTGTTCTGGTCATCAGGAGGAGTAAGCACTCCCCTTGATGGCCGCTCTGTTCCGGTTATCGAGGGGAGTGTGCTCCCCTTGATGACCGGAACAGAGCTTTCATCAAGAGAAGTACATCCTCCCCTCAATGACTGTGGATTGTTCCTGTCATTGAGAGGAGTGTACTCCCCTCGATGGCCGCATTGTTCCGGTCATTGAGAGGAGTTCACTCCCCTCAAAGACTGGATTGTTCCGGTCATTGAGAGGAGTGTACCCACCTCAATGGCCGCATTGTTCCGGTCATTGAGAGGAGTGTACTCCCCTCAAAGACTGGATTGTTCCAGTCATTGAGAGGAGTGTACTCCCCTCAAAGACTGGATTGTTCCAGTCATTGAGAGGAGTGTACTCCCCTCGAAGACTGGATTGTTCCAGTCATCAAGAGGAGTGTACTCCCCTCAAAGACTGGATTGTTCCAGTCATCGAGAGGAGTGTACTCCCCTCAATGGCTGCATTGTTCTGGTCATCGAGAGGAGGGTACTCCCCTTCATGACCAGAACAGAGCGTTCATTGAGAACCGGATTTTTCCGGTCATCAAAAGGAGTGTACTCCCCTCAAAGACTGGATTGTTCCAGAGGAGTGTACTCCCCTTGATGACCAGAACAGAGCTTTCATTGAGAACTGGATTGTTCCGGTATTGAGGGGAGTGTACTCCCCTCAATGACTGGAACAGAGCGTTCAGCAAAAGAAGTACATACTCTCCTTGATGGCCAGTACATCTGGCCATCAAGAGGAGAGTCAATGAAAGGAGTGGGTGTCGGGGGGGGGAGGGATCTCAATGAGTGGTACGTTCAGCCGCCGTTTTGACTGCGCCGACTATTTTTTGTCTTTTGGTCATGGATTTGATGGGTTGGGGCATCTGAGGCCGTCCAGTTATGAAGCTTAGAGCTAGAGACAAGGGCGCTCAGGTCCCCGCTAGACAGGGTCACAGTAATGGCAGGATTTGTTTTGGCTATTTGCAGCCTTTAACAAGTCTGGCAGGTCAACAAAATTGTGCGGCGAATGTGTCACAAAAGTGCCCGAGTAATCGGCCGTACAGCCGGACTCATACGGACAGTGAATGACCTCAGTCTCACTACTGGCAAGGGTCACTTTTTTGTTGGCTGCCGCACAAACGGTGAACTCCCTCCGCCAGAAGCTCCTGGATCGTTTGATTCTCCTGGTTGCATAGTGGGTGTGTGGGGTCATTTTGAGCATCACTTTATCGTCACAGCCCTGACCGCTGTTTGGCCAGAATGGGTGGAAGCTTGGCAAGGGAGACGGCGGGGCGGCAGCGATGAGGCGTGTATTTAACGTGGAAACGGGGGAGTGTGGCAGCGGTGTTGCGGTGTAGAGGTGTGCCCTGGGTAACAGTGAAAATTTTGATTTGGGGGTGAGAAGATTCTCTTGGGCAGGGCCTTCGTTGTCTCGCCGGGATGCAAGTGAAGTTCAACAAGGCAACTCCGAGGCGGTGGAGACGGTGCAGGGCTGGTTTTATCTGTACTGTTGAATTGAGCTGGCAAAGGCATAGCCATGGCAAGAAGTGCGGCTGGATTGTACCCAGTGACAAGATTGAGTGGGTATATAAGGAGGGAACCATTTCAAGCAGAAGTGTCCCTCAGGGGTTCCGGTTTTGTCCACCCCCTCCCTGGAAGCCCCCTAGTTGCTTGATTAGGCCCCTCCTTGACAGCTCTTTCACAGAGTCTTTCACAACTGGCCCTTTTTTGCTTTTTGCTCTTGCACAGCTGGAGGGTCATCCATAGGGCCTTCGGGTCTTTGGGGATATTTTCAACAGCTGTGTGTATTATCTAAATTGTGTGCTCTTCTGTTTTGTGATTTCTAAATCCAAAATATGCCAAAACTTAGATCTAGGTTTCCACATTTGTGTGGATTTAAGAAACTTGGATTATAATTAAATGAAGAATCATAATTCACATCCATCATTCCTCTTGCAACAGTGAAATCCAAGTTTATTAAAGAGACAAATTTTCCACAATTAAAAAAACATAAGATCAAGGGTTCCCCCTACAAATACACAAAAAAAAAAAAAAAAAATCAAGGTTTTCCTCAGGTTACAAAAAGGCAAAAAAGACCACAAATTTCCCTCCCAAATAACATAAAAAAAGTGATCTTATGATAACCTCAACCAGCCTTCCAACATTGGCAAAGCCGTGCCCACAGGCGCAACACCCAGCGCGCGTCAAGCGCATGAGTCAAAAGTGATGGACTTGAAGGCCCCCGGCCCACAGCAAAGGCTGGAGACCAGTGGGGGGCCCACTCTTTAGCCCCTCAAACTGTGCAAGTGCAACAGCGGAGGGGGTTGAGGACAAACCGCACGCTGGAAGTACAGCAGCAGAGGACGCCCTGGGGGACAAACGAGCGAGTCAACAGCCTCTTTTTATAGACAATACGGCACTACTTTGCCCAGCCCTCACAATCCACCAGACTCCACCAGCGCACTTGACCACCACATTCTTCCTGCCTTGAAAACTATGCCACCGCCATGCCCCTCCCATCCCTCTGACCTGCGCGGCAAGCATTGACGGTCTAGGCGTTGCCAACAAGACCCTTTTCATTGTGTCAGACTAGGTTGCTCTTATCACAATTACTCAACGTGGCCAGCTAATTTTATATGCAAGTTGTAAAATACCTTGCTATCATAATGACGCACTTGGCTTGATAAATCAAAAGGTTGTGGTAGTGTTTGTTGATGGCCATCTCAAGATCGAGCCCAATGAAATCGGCTGTACACACACACACACCCATCAGTCTCTCTCACAGCGTGTAGGGGCCAGAGGGGGGACTCAACTTATGTGAAGATAGGTGTTTGAGTTCTCGGCCCAAAAGATGGGGCCAATCTCGTAGACGCGCTCGAAGTCAGCGGCAATGGCCATCTGCTTGGCCAGCTGGGGCGACTGGGCCAGGAAGGCGTTCCGCTCGAAGTAGCCCAGCTTGAAGACGCTTGCGCCGGACTCTGTCGCCGCGCCCTGGATCTTGGGCGTGTGGATCTCAATGAACCCCTTGTTGTCTAGGAAGCGGCGGAACAGGTTGCATACGCGCGATTGCACCCTGAAGATTGCTTGGTTGACTGGTGTCTGGGGCGGGGACCATCTTGGTCAGCTCAGTTGTTTTTTTTTTTTTTTGGCTTATAACTTACTTGGAGGTCGAGGACTCCGTTATCCAAGCGGGTATTGGTGCCAACGGTCACGAACTGTTTGCCCTCCTTGGGGAGCAGGTTGACGGGCTGGCTGGTGTCTTCGAGCAGGAAGGGCAGCTTAGCGGGGGCCTTGGCGAGCAGGAAGATCTGCAGTGCTTTTCCCCAGACTGATACTAATCCGTAAGCTTTCAAAGATTGCTCTCAAACTCAACCGCTACACCCACAAGTTCATCCCACCTTATCTACAAAAGCAGATTACCATAGAATGGAAGCAGATGAGGTATATCTGACTGGTAAGCAATCACCCATCCCCCATGAGTTTGCCTAAAAGAGGACACACTGACACGAGATTGGTGGCCTCCAGACAACTGAAACCTCATGAACATGTGTATCAATTTGTGGGTCTTGGGCAAAGTGCTGTACTTTCAACCTCCAAACAGGTGGCCGCACCTTCTTGCCTTCAACTCGACGGATTTCTATTTGCCAATCTGATGGTTGAGGATCAGACTTAGAATGCCATGTCTCAGGATTCTTCAGCATCATTAGATATATTTACTTTTTCAAACTATTTTTTGGGAGCATGAGACTAATTCACCAGTGAACCATATGACATTCCATATCAGCAGCTGTATTGGGAGCAACCTGGATAGCAGTCTGGTGGCAATTGACAAACTGCTTGTCCAATCTTCCGGAGTAGCAGTAGTTGCAGGGAGAGTAACAAGCTTCCGCTTCCAATTGGTTGGATCAACTCCCTCGTATCTGCCCTCCTCTGGCATTAGATGCTCAAGCGCGCCCACAGCTTGATCGAGTCCCTCGCTGACTGCCTCATCCCAAAAATCTCCACCCTCAGCCACTTCCTCAACTCAAACTTCCGCTTCTAGCACCCCGTCATCAACAAGGTCCTCACCCACCTCAAACGCTTTGAGGACATACACGTCAAGCCCAACATCTTCAGCTTCACAATCCTTCACAACATCCTCCTCAAACTTGGCTGCGGTCAGCACACCATTGATAAATTCATTGATGAACCATGCTGGATTCAAACGCAACATCATAACTTATGGCTCTATCATCCATAATATTTGTCAGCGACCAATACTCCTGGAAAGAAGGAAAAAGGACGAAGTGAGTGAGAGCAATGCAGCTTATTGGGTGGCTGAACAGACAGCAGAAGCTCAGCCAACTATTTATAATGCGCTTCTCAACACGCTCTTTTCCACCTGCCAGTTTGAGAGTGGCATGCAAGTCAGTCCACAGAGTCCTCCAGCCACCAAGCCCGGCAGCGGCAGCCCTACCTCATTCCTTGGGCTATAAAACCAAGGAAGCCAGCCCTTCAATCCCTCCATGTCATCTTCTTGGCCTTTGGATGGCTCAACAATGCCTAGACCGGATGGTATTTGACCATGTACCAGCAGATACAACGACGGCAAGCCTCATCAGCTTTGCCCTTGAACTTGAAATGGGAAGATTTACTTCTTTGGAATTGTGCAACAGTGGGGGCAAGACGCAGACCCCGTATCGGCCTTGGTTGACCCCCAACACGTCCGCCAGACTTGATCCAAAAACTTCAGAAACTATGATCTCCAGCTCAAGCAGTAGTATGGCTGGCCATTGGGGACGGGGTGAGCCCTGTTTCAGTGGGCCGACTCTTCTTGATCTCTCTTTATTTAATCTTGGTTTTCTGTTTTCTCTTTTCTTTTTTTTTTGCATTTGTATATAAGGTCAGCTGGCTGGGTCTTGACTGTGCTCACCAGTCAGCTCATCTATATTTTGTTTCTTTACACCCCTTCACATGAATTGTTATTTGCATTCCATGCCTTATTAGTCAATTTACTGTTGACTTCAATTTGACTCCATTGAAGGTTGCAAAAATCTTGGTGGTTAGATCTGGGCAATTTTGGACCAAAATTTGACAAGTCAGAAAGAGATATGGCAATAATGCTTGGAAATTTGAGGTGATACATGAAGATAGCTTGATTGTGCCTGATGCAAGTCTTGCATCAGTGGAAATCCAGGTCCACACAGATGAACTCTCATGTTGTGTCAATTCAACATCATTACAAGCAGTAGAGCCACCTTGTAAACATCCTTGATGAAACTGGTGGTAAGGGTTCCATTGATCTGAACTGTGTGGCCTGCAATCCTCCATGGGTTCTTTCACTTTCAGTACTGGGAGGAAATGGGGTTTGAAGTGAGTTGCAAGAGTAAAAATGAAGATAACAATCAGCTTGTAACAGATTCCCAATAACCTCAAAAGAGGATGATTTATTCTGGGATTTGAGTTATGCCAGAAGATTGGACTGAATGGTTTTGAGTTCTGGTTTTTGTAACAGGTGTTTGGGTTGGAGATTGGAGATTGGAGAAATTGATGAATAGATTAGCATCTTTGAAATGTAAGGTGTGTTGTACCACATTATGGAGACGTTAAGTTTGAGGAATTATGATACCACAATATGGGCAAATTGATTCCCTGGGTGGATTAAGCAATTGATTTTACTGGTGGGCCTTGATGAGTGAGGTGCAAGTGGGTCTGATACACACAGCTATGATCATGAGGCAGGTTTCCAGATCTGAGGGGGGTGGGGGTGACCCTGTGGGGCCGTATACAGGGTTGGCCACTTCAAGGATATTATCATTGCAGCGGCGGAGCCGCCTTATTCTTTAGTGATGAATAATTTTGAGAAACCCACTCAAAAATGCCATTATGGCTCAATTTTGGCTCGCTAACCACAATGAAACAGCCGTAATTGGCTCAACTGAGATTCCCATGGATGCAAAATGAAGATAATTGAATCAAGAATCATATTTAACATTCATAATTCCTCCTGCAACCGTGAAATTATGAACAATTTTTGAGAAAACCACTTAAGTAAGCCATTTTGGCTCAATTTTTGCTTGTTAACCACAATTACACAGCTGTAAGTGGCCCAACTGAGATTCTCATGCATGCAAAATGAAGATAATTTAATGAAGAATTGTATTTAACATTCATCATTCCTCTTGTGACAGCAGAAAGATAAGTGATCTTGAGAAAACCTCTTGAAAAAGCCATTTTGGCACATCTTTGGCTGGTTAAGCACATTTTCAGTCACAAGTGGTACAGCTTGTACTATAGAAGATAATAGATTGAAGAATCATATTCAAATATTATTCAACTAATGTTTTATTCATCTGCTGAGGTAAGAAATTTTTATCCAACTGGTTAAGAAGGCAATTGATGATCAAATATGTCTTAGTTTACATTGGGCATGATGTATAAAAGAAAATTGAGCAGCAAACAATCAGAGAAACAAGGGAAAAATTATACAAATGAGCATGGTGCAGAGCATCATTACAAGAGCTGTTGAAGTACCTGCGAGACCAACATTTGTTGCTTTTCCAAACACAACATTTTGACAACCAAAGCAAATTCAAGTGAGGAATTGTTGACAGTAATGTGGTTAGCTTGATAGAGAAAACAACAGAATTGCGCATCCAGTAGTGTTGCTTCATTCCATGGTTGTCTGGAAGAGATGAGGTTGAGGAGTACTATCCCAAGAGACCATACATCATTTGCAAAAGTATTGTAGCAGGGCACAGGAGCAATGAGACCGCCAAGACATTCTGGTTTAGATTTGTAAATCAGCAGGAAGCAACTGAGCATAAGACCGCAGTATGTAGATAAATAATTGCAAGACTTACCTGGTCCCATGTATGCTCTTGTACCTCGAACAAACTGTGAGCAATAAGGTTGATCCAATGCAAGACCAAAATCAGCGACGAATATTTGATCATAGCCGCATAAGATATTTTCAGGTTTGATATTGCAGTGAGCGATTCCATTTGAGTGACAAAAGTTGATGGCCAAGATGATTTGAGTGAAGACACGTTTGATGTGCTCAGGGTGTTGGACAAAGTGCTGATAGACAAACACTTGATCTGCAAGCATACCGTTTGGTGCGTAAGGAAAGACAAGAAATGTTGTGCTTTGGATTTTGATTGTTTGGAGAAGTGTAAGCACGTTTGGATGAGCGGAGACCCAAAAGTGCTTTTCAATTTCATGTTGGATAGCAAAGTTCAACAGTGTACAGTCCTTGCGGATAACCTTGGTGGCCCGGGTGACTGGTTCAGAAGGTAAAACTGAAGATATTGAAGATTAATCTCACTGATAACTAATGAGAATGCAAAATCAAGAGACAATACTTACTTGAATATGCTCAATACACATCAGCGTATGCGCCGCTTCCAAGAATTGAATGTAGGCAAAGTGAGCTGCCTGGGAGAAGGTAACCATTCAGATTTGTAATTGAAACCATATCGGAAATTGAGCTGGAGATAGTGTTATATGTTTCTTAAGACAAGCAATGAAAAAAGGAGGAACATGAATTGGCTGATTGATGTTTAGGATTCTGGGCGCTAGTATGTCTTATTGATCCAAAGAAACAAGTGCAATACAGTCTTGATCAAATGTGGTCAAGATTTCTTTGGCTTGGTACTGGATCCAAGCGCAATGAGCGGTGACGTCCTCTATATGAATGACTCACGGCTCCTCAGTTTTAAGGTAGCAGAGAGCCGATTGAAGGTGGTAGTGGTTGAGACTTGCAAAAGGATGGGCAACATTGGGTGGTATGGCTCAAAATTGACTGACTACAAGCCAGGTGTCGGTGTGTGTTTGCTTCTCAAGGGTGATTCTCTTGTGCTTCAAAATCTGTTTGATCCCACCAAAGGATGTTTCAGCTGTTGAAGCAGCAACTCTGAATTAAATAATACAGTTGTTGAGGCTGACTGCATGTGAATCATAAGTTAAGTCAGGTTTGACATGTACGGATTGAAGAAATTCCACTCAACAATTGAAAGGAGCAATCCTCTTGAGCTTGTCTGTAGGCTTCCACTTGCTCAAAGCAACATAGACGCAATTGTCGCCCGAGCTCCTGATACTATTGATTTGTGCGATCAATTGAGAGAACAATTTTGGCGATAGAATCTGAGCCTGTCAACGGGGATTAACTGATTTAGGAATACATCTGGGTGCAGGTTTGGAACAAGTTTGTAGTTGGGCAACAAATGGTTTCAGGTCTTCTGGCAGGCGGTCGGAATTTAATAGAACCCTGAGATTTCCAAGCCGGCAAAATGAATTTAGAAACGTGACTTCCAATTTGCCTGCGCAGGTTAAGAGGATGTGTGAGCAACTTTTCTGAAGCAGCACATCTGAGTGAGTCTACTAACCAATGTGATTGTTATGACAACCTCGGAGGATTCGGCCCATGAGCCGTTTGAGTGGAAATGCCCACCAGGATCTGACAGGCCCAAACTTCTCGAGACATTCGGCAAGATGAATAGCCATGTGATGGTTGGGGGCAAGTTGTTTGTCAAAAATAAAAACACTAGTTTGGAGGTACGACTGAAGATGGTGTCAATACTTGGCAATGAGTTCTGAATCTGTTTGTCGTTTCAATCCAACGTTGACCAGAGAAACAAGATGAGCAAAGTTGTGCAGGAGAGAAAGCTGTTGAGAATCTGGAGCTTGCCAGTACATGGGAAGTATAAGTGGTAATTGAATAGTGAACAAGATTTGCCATTTGTCTGCTTTAATTTTGCCATGCAAAGCCTTACCCAGCACGGGCAATGCCTGCTTGATCCAAGATGGAATGTGAATCCAAGGAAGATGTTTGTTGATAAAGGCTAATGCATCTGAGTCAATAGCAATCTGCGCGGTAGATAGTGGCGTCCAATCTCCAGTCCATCCTCCTTCTGCAGTCAAAGTAAACTCATCATCAGTAGAGTGAACATCATCCTCCTGCGCTCCAGCACCAAACAAAGAATCCAGACCCAATGCGTCATTTTCTTCGGAATGAGGGTTGGGTCCACTTGGCTTGAGGCAACTTTTGGTGGCACCAACCAGAAGGTCTACGAGTTCTCAAGTACTGACAGCTTCAGGCTCAGGCAAATCTTTCTCATCCGACATTGCCCAGAATCTCTTGCAGTGCTACTTCTGCAGTCCAAGTAGAAGATTATGCATTGAGTCAACAGTATGAAAAGAGATAATGTCCCAATATTTGAGTTCCAAGAGGGCTGAATAGCGAACGCCATGGTTTTCAAATATCTCATCTTTCTCGGCGGCGGACGTGGCATCACAAGACTTGCAAGCCACTATTCAATGAGCGGGTGTGTTGCGCCAAGGCCAACTTGCTGCGTTGAAATTGGCGATTTCATCTTTTGTCAATAAGCAGTATGAGAACATGAAAGTGGAAGTAGCAGACAAGAACCCCAATGCACAACAAACGGCAGGCAAATCCCCAAGGAAAGTGAGAAGCGCGCCACAAATGTGGCGACCGTTGGTGTACTGATGTGTTCTAGAGAGGCATAGGCCGGGGTCCCAAAGTGTGTTGAGTTGCTGAACCAGGGGTCTAAGGATCCAATTTATTTGCTTGAGGGAGGGTTCATGAGGCCCGGGTGCAATCCCTGCTAGAAAGACGTTTTCAGGTAAGGATCTCAACTCAAAAGGAAGACTCAAGCAAATCAAAACGAGGAACGTGATTGAAGCTTTCTTTCCGCTTTGACCATACGGGTTGATGGCATTGATGTAGAGACAGAAAGTCAAGTTATCACTGCATGCGGTGAATTGTTGGCCGTTGAGTCCAAGAAACTCCTTCCAGGCTTTTGAATTGTGAATGTCTTTGATTTTGCCACTAGGATTGTAAGGCAATCTTGAGCGAGTGGACGTCCGATCCAAAGTCTCCTCTATGTGAGGACAAGAGAACAGTTTAGCGAGCCAATTGTGAAGATTTTGAAATCCGTATGTTTGTGTGGGAAGTTTGTTGACGCCGCGAGTCTTGTATAGATGGGCACCGCATACATCCAGATCATTCGAGGAACTTTTGGAGATGACAGAACCCAAAGCTTCTGGGAAGTGTTCCTTTGTGAAGTTTTTGGAGCCACCGGGTAAAGTTTCTGATCTTTGTATTGGATCAGCAGGCTCCAAAATGGCTGGGAAAGTACAATGAGCACAACAGCGTGGAACATTTGCCGAGATAGCATACATTGCAAAGCACTGCTGGCAACAAACAACCTTGGTTATTGCTGGGTCCAGCTGCATCCAATTGATGATAGTATCAATTTGGTTTGGTACTTTGTTGACCAGAGCTTGTTTAAGAAAGGGCAGTTCGGTTACTGGAGTATTTAGAGAGCTAAGTAAGATATGGTAAAGATCTTTTTGAGATTTCAGGAACCACGTGGTTGAGGCATTCAATAGGTGTTTAACAATAGATAAGATGGCTGCAACAAGGGCAGTATGAACAGTGGCTGAGCTGGCCGTTTGAAGCAAAAAAGAGTATAAAGAACCTGTTGTAAAAGGAATGACGTGAATATCATATGCATGTCACAGGAAGAAATAGTGCGCACTGCAGTCATAGGTCATCGCATCACTTGCAACATCTAGCAAGGGCGTCTTGCAGCAAAGAGAGGTAGATGATGAAGCAATATGCGGGCGGTGCCTGGGAGCTAATGAAAAGTGTAGCAATTATATTTCTTCAGACAAGATTATCCTTAACAAACCCAAAAAATGATATTCTGAACTTACACGCATTGACAACCGGAGGAGTAAAAGCAGCGCTACTCAGGTCCCGGATAGGAATACTAGATTGGTGTGATTCAAGGGAAAGGCAGTCCAAGTGGTCGACCAAGGGAGAACTCTGATCAGCGGTTGCGTAGGATGAAGAAGCAGGAATCTTGGCCATTTCATCATCAAGACAATGCATTTTGACAACATTTAGGGTCAGCTTGACGCCAGGCTGAATGACACCATCCTCTAGGTGGGTGAAACATGAGCAGCCATGCGTAACACAAACACAGACTTCTTTGAGTTGAGAAAATTTCTTCGGGGGCATGTCAACAATACCTCTTCCTGATGGTTGGTATTGATCGGAAACCTGGAGGAGTGAAGAGTCCTGAAGAATTGATAGAGTTGACCAAAAAAGATAGGAGTAACAACTGGTGGCGGCCCGCGTCCCATACGTAGCATAGCTGCGGAATTCCGGTAGGGTACAAACAACATATGCATAATTATGTAAATACTTTCACATAAATACATATTCAATATGCCTTTACATTTGTATGTTTGTTGTATGTATATATTCATTCTAGAGATCAGACTCACAACTGCCGCGCGCTCCCATAGCGCAACACATTTGTTGTGGTCAGATTTACCTTTGGGGGGTTTTGGGTTTGGTTGGTGACATCCTGGGGATTTTCAGCATGCGAAGACCACGGTTAAAATGACAGTGAGGAAAGCTTTGCCCATGTACCTCGTAATGCAGCAGAATTAAACGTGAAATGGGATTGGTTGTAGAATAGAAAAGGGCAGTATTTTTAGGTGGTAGGAAAACTTATTCTTTGCGCTGTCGTTGGCCCGCATCAAAGCAAATAGGATAAGGAAATCAGCAGAGATCCCGAGGTGAGTGCTTCCACATGATATCTGGACTTCTGCAGAGGCAACGTGGTTTAAATAGGTATAGCTGGAGAAGCAATTTTCAAGGCTGTCACCTCAACATGAGATAAGGTTGCCAGCCATTCTTGATTGTAAAAATTTGCCGGTAGGCCGGGTTGCGGCGCGGTGGTACTAATAACTGGGTTTTCAGGTTGAGTCCGCGTAGCAGGAGAAGGACCACTACGTCTTTTGGGGACATTCTTTTGAAAGCAGAGGTCATCTAACATGATCATAAGATTGTCTACGGCAGTAGTGCACCAATAATACTTCAGCACTTGGCAGCGCTTGGGATTTTTGTTTGTGAAGATAGGCTTCAACAATGCATGTGTGAAATTCCCTGGGTTCTGTGGCGGAATGCTATCAGTACTCACTGATTCACCAGAGAGGACATCACTTGTCAAACTTTTGGAACAAATGGACATGGAGTCATCATTGTCATCGGTTTCATCCTTGCTGCAGCAAACCTGAACAATTGGCAGTAGGTGCCTTAACTTGGGCTTGCCAAAGATTGTCGTGATTTGGGTGTTGCGTAGCTATCCGAATGTACACAAATCAGCCAAGCTACTTACCCTGTTACATAGATTGTATCAAGACTGTTATGAGCTGCACCGCGCGCCATAGCCTACTCTGGGGGACATGTCACTCTTGTACATACATGTCACAGCTCCCTTCCATAAGGGGGAGCAGGGGAGAGATCCTCTCACTCTCCCCATCTAGCAATCTACATCATCCTAGGTCAAGTACCAGAGCCCGGTCCTTCTCTCCCACAGATCAGTCATAACATATTGCTAGATCTTTCTTTTAGCGCGGAGACGAGGACAGAAAGAACAACGAACAGAACCCGAATCAAGAAACCCCGACGAAACCACACGCCAGAACCAAACAGAACCCACCCCGAACAGACCCAAGCCAGAAACCCCAAGTCGCCGCCTGATAATGGACGCCGCGGCCCTCCAAACCCAACTCGCCGACCTCATGGCAGTCGTGAAAGAAGAACGCGAACTACGTCGCCAAGCGGAGGCCGCCCGTGCGGTCGCCGAAGCCGCCCGTCAACAGGCCGAGGAAGCCCACCGTCAAGCCCAGGCCCAGGACCCCGCACAGGCGCCGGCACCTGCAGCCCAGCCTGGAGGAGGACATCCACCAACCCGAGGCCCGAAGATTGGCGTTCCCGACAAGTTCGACGGGACCCGAGGCGTGAAGGCCGAGGTTTACGCCAGTCAAGTCAGCCTCTATATCGCCGCCAACCCGACCGCTTTCCCGGACGACAGGACCAAGGTCGTGTTCGCCCTGTTGTATCTGACCGGCCAGGCGAGCAGCTGGGCCCAACCAACAATGTTCAAGGCCTGCAACACCAGCCCCAACGCCCCACCGGTTGTGTATCAGGAATTTACGAAGGCGTTCGAGGCGATGTACTATGACACCGAGAAGAAGACGACGGCGGAGAGGGCAATCAGGCAGCTCAAGCAGACCAAATCAGTCTCGGAGTACACTCAACAGTTCACCATCCACGCCCACAACACGGGATGGGAGGCCGCAACCCTCGTCAGCCATTACACGCAAGGCCTCAAGAAGGACGTCCGCCTTGCGCTCGTCCTTGCTCGGACCCAGTTCGCGACCCTAGCCGACGTCTCCAACCTCGCCTTGCGGATCAACAACAAGATTGGGGGCTTCGACTACATTGGGAACCCAATCACCCCCAAGCCCCGCGACCCGGACAGCATGGACATCTCGGCGGTGCGCGGACAGCTTACGGCGGCGGAGAAGGCGCAGATGATGCGCGCGGGCCAATGCTTCCGGTGTGGCGAGAAAGGCCATTTGGCAAGGGAGTGCCCGACCAAACCGAAGAAGGGGAAGACCAAGGAAGCAACCCGGATCGCCGAGTTAGAAGAACAGCTTTGCCGACTCACGTTAGGGGAGGGGACGAGTGATGGGGCCGGCAGAGCGGAGAGGTCAAAAAATGGCGACGCTCAGGCGTGACGGTTGTGCCGCACCTGAGCAACGATGATGTTGTAGTAGCCGATATAGGGGCAAGTGTTATTCACCCCAACAAACTCGACCCCCGTTTGTTCTTATCACTAGCAATCAAACCTACACATCATCCTCTAGCCACACCCATTAGCGCCATTTTCCTCGTTGACTCGGGGGCTACCCACGATGTCATGAGCGACCGTTTTATTGACGGGATGGGGCTGCAGGACAGCACCACCCATTCTGAGAGGACCGTATCGGGCTTTGATGGCTCGAGGAGCCAAGCCTCTCGAGAGATCAAACTACTCCTGGACAGCGACCCCACCCCTTTGACTTTCATCATTACCAAACTCAAGGACTCCTACGATGGCATCCTCGGAATGCCCTGGATCCGGCATCATGGCCACTTAATCGACTGGCGGGACCGACGCCTGGTTCACGACCCCACAGCCAATAGGGAGGACCCCATCGCGGCTGCAGACGCAGTTTTGTCTTTGCCGACAAGAGCCTCAACAGACGGGGACCGGCCCGTGAGGCACGCGAGGCAACATGACGAGGGGGTGCACACTATGTGTGAGATAACACCCCCGCGATGTGAGTCCAGAACCCCCCATTCTCCCAAAGAAATCCTAAGAACCGCTGGCAAGCGGGTACACTTTCTGGAACTCCTACAACAGGTACCGGACGCTGTCGCGGACGCCGTGGTGAATTCGTCTTTGCCGCAACAAGCCTCGGAGGACGGGGAGGAGCCCGTGAGGCACACTAGGTTAAACGACGAGGGGGTGCACACTTTGTGTGAGATAACACCCCCGCGATGTGAGTCCAGGATCATCCACCCTCACCCAGATTTATTAGGAACCGCTGGCAAGCGGGCATCCCTTCTAGAACTTCCACTACAGATGCCGAGTTCTACGCGCAGCGGCGACAATAGGGACCACGTCGCAGCCACCGCGGTGGTTTCGTCTTTACCGCAATAAGCCTCAAAGGACGGGGAGGAGCCCGTGAGGCACGCTAGGTTAAATGACGAGGGGGTGCACACTTTGTGTGAGATAACACCCCCGCGATGTGAGTCCAGGACCCTCCCTTGTCATCTGAACTTGTTAGGGACATCTGGCAAGCGGTTATCTCTTCTAGAAAGTGCAGGATCCCAGCCGTCCGTTGACGCCGCAAAGGTGGCATGGTCTACATCCGCAAGAATAGCCGCAGAGGCAAGAAAGGGCGACCCGGAAATTTCGACCAAAGAGCTAGTTCCCCAACGGTATCACCGGTACTTGAATATGTTCCGCAAATCCGAAGCCCAGAGACTGCCCCCCAGAAGGAAGTACGACTTCCGCGTGGACCTGGTTCCAGGTGCACTGCCGCAGGCCAGTCGAATTATCCCGTTGTCACCGGCCGAAAACGCGGCACTTGACGTGCTGATCCAGGAAGGCCTGGAGCACGGGACCATTAGGAGGACGACTTCCCCATGGGCAGCACCAGTCCTGTTCACAGGAAAAAAGGACGGCAACCTTAGGCCTTGTTTCGACTACAGAAAGTTAAATGCGGTTACGGTCAAAAATAAGTACCCTCTCCCACTAACAATGGATTTAGTGGATAGCCTACTTAATGCCGACACGTTCACTAAACTTGATCTCCGCAACGCGTACGGCAACCTACGAGTAGCAGAAGGGGACAAAGAGAAGCTGGCATTCGTGTGTAGGGCCGGCCAGTTTGCGCCGTTGACCATGCCGTTCGGCCCTACGGGGGCCCCCGGATTCTTTCAGTTCTTTATCCAGGACATTCTACTGGGACGCATCGGCAAAGACACAGCGGCGTATCTCGACGACATAATGATCTACACCCAGAAGGGCTCAGACCACGAAGCGGCGGTCTGCAGTTTACTCAACATTCTCAGTAAACACACATTGTGGCTCAAACCAGAAAAATGCGAGTTCTCGCGGGACGAAGTGGAATATTTGGGCCTGCTGATCTCTTGTAACCGAGTGCGAATGGACCCAGGGAAGGTCAAGGCAGTGTCCGACTGGCCGAACCCCACAAATACTACGGAGTTACAACGCTTCATTGGGTTCGCGAACTTCTACCGGAGATTCATCGACCATTTTTCTGGGACTACACGGCCCTTGCATGACCTGACGAAGGACAACCAACAGTTCAGGTGGGATGCGCGGTGCCAGAAGGCTTTTGATACCCTGAAGACGGCATTCACGACGGCACCGGTGCTTAAGATAGCGGACCCGTACCGCCTGTTCATCCTAGAGTGCGACTGCTCTGATTTTGCTCTAGGAGCGGTTTTGTCCCAGATCTGTGAACGAGACGGGGAGCTTCACCCGGTAGCATTCCTGTCTAGGTCCCTGATCCAAGCCGAGCGGAATTACGAGATCTTCGATAAAGAACTGCTCGCCATCGTCGCGTCTTTCAAAGAATGGCGACATTACCTCGAGGGAAACCCTAATAGGTTAGAGGCCATAGTCTACACCGACCACCGCAACCTGGAAAGTTTTATGACGACTAAGAAGCTGACGCGCCGCCAGGCGCGATGGGCGGAGACCCTCGGTTGCTTCGACTTTGAGATTGTGTTCCGGCCGGGTCAACAGGCCGGCAAACCTGATGCTTTATCAAGACGCCCGGATTTGGCCCCAAGGCGTGAGGACCGGCTCAGTTTTGGGCGGTTGCTGCGACCGGAGAATATAACGCCGCGGACATTCGCAGAGGTCGCGGAGGCGGCGGAAATTGACGAGTGGTTCCTCGACGAATCAATAAACCTGGACGACGCCGACCGATGGTTCCAAGTGGACGTGCTGGGGGTGCAAGAGGAACAGGCGGACGAGGCAGTCGCAGAGACAGGGGAAGTCATCTTAGATACAGAGTTGCTGAATCTAATTCGTGAAGCTACACCTAAGGACCCCAGACTGATGAGTTTAATAAGTGACTATGCGAAGGACGCAGGACAACAGCACATACAGGATTACACGGTACACGAGGGGATGATCTACCAACAGGGCCGGATCGAGGTGCCAGCCAATGACAACTTAAAGACGGCAATCCTCCAAAGCCGTCACAACAGTCGCCTAGCTGGACACCCCGGGAGAGCTAAGACCTTAGCGCTAGTTAGGCGCTGCTTCTCATGGCCGTCAATGAAGAAATTCATTAACCGATACGTTGACGGCTGCGACTCATGCCAGCGAGTGAAACCATCGCTCCAACGGCCTTTTGGGACGTTGGAGCCCCTTCCAATACCAGCGGGGCCCTGGACCGACATCTCTTATGATTTAATAACGGATCTACCTGAATCCAACGGCGCGTATTGCATTCTTACGGTGGTAGACCGACTGACAAAAATGTCCCACTTCATTGCCTGCAACAAGTCAACTAACGCGGAGGGACTAGCGGATTTGATGACGCGTCACGTCTGGAAGCTTCACGGGACGCCCAAAACAATCATATCAGACCGGGGAAGCGTGTTCATATCGCAAATCACGAGAGAATTGAGCAAGCGTATGGGGATCCGCCTGTGCCCGTCAACGGCTTATCACCCACGCACCGATGGCCAATCGGAAATAGTGAATAAAGCCATCGAACAGTACTTGCGGCATTTCATTGGGTACCGACAGGACGACTGGGAGCCTCTGCTGGCGACAGCTGAATTCGCGTACAATAACAATGAACACCAATCCATAGGGATGTCGCCGTTTAAAGCCAACTATGGGTTCGATCCTACCTTTAGCGATGTGCCAAACCCCGACCAGTGTCTGCCGATGGTGGAGGCGCGTATGAAGAATCTAACGGAAACGCAGGACGAACTGAAGGCCAGTCTGGAAGCGGCACAGGAATACATGAAGAAGCAATTTGACCGCAAAGTCAGAAAGACCCCGGAGTGGAAGGCCGGAGACGCGGTGTGGCTGGATAGTCGCCACATCTCAACAACAAGACCGAGCGCCAAACTGGCGCATAGATGGCTAGGACCTTTTTCCGTATCTTCAAAAATTTCGCCGTCTGTTTATAAACTAACTCTTCCCGTTTCCATGCGCGGCGTGCACCCCGTGTTCCATGTGTCAAAGCTTAGAAAACACGAAACAGACACAATACCGGGCCGGAAAGCGGATGGACCAGGACCAGTGGTAATCAAGGGGGACGAGGAATGGGAGGTGGAGCAGATTTTAGACTGCAGAAAGAGAGGGAAAAGGCGTGAATACCTAATTGGCTGGAAAGGTTACGGACCAGAAGAGAACTCTTGGGAACCGGAGGATCATTTGGCGCATTCAAGAGAACTACTCGAGGATTTCAACACAAGATTCCCGACGGCGGCGGCAAGACACAGGAGGTCCAGGAGGTTTAAATGAAGGCTAAGCTTTTTTACCCAATGGGTTTTTTAATGCTGCCTGGGGACGAGAGCGCAGAGCCGGGGGCTTGGGCGTTAAGGGCGGAGTAGTGTTATGAGCTGCACCGCGCGCCATAGCCTACTCTGGGGGACATGTCACTCTTGTACATACATGTCACAGCTCCCTTCCATAAGGGGGAGCAGGGGAGAGATCCTCTCACTCTCCCCATCTAGCAATCTACATCATCCTAGGTCAAGTACCAGAGCCCGGTCCTTCTCTCCCACAGATCAGTCATAACAAAGACTCACTTTGTTTACTCGAGTTACCTGCCTGGCACATTTGGCTTCTGATCTGATGGCATCTGGTGTTTGGCGACATTGTTTGCAATACCTACAAGAAAAATTTAGTACAACATCAGAAGAGACATGAAATTTGGCTCTATGGCACAAAATGAGCATGGAAAAAAGGTAAATAACCTCCTTTGCCAAGAATCCACAACATGTCGATTCATTGCGGCTTCAATTGTTGGGCGGTCATACTGCTCTAGACTGATGCTGGAATATTCTCCGCACTTGATTAGTTTGACAAAGGTGTCAACTGCCAACTTCCACAGATAGATATTTTCAGGATTGTTGTATGGCTTGTCTAGATCGGGACAAAATGCTGAAATCCCACAGCAATCCATTTCTAGCCAAATTATCTTCAGCGTTTCGGGTGTGGCATTTGGATTACCGGGCCCTTCAGGATAAGGGAACCCGTCCGCTGACTTGAGATTGATTCTAGAGTCATGATACGATACATCCATCTCTGCATCTTCATTGATGGGGGTCTCCCATTGCTGGCGCTTGGCTTGGCTTGCCGGCGGTGGAATTTTCTGGCCAGACCTTAGGCCAAACAACGTCGCCACGTGTGTCCAAATCATGTCCTACAAACCAACACGTATCATTACTTGTGGAAGAAAAGAGCAAGAAATAAATTGACTTGCAGCTAGGCAACCTCCCCGAGGAGTTTGGGCCCTTGATACTTTGCCTGGGGTAGCGCGCTGAGGAAAACTGGCATTCTGAACACTAGAATTGCCGCCTTGAATATTGGTTTCCGCCCACTCAACCAGAGACTTGAATCCAGGGGTCAAGTTTTTGATTCTTGACAATAACTCCCAGTTGAACCACTCAGAAATTGATGATTGCATCATTAGCAAATTTTTGTTTTTTAGCTGAAGGTCAGTAAGAACTTTGAGATACCCTGCAATGGAATCCATCTCCAACGATGAAACAAAGGTGTTGTGTGAAGTGGAGGGCTGAAAACTTGCTTTGGGTGTTGGAACAGAGCTTGAGGAGGTGGTGGGGACTGCATAACTTCATCATCAAGTCCTTCCGCCGTATTGCTACAAGGTTCCTCTGCTATGACTTCAAGTGGGTCTATTTCCATAGACAGCTGATTGGGCAAGTCCGGCCGAGATGGGTCATGAGATTTATTTGAGCGGCAAAGTTTCATTGGCTGGCCTGAATAATAGAGGAATGATGTGAGCTTCCAGTCAGTATGCTATTGAATACCAACATATATACCCATTTTGGCATATGCTTTGCACAGCAACACCAGTTTTTTTTTTTGACAAGCCAGACGTTGACACCGGGAAAGGAGCCAGCAATTTCTCAAGTTGATTCTTATCGCAATTGTTGTAATTTTCTGATTGTATTTTTTGATTATCGGTGGATTCTTGAGGGTTGGGTACATCTTCCTGAGCAGGTAGATTGCTCTGAGAAGTTTGCCACGCTTTGTAGAGTTCAACCAGCTTATCTTTACAATCGCAAGTTTTGAAAGTAACTTTGTGACTGCGGAGGAATGTTGAAAGGGCTTACTTTGTTGGTAGGGACCCTAGAAGCAATGATTTAGCTCTTCAAAAACAAAGATTAAGTCAGTTTGCGGCATGAAGAAACATACCTGGAATCCAAGGTGCATCTTGAGAAACGCTGTGCCTTTTGCTTGTCTGGTTGGTATGGATGTTGGTTGTTGAATGCCCTGTATGATCTTGGCGGTTAGAGTCAACATCCTGATCTCCCAAATGTGATAATTGAGTTGCGTTTTGAGTTCTTGGGGAAGTCGACACAGCTCCTTCAGCTCCTTCAGGACAGTCCAAGTTATCGTGAATTTGGGAGTCTGGAGCGAAGTCAACAGCCTTGGATTGATTGTCATCTTCTGAAAGGGGAAATTGAATGAGATATTATTGAAACAAGTAGCGTGTGGGTTGTGAGAAAGTCTCAAAGACGTACGGTCGTCTTCATATTGCGCATTTTCCTCAGGGTGATATTCCAAATTGGACTCCAAATCACAAGCTGGGAAATGATGGCAGTGGTGCAAATCGTAATAAGAAACCCGACAACGCACAGGCAGTTACTAAGATGTGATAAAACGTACGGTCCAATTCATGTTCCTCATTATCTTCAGAATGATGTCCCAAGTCATGAGCTGAAAAATGATTGGAATGGCCACAATGAACAGGGGAAGATACGTCGCGGGTGAGATACAATAAGACCTTCCAAACCTGATTCCAAATGATGAGCTGGTAAATGATTATGGCAGTATATCAGATCGTCATGAGAAACTGGGAAAGGGACAAGCAGCTGCCCAAATGTAATATAACCTCAATGACCCACAGTCCACTTCACATTCATCCTTGTCATCCTCATCATCATGAAATTGCAAATCTGATTGCAAATCACAAGCGGTGTGGAACTACTCAAAGGGGAGAATAGAGCTTGGAAGGTAAATGGATAGCAACACTAGTACTAATGTAAGCTATGCAAGGGTGCTGATGAGGCTGCCTTCCTGACTAATGCTGAGGGGATGAGAGTAACACTAAGAAAAAAGAAGAAAAGGTGTGGCTGATTTCTGCTTGATCTTAGGAGCTAGTACTATGAGCTTTAACTACTGACTACTGAGGGTAAGAGAGATGGAGGATTGATGAGAGTGGGGAACTTATAATTTCTGTATCCAAAATTATCTATAAATTCTGTATAGATTTCTCTGCATGAGGTACAAGTGAGGGGGGGGAAGACAATTCTTATAGTAAGGAGGGATGAGCACAGACAATGAAGAGTTCTGGCTATGAGAATGAAGGTTGTACAAATGAGGAAGAGTGATGTGAACATAGTAACAGTATGTAATGATGAGCAATGCTGAAAAGGGAATGCTGGTTATGGGAATAAAAGAATGTACTAATGGGGAAAAGTGATGAGAACATAGTAACTACTTGTAATGATGAGCACTACTGAAAGAGGTAAGCACAGATCTAATGATGTAATGTGTACAATAGCCATAGTACATAATGAGGAATGTATGTAAAGGGTTTAGTATGTGAAAGTAATTATGTAAAAGGGATGTGCTGTAATGATTCCAGTAAGTTACTAATGAATTGAGTATTGTAACTAATGAAGACTGTAGATTATCTGTAAGTCTTATATCCTCTATAACTATTGAACCATTGAAGATTAGGGTATACTATGTATGAGGGACTATATGTGAAATTTGATGTAGAATCTGAATATGCAATAATAATGAGGTATTTGTGAAGGGTTATGGGGAAATGTTCAATGTAATGATGAATATATGTAAAAGAAAGCAATAAAATACTACTTATGGTTTGGAATGGAGCACCACATCCTCCCCCAACTTATTGTCTGTCCCCAGGCAATGCACCAAAGAGAAGAGTGATCCAGAAAGAGTTGAAGAATGTTGAGTCCAAGAGTCCAAAGTCCAAAGTCCAGTGTTCTTCCTCCAAAAGGTGAAATCCAAAGTCCTGAGTAGCAGTCCAAATCCAGAGTCCAGTGTCCAAAGCCAATTAGAATCCAAGTATAAACCAAGTCCAGTATATCTGCGTCCAAGGTATCCAAGTCCAATCCAAAGTCCAATAGTCCTATGTATCCAGAGTATCCATAGTCCAGTATCCAATCCAAAGAGTCCAGTATCCAAAAGAAGGTCCAATTATCAATGAGGGTTGAATGTTTAAGAAGATCTAACTCTGCTGAAGGCAATATCCTTGAGACAGACACATATTAGACTAATTTCCACTCTGGAGAATAATTTTCCCGCCTAACTGAGGCTAAGGAAGAATGCAATGATTGATGATGATTGATTGATTGATTGATGAGGTTGATAATTGTAATTTCTGAAGGGTGTGAATGATTTGGAATTGAATGACTGGATTTCTGAGTTTCTGAGTATATAATGTAAAGTTCAGTGAAGAGAATTTGAAGTCCAGAGAGGTTGATAAGCTGTCCAAAGAATATTCTTGCTCAAGTTGGGTGGTTTCTGAGCTGCAATGTGTTGGAAGAAATTGATTATAATGATGAATGAATGAGTGATTGATTTGTTGGTTGAATAATTCCTAGAATATAGGGTGAAGATGATGAAGTTCCAATATTGTGGTGGTTGGATGTCCAGTAATTGCTATGGGATGGTAAGGAATAATGTTGGATGGATGGATTGATTGATGGATGATTGAATTGATTGATGATCCATAATTGATATTAGATGGTAAGGAATAATGATGGATGGATGGATTGATGGATGGATAAAAATGAGTGATGATTCCAGAATGAATTCCTTTTCCATGATGATTGTTTTCTTCTCCCCCCCTCTCCCTGAATTATTCTTGAGTACTTCACTCCTTTTAATTTCCCCATGTCCACCACGAAAAAAGCGTTAAATTTTGTACAGATGAGGAATGGAACATGTGTCCATGCGCGCGTGCTGTCAAAAGAGGGGTCCTGTTGTCTGAGCGGGGGCTCCAAGCGGGAGGCGTGCTTGCGGAATGACGAAAAGAAAAACTAGAAAATGGTCAACCCGTATCTCCGGAACGGCTCGATGAAAATTCTTGAAACCGAGTTCATTCAAAAGAGGCGATTCCGTAGATTAAAATGGTATATAATGTTTATTTTTAAGGGTTGAGTATTGATTGTGTAGGGCCGGTTAAAGATCCAAGCAAGACCCGCGTGCGCGCGTAGTAGTAAAGCCGTGCAAATTAAGAGACCATCTTCCTTTGCATATAACTCCAAAAACCCGTCGATGAAATTTCCTAATTAGGAGCTCATTTGAAAGGCAAGAAGGAGGAGATGAAACTAGAATAGATTGATATTGAGATTCCTTTCGGCCGATAGGTCGCTGTAAACGTTTAATGAATGGCACCCGCGGGGCCGCGTAAATCCTAGGGAAACTTTGAGGGGTTATAAATTCTAATCGGCTCGATAGAATCGTCCAGAACTGAGTTCAAATGAAAGGCAAGATCGCATTTATGAAGACTGTAATGATCAATATTAAATTTGAAGCCGGCCGACCGATTATTCGAGCGATTAAAGCTTTATTATGATTTTTCGCGGTTTCCATCGTATAGGAGTTGAAGGGAGATGAATACATGATGAAATACTCTTAAGGTAACGCCAAGTAGCTGTCCAATTAGACTCCTGAAGCTGGCCAATTGATTGAAAAAAGTTATAGGCGAAAAGAATGACGTGAAAGCGTTCCAAGAATTTAATTAAACTGGGTCGAACACCAGAGTCAACATTAAGAAAATGAAAGAGAATCCGCGCCACACGTTTCTGAAAGGTAAAGGCGTCCATAGTGACGTCATAAAATGAAGAAAAATGAGTATCTATAAGGTCCAGGTCGTCGGCCAACGGAAAAGTTCCGTTATCGCATTCAATATCCGTAATGTTTGCCTCCAGCGCCACTTCCACGCCCTCATCGCCAAAAGAAAACCTCGATAACTCCTTAGATTATTCTTCAAACACGTCCATAACTTCATCTCAACTTGACAAAGCAGCCGTTATTAGCCCCTCTTACGATATCCCGTTTTCCATTCGTCGAGCGCACTCGGCCGTAGACAACGTCCACGCATATAACTCCGGCATGCGGCACAGTTTCAAACCCAAAGAAATCTACGCCTTGCGCCACTTTATCCAGCAAGGACTCCTTGCCTTTGCTCGTGAGGACCTCGACGACCCGGTTGCCGCACGAAACGCACGTCTGAGGTTGTATAGCCGATTTCACAACGCCTTTGCACATGTATGTCGAGTGGATTCTGTATGTAGATGAATAAGAATTTGAAAAGAAAGAAGATTGATTATAATACTGATATTTTTCCCTGTTTCTATTTTGATTTTTAGATGGATACTCATTCCATAATAGATGCCATGATAGAGGAAACTGAGGAAAAGAATGCCCTGGAGTTGTTAAGGGTGAGGGACCAAGTGGAAGAGGAGGAAGATGGTTGGAGGGTAGAAGCAGAAATGGAGAGGATAAGAGCTGAGGGTAAGTTCTATTTTTATTCTTTATTGAGGATTTTTACTAATGTTATGCTTTAATTTTTCTTTTGATGTCTGGAGTGGTATTCCTTGACATGAGTTGCAGCAAACCTTCTGGCTAATTCTGTGCCATCCAATTCTTCCAAGATGTAAGATCCTCCTGGGTTTTGAGCTTTGATTCTGTAAGGGCCATTCCATTTATTTTCAAAGAGCTTGCCAAACTGAGAGTCCAAAGATTTGTTATACACTACTACTAATTGACCTTTCTTTAGTGGCTGCCTTGATGTTTTCTTCTTGTTCCAATAGTCCACAGAGTTCTTCC
This sequence comes from Puccinia triticina, assembly GCF_026914185.1. Classification (NCBI taxonomy): domain Eukaryota; kingdom Fungi; phylum Basidiomycota; class Pucciniomycetes; order Pucciniales; family Pucciniaceae; genus Puccinia; species Puccinia triticina. Next base: position 2,939,508 of record NC_070575.1, on the reverse strand, counting down.
TGGAATCCATAAGCTGCTGGTGTGCTTGCTGCAAGATGGTATCCCTGTTTTCAAGCTGCTGAGTCCTAGCCAATAAAAGATCCTGAGTTGATTCTACCTTTGACCAATCCACTCCAAAGAAGGTTTCCAATTCTAGGTCAATGGGTAAGATGGGGGGCTGTCCAAGAACTAATTCATAAGGTGAGTAACCAGTTGATCTTTTGGTGGAAATTCTGTCTGCAAATAAAACTAAAGGTAAATAATTCCTCCACTTCTTGCCTTCTTTTCCACAGAGCTTGACAAAGGTATCCTTAATTGCCTGATGTCCTCTTTCTACCATACCATTTGCTTCAGGATAATAAGGGGTGGTGACTTTGATTTTGATTCCAGATTCCAGGAGGGATTTTTGAAATTGTTGTCCAAATTCAGATCCTCCATCCACTGTGACTGACCAAGGGGCTCCATATCTGTAGATCCAGTTGTCCAAGAACCACTGAGAGATTTTCTTTGCTTGAATCTTTTCTAGTCCAACTGCCTCTACCCATCCAGAAAGGTCATCTCTTGCAATTACCAGGTATTTCCATTTGCCAGCTTTGATGTGAACTGTATCCAAACTGACTCTTCCAAAGATGGTTGCTGCTCCTGTAGGTTTCTTGGGTTCCATTGGCAATTTTGAACTCCTCTTCTGGCAAGCTTCACAAGACTGGACCCACTTGGTAACACCTCTCTTGAGACCTGGCCACCAAAATCTGAGTTTAATTCTTCTGTAGGTTTCAGCAATACCTCTGTGGCCTAAGGATTCATGAAGGGAATTGAGGATGGAATTCTGAGCTGAAGAGGAGGTGACTACTTTCTGGGAGAATGGTTTGTTGATCCTGTGCAAGACTCCATTGGAAAGGAAGAAGTTGGCTGATTTGTGCAAAATTTTCTTGAATTCCAGGCTGCTGCATCCTGGAGGTTTGTTCATGGTTGAAAGGTATTCCTGGAGGTGCTTCCAAATTCCTTGCTGCAAGTTACTTACCCCCTCCCCCAACTTAGCTGATGTCCCCAGAAGCAGGCCAAAAGTAGAATGTTTAGTTCCAAATCCAGGGTGAGGTTTGATCCAGGTTTCATCTTCATCAAAGCTAGGACAGTCATCTTCATCAGAATCAGGAGGTCTTCTTGAAAGTCCATCAGGTAAGGTGAAAGTTTTTCCAGGAGTGTGAACAAGGTCATAGGAGAATAACTGAATAAATCCAATCCATCTGTTCATAGGGGCATTGGGAAGTGAAGGGTTGTTGATCATTCCAATAAGGCACTGGGCATCCACTCTGAGTTGAAAATGTTGGCCCCACAGTTTGGTTTGAAGTTTCTTGAGGATCTTGGCAACACCACAGAGTTCTAATTTGGATTGTGAGTACTTTGATTCCCTGGGTGAAAAGACTACTGACTCATATAACACAGGCCTATCCAATCCATCAGAATCCTGTTGAGTAAGAACAGCACCTGCAGCAATAACACTGGAGTCCACTGAGAGTTTGATTAAGCCAGCATTAGGTCCATAGTCCAATTTCTTCAGGGTGATATCAGTTCCAACAATCCTTTTAAGGTCCTCAAAGGCATCCTGGCAATCTTCAGTCCAATCCCAAGAGGAGTCCTTCCTGGTGAGTCTTCTGAGTGGAGCAGTAATGGTTGAGTAATTTTTAATGAACATTCTAACATATACACAGATACCTAGGAATCCTCTGACATCTGAAGGAGTGGTGGGAGTTGGCCAGGTTTCAATTTTGTTGAGCTTCTTGATGGATATCCTTCTGCCTTCCTTACAAACCACATGGCCAACCAGATCCAGAGCAGGTACACAGCAAGCAAATTTCTTCCCAGAGATGGTGAGTCCAGCTTCTTCAATCCTGAAAAGAATCCTTTCCAGAGTAATGGCATATTCATAGATAAATCTTCTGATCTGGGGGTTGTCCTTTAGAGTTTCTTCATTGTAGTCAGAGGTTGGTCCTTTTATACCTCCATCATCCACAAAGATTCCCATATGTTGAGGTAATTCATCCTGGAGTATCCACATCATTTGGGCCTGGTAAACTGCAACTGAATTGGTGGCTCCTTGGGGTAATCTGGTAAGTTGAAATCTTCCAAGGGGTGTTTCAAAGGTGGTCAAAGGTCTGGATTCTGGAGCTAATTCTCTTTCATCATATCCTCCCATAATATCACCTAGTCCATAGCAAGCCCTTCCAGTGAATGATTCAATGAGTTCCTCTGTCTTTGGTGGTAGTCCAGCGTCCTTAATGGTGACTTTGTTGAGTTTCTGAAGGTCATGTACAATTCTGAGCTTACCATCCTGCTTCTTTACACAAAATATAGGGCTGGAATAACTGGAAAAGGATTGTTCATAGAGGCCAGTGCTGAGTCTTTCCCTTACCAATTCTATAACCTGGTCTTTGATGGGTGCAGGGATTGGAATTGGTTTCTGTTGCCAAGGTTCATGAGAAATGACTGGAATAATATAAGGCTGTCCATAGGTGTGTTTAAGAAGGCCTCTTTCTGTTTCTACAAAAGCCAAAGCACCTTGTCTAATCACAATTACCCATACCAGCAGGAGATATTCTTGAGGAGAAAGCCATCCAGGAGGTCCAAAATTGATGAGGTCCAGCCTTTCTTGAGTAATCTTGGAGGTAGGAGTGAATGGTGGAGGAAAAGGGCTTAAAGGAGTGAGGTAAGGATCTCTTGAGAGTGGTGGCCTTGACAATGGGGGATTGAGAGATAATGGCATTGGTTGGTTTACTGGTTTTATTTTTTTTAGAGTTGATTTATATTTTGCTGAATGAGTGACTACAGTTTGTTGCTTTTGGTTGTTTTCCAGGGTTGCAGTTGTAAGAGAGGGGAACTGAAAACCTGGTCTCAATCTAAAAAATTTAACAGTCCAGAATTGATAGGTATGCTGGTTTCCCACTTCTGATTACTGGGGAGTATGATTGGAACCAAAAAAGTCTGACCAGCTGAATCCATGATTGAAAGTGCTTCTCCTCTGGCTCCATTGTAGTTGATGTTAGCTGAGACATCCATCAAGAAAGGCTTTCCAATAATCATCTGAACTGGTCCTTTGGCTACCCAGAAATGAACTGTCCTGACTACTTTCCCAATGGTTACCTCCACATCTTCAGCAATTCCAGGTATATCAGTAAGGTGACCTCCAATTCCTTTGAGCTTCATAGATTTGGCAGTGAGTACTAATCCAAGTTTATGAGCAAGAGTTTCAGGAATAATGTTGACCATAGAGCCAGTATCCAAGAGTGCTTGATGTTTCTCTCCTCCAATAGTGATGGTGATGTATCCAAGGGGGCAGGAGTAGTGAGTAGTGGGTTGCTCCTGTGCTGGTTCTTCTCCATCCTCCATGTCTGTGAAGTTTGCTGATTTGACACCATCCAATGGGACCCTTCTGTTGGTTATCTTCTTCCTAATACAGTCAGTAACTCCTGGTGATATAGCAAAGATTTCTCCAAAAGCCAACTCCATCTTTCCTGCAGTCAACATCCTACTAGCCACTTCCTCTTCAATTCCTGGGTACTCCTTGGCCAAAGTCTTCTCCAAATAGGTTTTAATTGGTTTGTCCTTAGGTGCAGTAGTTGAATCCTTGTCCTTATCCTGGAATCTGACTTGAGGGGAGCCTTTTGAAGTAGGGGATTTGGAAGCACTAGGAGTAGGGGGCTGTGTCATGTGAAGTAAGTCCTCTGTATCCATGTCCATTAGGTCCTGTTTCTCCTTCCTGATCCTTTTGTCTGCCTTGGCTGATTCCTCTTCATCCTGATCCTTAGAGTTGTTTCTAGTCCTCTTTCCAAGGTCTGCTTCATAACTATGGGCTTGATAATAGACTGAGTCCTCCTCTAGTTGGCCAAAAGAAGATGTGAGCTTAGTTTTAGAGTACTCTTCCACTGGGGTTCTGATTGGTCTGCTTGGAATCCAGGGAATAACTGATTTGTCTGGAAGTCTGTAATCTCTTCCATCCTTGATAACAGCACCACTAGACATGTCCTGGGCAAGTTGAGAGCAGCTGTTGGTTCCATGGGTTTCCTGATGACAATAATAGCATTTGAATGGCCAGGTCCTAGCAGGTTTGTCCATGTGGGGAGGTAGTCCTTTGCCAGCAGTGAGAGATGCAAGTTGTTTGGTAAGGAGTTCCACTTGTTTGTCCAGAGAAGTAGAAGCAGTAGGAGCAGTTCCCTGAGTAGCAGGTGTGGGTTTGGAGATCCTAGGTGAGTTGTCCAAAGTGAATTTCTCTTCTGCCCTCCATTCAGTCCTTCTGTTGACCACTGATCTTGAGTAAACTTCCTGGTGAATATAGGTAAGAAGAGTTTCAGTGTCTGGCAAGATATCACCTCCATCCTTTGAGGCTAGCATTTGATTGTCCCTCATCAAGCTCCTAGTAACTCTTTGATCCAGGTCCTTGTGAAGAGTTTCCAAAAGTAGGTGTCTGAATTCCTCCAGGCTAGTACTGTACCCCATCCTTACCAAGTAGTGAGTGATGGTTTCAAACTTGTTTCTGAATGTGTTGAAGGTTTCCAAGGTGCTGATTCCTCCATCCTGGGCAGATTTGTAGACTAGTTTCCTGAGATCCTCCCTGGTATATCTGACCAATGGCTGAGAAGTTCCAAACCTGGTGAGTAGCTGTTTCTTCAGGGTTTCCCAATCCAAGTTTTCATGGCCTGACATGTCTTCCACTTCATCCTTTAGGTCCAATCCTTTGATAAAAGCAATGATTTGTCCAGCCAGTTCCTTAGAGTTAGCACCATCATCTCTTCCAGCACTTTCATACCTTCTAATGAATTTCTCCACAGGCATGTTGGTTCCATCAAAGAAGAGCTCTTTGTCCATGGGTTTGATCTTAACTCCTCTGCTGACTGGATCCTGGTACCTTGGCATGGCTGGTTCTCTGTTCAAGAAGTGGGTGTTGGACCTGGTAGAGTGAGTTGAATGATCCCTTTGGCACTGGAATCTGGAAAAGCGGGGTGGTGGAACATTTAAATCCTCTGAATCATCTGATGGCTGATTGGTATCCCTGTATCCTGTGAATCTAGGAGCACTGGAAGTCTGAGGTCTAGGAGGAGGTCTGCAAGAACTGGAGTTGGCCTGTGGAATAGAAGAACCCTGTGGATCTGGAGCATTGGAAGGAGCCTGAGGACCTGGACCAGTAGAAGAAGATTGGTGACCTGGACCATTGAGAGGAACCTGAGTCTGACCAGTGTTGGAAGTGGTGGAGTCCTGAACTGTAGCATTACTGGAAGGATCCACTGGAGGGTAAAGACTGGGGGCAACATTGGCGTTGGGAGATCCTTGGGCAGACATGATTGAAGCAGGTAAGTTGAATCTGAATCTGAAGGTTGTTGAAGGTTGATAGTGGAGATGCTGATAGTGTTACTGTTGGCTGAAGTTGATTCTAAAAGCAGGGAGTTGATTTGTAAAGAAAGGAGTGTGAGGATTGTAGGTGAAGTAGTATGTAGCTGATGGTAAAAGTGTTACTAAGGCTGAAGATATCTGAAGTATAGAAAAGCCACTGTTGGGACACCACTTGTGGAACTACTCGAAGGGGAGAATAGAGCTTGGAAGGTAAATGGATAGCAACACTAGTACTAATGTAAGCTATGCAAGGGTGCTGATGAGGCTGCCTTCCTGACTAATGCTGAGGGGATGAGAGTAACACTAAGAAAAAAGAAGAAAAGGTGTGGCTGATTTCTGCTTGATCTTAGGAGCTAGTACTATGAGCTTTGACTACTGACTACTGAGGGTAAGAGAGATGGAGGATTGATGAGAGTGGGGAACTTATAATTTCTGTATCCAAAATTATCTATAAATTCTGTATATATTTCTCTGCATGAGGTACAAGTGAGGGGGGGGAAGACAATTCTTATAGTAAGGAGGGATGAGCACAGACAATGAAGAGTTCTGGCTATGAGAATGAAGGTTGTACAAATGAGGAAGAGTGATGTGAACATAGTAACAGTATGTAATGATGAGCAATGCTGAAAAGGGAATGCTGGTTATGGGAATAAAAGAATGTACTAATGGGGAAAAGTGATGAGAACATAGTAACTACTTGTAATGATGAGCACTACTGAAAGAGGTAAGCACAGATCTAATGATGTAATGTGTACAATAGCCATAGTACATAATGAGGAATGTATGTAAAGGGTTTAGTATGTGAAAGTAATTATGTAAAAGGGATGTGCTGTAATGATTCCAGTAAGTTACTAATGAATTGAGTATTGTAACTAATGAAGACTGTAGATTATCTGTAAGTCTTATATCCTCTATAACTATTGAACCATTGAAGATTAGGGTATACTATGTATGAGGGACTATATGTGAAATTTGATGTAGAATCTGAATATGCAATAATAATGAGGTATTTGTGAAGGGTTATGGGGAAATGTTCAATGTAATGATGAATATATGTAAAAGAAAGCAATAAAATACTACTTATGGTTTGGAATAGAGCACCACAGCGGGCAAGTGACTATTGCAATCAGGCAAAGCATGACCGGGGATTAATTCGCCGTTAACAGGCGTCAGGTCGTTGTTGGCAAAATATCTTTTATTAATTGGTTCGCTCTGAGTATCATGAGATTTAAAGCTATTATGCAAGCTTGGTGAAGAAGCTTCAAGAGAGGAGAGGAGAGTCAGCAATTGGTCAAATGCAAGAAAGTATAAAATCACGCACAGTCTTTGTCACATTGCTCAACATCTTCAAGGAGTTAGTGACAGACAAAGCAATGCATAAATGATAAGCAAATTCTTGGTTTTCATGATGGGAAGACGGCCTAAGACGTAAAATTGGTTTGATTCAGCATATCCTCTTGAGGAAGATATTCCAAATGAGGTCCTGTGCCACGAGCTGGAGAAACACGATGACATTCAGGCAAATCGCGAGATAATTGTAAGGGGGAATGCTTGCGATGCCGCCTATCCTTCCCGAGACCTCCTTGATTGCCACTGGACAAATCTTCATTGCAAGCAAATGTATTGTTGTTGTTGCTATGGTTGACGTTGACAAAAGTTTCATGTTGAGTAGCAAAATCTTCAGGGCAAGCTGACTCTTTATTACAGCGTTGGATATCCTCAGTACACATAAAAGGGTTGTCACCGCAACATCAAAGGCTTTTTGACGGAGTTGATTGTTGGGACTCAATGGGTGATGAGAAGTGATATCTGGTATCTTCCACATCGGAGAGTTGCTCTGGGGGGAAAGACAAATGATGAGTGTGTGTTGTATTTGAGAAACCGGGAAGCATACACTCCACTTGCCGAGGCATATGGGGACTCAGGGGATTGATGGTATCCATGTTGAAATCAGCGCCATAACTTGAGCTTGCTTGATGATTGTTGCCCAAACAAGGTTGCAAGCTGCTTTCAACAACGGTGTTGTTGAATATTGAGTGGGTATTGGACATAATTTTTGAGTTACGGGGCTCCGCCAGGCCGTTCCATGATTTTTGGTTTTGACAAGACTTTGGTGTTGAATGATCTGGCTTACGGCGTACTTTTTGGACAATTGTGAGCTCATGAGAGGCACACAGTTCTTTGTATCTGTTTTCCAATCTATTCCGGGCGTCTTGAGGATTGCAAGTTATCCCGTGTTCCGTCAAAACTTGGTGTAATTGTGATCTGGATAGTTCACTAGCTGCAACCACATGTCAAAAAATATGAGGATTCACCGTATATATACATTGCTTGGACTTACCATGTAAGCCCGACAGGCTTGGCTTCTGATGTAGTTGATTATTCAAAAGGGTGTCTGGTGGTGACTGTGGACGTTTCTGAGCAACTGCATGTACTTGATGCGGACTGGCCTCGAGTTTTTTGCTGCTGTGAAGCAAGGACTGTTATGATCCAATTGAATCCGCAATCAGTGGAGCTGCAGATTCCGAGTATGAAGCTTAATGATTGCAAAGCAGCTTACATTTGGAACATACTGTTGCGTAGGCGGCTGAATTCAAGTGTTATGGGGTTTACTTACTGGGCCATGCTTTCGGGGAACCTTGTGGGGAATTTTGCCATATATCTTGCGCACAAACTGATGCACAGTTGGACAAGGTCCCTCTTGTCATGGTAAAAGCTGTACCCAATTCTGTGTTCCGTGAGAAAAGCTTTTATATTCTGAGCAGACCTAATGCCTGCAATTCAAACTTGTTAGATTTAGCTCTCAAAGAAAGTAACTATTGATTTAACGCACCTTTAACGTTCAACCGAGAAATCAACCTTTTACGCTTGCCTAGTACACTTCCAGCTTTTGCAAACAGATTAGCTGCTGAAGAGTGTTTTGATGAAGTCGTGACTAAGCTTACAGGGTATGGATAACCATTCTTGAGACCAATCATTGGCTCTGCTATGCATCTGTTTTGGAGAAATGTGGTGATTAGGCACGGAACTGCTAGGTTGGTGCTGGCTACAAGGAGGGTCAAGATTGGCATGTTTTGAAGTGTTGGGTGCGACACCAGAGGCTGGTAGATCTAGAGGTGGTTCAGCTGTCACAGTGTTGACCAAGGTTGATTGGGGCTTTGCAAGCGTGAATGGCACATCATTGTGGACTGAGGTTGATTGGGGTTGACCAAGGGTCAAGGGCAAGTTATTGGCGGCTGGGGCTAATTGGGGTTGGTCGGGCGTTGAGGGCACATTATTGGCGGCTGGGGTTAATTGGGGTTGGTCAAGCGTCAAGGGCACGTCAGCAGCAGCTGGGGTTGATTGAGGCTGGCCAAGCGTGGAAGGCACATTGTTTTTGATTGGGGATGATTGGGATGTGCCAAGAGTTGAAGGCGTGTCATTGGCGGCTGGGGTTGATTGAAGATGGCCAAGCGGTGGATTCTTCTGGGAAACTGGCAGGGGATTTGAAGCAGGGGAATTGGTAGGGGGAGTACGTTCAATGTGGGCCGGGCTTGGTAAGTTGGCCAAGGGTATATCTTTGCTGGAGCCCTCATTGGCTGTGTCCGGGATATCTTTGCTGGCACGACCATTTTGGATTGTTGGTGTTTGCTTTGGTAGGCTAGCCAAAGGGATGTCCTCGCTCAAGCTATCATTTTGATTGAGACCAGCGTTGTTTTCTTGTTGCCAATTTTTGAGCACTTTGAGCCGCTTTGACAATCAAAGTGGAGGACGGTCGGTATTTTCATCACTTAGCTTGCTTGATCTTTTGCGCTTGGGTTGAGGGCCACAATTGACAGGCTGTCTTGATGGTGGGGTTGGGACGTTGTGGGTGATGTTGCAATTGGCTGGCTGCCTTGAAGGTGGGCTTGGGGCATTGTGGGTACTATTGCAATTGGCCGGCTCTCTGGATGGTGGGGTTGGAGCGTTTTTGATAACATTGAGGATGGGAATAGTGACATTATCCCAATAGAGTTGTTCAGTAGTTGGTGCTTTCTGATAAGCAACCAATTGTGTATATTGGAGTGCGATTTGCTCACGAGTAGCCCGGGACATACTGGTAACTGCAAACTCTTTCAAGATCTTGCGCAAATCGACCACCGTCAAATCATTGACAGATATCAACATGATGGAATGGTAGAAAATATCAGAATAGCCCAGGGATTTCCAGCACATCAGACTTGAGATACTTACATTTCCAAATTCCAGATTTGCAATCCTCTATAACCCGCAACAAGTCATTGGTCTTTTTACCCGAGCCTCTGCGCAAGACATCTTGTGTGGAGGATACAAAAGCGGTGGTGTCGGTGACATTCTGGGCGCTGGATCCGAGGTGATGAGTGCTTTGACGAACCTTAGGTGCTTTGGGCATAGCAAAGTAGCAAATTATAAATCCGGAAGCTTGGGAGGGGAATGTACAAAGTCTGAGGAGTGTGTGAAGGCCCAAAGGATTGACAGAAGTCAACCTTATGTACATGCTGTCACCGAGTCAGCTGGTATGTATCACAACATCTGAAATGTGATGCAGAGGACTACAGAGGATGCGCAAATATAAATACATAAATAAGTAATTGCGCCGCTTTGCTAGGCTTTGCTTCCTACATAAGGTTACATACATATTTATATTGTTTTTTTTTTTGCATTAAGCTCTTAACTTCTGGCCAAGAGGGCAGCTGGTGTGCATCTTGCCATTGCGAAGTTGATGTACATACATAAATATTACATAAACACATCCAAGACTATTTTCCGGGCTCAGGACTGAGAGTATATACATAGATTTTTCAAAACTCGGATATGTAAGGCCCCGTTTGGCTGGGCCCAGCGTCATATGTGGGAATAAGCTGCTGCGTAATAATCCCAAGCAAGGTTTATAAACCTTATTGGGATTATTACCAGCCTTCAAATGGTCGTTTGGGACGGCCACCTTCATGAGCGCTGAGGCTGTGGCTCAAGGCTGGTGGGCAGCGGAAATTACAGGGAAATCTGGGGTTGAACCAAAATATCCCTTTTGGCGGGGGGAATAATGGAGTGTCAACTCCGGTTGTCAAGTTTATGACGCTTAGTGGGACGCCAAACAGGGACATGGGATATCGTCATTTCCCCTGTCCCCCCAAAAATAATCTGCATATCTGCTCAAGTTATACATATTACGCTCCTGCAATTTTGGGGCCGGCCAAACGGAGCCTAAATTTCTTCCAACCTTAATCTTGGGAAAGACAAATGTGAATCTTAAAAAAACTTCATGTGCTGACCCCTCAGGACATCACAAAGTGAAATAGCAAGAAAATAAGGGAGCACGCGGCAGAAACATGATCACGCGTCAAAAGCTGGTTACAAGCGGGCCCGTCGAATCCAATGAAGGGTCACTCGAGTCGCTGTACTTGGGTTTTGTGTTGGAACAACTGATAGTCTGATCTGGTACTTTTTCTTGACAATCAAGGTATTGGCACCGACCACTGCATTCCAACAAAGTTTCCCCGCTGAGCTTCCTCTCTTCGTATTATGACCCAATCCTCATCCTCAAGATTTATGCTATGTAAGGTTTGAAAACATGTGAAATGGTGACATAAGCACTTAGATATCTCATCAATAACAAGTCAATAATCAGTTACATAGAGCATGCTCATGAGTTAGAATTTTCCACTGATGGTGTTGCACCCATAGCCTCCATCTCAATGACCTCCACCCACTCGCTATCCACCTTCAATTTGTCCGCTTGATTGATTGTTCCCATTGATATAATTGCTTCAATGTAGCCAGCCGCACAAGAATAAGTATCAATCTCCGTTTGTAGTCGCTTAGCCTTGGGTCCGTTCTGCCAATTCTTCAAGCTAGCGTTGGCGATGGTTTGGAACGGGGTGCCTTTCTTCAACCATTCATCAAAATCGAAACCAGCATTCCTCCCAGCAAGTCTATCCAGGGCCATCGCCAAATCTATAGCGTTGTTGTTACAATACTTCCGTTCAAGTTCTAGACGCTCAAGCTGTTCGTGGGTGAGTCGGTATCCTTTCTTCACAAATTTCGACATCCACCATGCGGCCAACCACAAGTCGTCTTCTCGGATAGCTTGGTGTATTTTTTCAAATGCTAATTTATGTTCTTCCATGTCGGACTGTATATTTAGGTAGCACTAGGCAATTCAAAAATAAAACATAGGCGATTCATTTGAGAAGGTCAAGAACGTGTTGCTTCTCAAGCGGGCAGGTTAAATCAGTACCCAAAATCTATCCACCCTCTCCGGTGACTTGCTGATACATATAACCCGAGAAATCTAGTCACGATTTCTTCTTTTTCTTTTTCCTCTTCTGCGTCAAGCCATTCATCCTCAATCTACCAATCTTGACTACATAGGACATTGTCAAGCGCTCACGTAAACCCCTATGTATCAAGAAGACTTTTTCAGATTTCGTAAGTCAATAATATGTTTTTTTACAGGTAGATACAATACTTCTCACAACTAAAATCACACAATCATTCCAATTTTGATGACATTGCTAGATCAACAACATACATGTACAATGTATATCTTCAAGGTGACGGACCAGAATATTATGCATGTATGTATCCTTTCCGCCTTTTCTACTCTTCTGTATGCAACACCTTAGGACAGCAACGGCATGCCGCAATCCTTGGTGACTTGCTCATTCACAAGTTGTTCAGAGGTACATATGTGCAGCCTTCTGCCTCCTTTGGCCGTTATGCATTTATATGCTGGTATCTAAAGTTTTTACATATCCGTGGACCGTAATCAAGCCTTACCAGCGATATTGATTTATATTAATACCACATCCCTCCTTGCCGTGACCCCCACTCATCAACAGGTTTTCCATGATTGCTCAAATCTCCGCGACTGTCTTACTCTGTCTTGCTAGCTGGCTGATTCCCTTATTTGAGCGTATTCTTATTTTTTTCCCTGTTTGCCTGCTAGCTTTCACTTCATTTGAATCCGCCCTATTCCTTTTCCCAGTGCTGACTTTCAGCTTATCCATCAGCTTTCCCCCTGTCTCAATCCGTAGAGTACTTGTATTCTTGCTACTCCTTGTGGGAGTTTACATCCAGTCTTCCTACCTATCGCAGCGTCTCACCCGTTCAAACCACCTCCAACCTCAGTGTCAGCCATCTGCTAACGCAGTCAGCACAGAGACTGACAAACTGCGGGCCGCCACAGAAGATGGCGACCCTGCCACCGGCGGCTCTGTAGCTACCGGGGTTTAGGATCCGGCTGGGAACAGAAGCCGTGGAGGATGACTCTCATGAACACTGTACCTGAGCCAATGTCGCAAGTGAACATACCCACTGGGTAGGTTCTAAGGAACTTCTCACAAAGTTCTCTGAATGACGACCCGTGGTCCGCGAACCACAAGCCAACCAGCTAAAGGCTGGGTATAAAGCATGAGGGATCTCCGCACATAGGATGGTCCCCCAGATCATTATTAGTTACCAGGCCCGCTTATTTGTTGCATCGAAGATACAACAATTGGGGCGCTTACTTTCTGATCCACCTTCCCCCACCTTTACACTTCCGACTCCGCTCTTGACCTCGACTTACCCAAATTAAGTAAGTCTAGGTTTTCTTCCTTTTCTCTCTCTCTGTCCTAGAAAGGACTCTCTCTCAAATCTCTTAGATTCCGGTTGTATTCGCTCAACCAGCCCCTCCAGACGGAGGCGCGGCTTTTCTCCTTGTGCTACGGCCAAGTCGAGCACCAACAGACAGTCGTGACAGCTGAGATCAGCCATCAAACCTTGATTATATCAAAGGTTTCATTCAGTGCGTTGCCACTATAGAGGCACGCCCTGACATTTGGGGGCCTCATTGGGAATTTTTTTTCCTGAGCCTGTGTTTTTCAGAAGCACTTACCAGTGCGACTTCATTTTTTCTAGAACTCAATTCAACAACTCAAATTTCATTCGCTCAAACGTTTCTTGCCCTACGGTATCCAACAGTAAGTAAGCGTTTGCCATTGTATTTGGAAGGTTCAATGTTTGAGCTGAGAGGCCGCTCCTTTACCAGTGTCATCAAGGCAGACGTCTCTCCATAGTTTCTTTCAATCCAATAGACCTCGTCAAACGGCTGCTGCCAGCGGGAATCCTGCGACTCAAAATTCAGCTCCCCCAACAGGTACTACTGAAGTCGCGGACCTTTTTGACCAACTTTTCAGACAAACGGGTAATACTGCCGACGCAGCTACCGCGACAGCTCAAGCTAATCATTTTGACCCAATTATATCTCAAGGGATGCAGGCCGGAACTGTTCCAATCAATCCCGCGTTGTCCGTCACTTCTGAACAACGTCCACACCCGGCCATCACCGGATTGATCGCGGAAATACGCTCTCGTGAAACTTCCGTGGCTAGAGGATCAACCGCAGCCGTCGAACGACAGCTCCTCGGGGAACCCATCTGTCTCAACAGCACCGTCAGAGGAGGGTCTCCAGACAGCATTGAATCTATAGTTGTCGTCACCAAACCAATTAGTACGTATCCCTCTCACTCTACATACCATGGCTCCGCCTAAGAAAACCAACAGTAACACCGGTTCGCATTCTTCCTCAACCAGATTCGCCAAACCCCCCCTCGTCCCAGCCGGCGAGTTTCAATGTGGCAGAAGCGGCGGCAAGGCGAGGTTGGAACCCCACGACGGAGCTCCTACTCCAGACGCATCTACGCTTCAAGCAAGCGTTCCTGGAGGCTTGGGCGGGCAACAACCAGGAATCAATGATTCTTCTCCACGACCAAGCAATCACAACCCACAACAGTCTCAAAAGACTGATCAGCCGGGACATCCTGTTGTTTCTGACCAAGGGTTGGAATCCTCACGTCACGCACCCAAATCACCCCGCAAACAACCCGGCGAACGCTTGAAACAACCGCCCGAGGGGCCAAAACCGCCCAGCAGTCTCTGCACGCCAAGGAGCACCCCCGCCACCACCTCAGGTAAACCACCAACCGGAACAAGTTCTGGGAGAGGCTCGACCCCAACCGGCCCAATCCAGCCGCATGAGGGGGCGCCGCGGCTACCAGGCGTTGATCTACAACGAACTGTTTTGCATGAGTCGCACAATTCAGGGCGGTTACCAGTCGATTGACCAGTCCCGCAACCGCAACCAAGGGAATCAGCGCCACTAACCCTTGTTGAGGCAAGTGGGATGCTCCGTCAGATGTTCGGCAAAATCGAGAAGATTGTGGATGGTAACTCTCGACAAATCATTTCTCATACAAATTCTTCTCTCTCTTCCTTAGTCAAATCCGTACACAAGGATGTTTCCACCCCCGTCTCTAATAATGTTCATCTGTTAAAAGATATAATTTCCGATAATTTTAAAGCTGTTAAATTTTCTCTGTCTGGTCTTGCTACTTTAAGTAACTCTATCTCTACGTCTGTTGCCCCGATTATTGAGACTGTTAAGTCTCTAAACTCCCGGGTTGATGAGGTGGAGGAGGCCTTAAGAAAGATCTCCATTGGGAACAAAAATGGTGAGCTTAAGACAGTTGAGCGTAATATTAAGGAATTTGTCCAGAACGCTCTGGATATCACTGTTTCAGACCTGGTAAGCCCCAACTCCCGCGATCCAAAGCTTATACATGAGATACAGGGTTTAAGTGCGCGAATGTTTGAGCTTGAGAACCGCATTTTAAAGTCTACTACCACTGCTCCTGAAAACTTCGATGCCCTTTTTGCACAAAAACTTGACAAAGGTTTTCATTGGTTGCAGACCGCCCTGGTTGATCACCTGGGCAGGGAACAACGGGCCACGGCTGAGTCAAGTAGTAGCGCTGATGTTGAGCAGAAACTTGAGGAACAAAGCGAGAATCAACGAGTTGATTTTTTGGATTTAAATGGCAAAATTGATTGGATGATGAGTCAGTACCGTGCTGAAGGGGCCCGGCTTCGGGAGGAGGTAGCGGGGCTCACCAGTGTCATCCAATCTTTGCAATCTTTGCCAAGTGCCAACTCTGGCCGAGAGCCTCCTCCACATCTGACCGGAGCTTCCCACAGGCAACCGCGACGAGATGATGACGGCGTAGACCCCGAACTTAAAAAACGTCTAAATATGGCTATCTCGAAATGCGACTGGCCGATGTAAGACTCAAAAGTGGTAATGAAACCCTTTTGCTGAATGGTGAAGGGTATGATGGAGTTGCAAGCTCTGCCCTTCTGTTATCAGTCAACAAGACCCACCAAGCTCAGCTTGGCAAGTTTTATTAAGTGATAGGTCTGGTCTGTTCCAGATGAAATCTGTTTGACTGGCAACGTGTAAGTGTTTCAATTACTTTGTTATAAGGGTTGAAATTTTGTTATAAGGGTTGATTTATTGTTATAAGGGTTTTAGGATTTGAGTGTGGATGAGTGTTGGGTGACTTGTGAGTTCTGGGTGAGGAACTGGGGAGCAGGCCACTGGGGGTGGAGAGAGCTCCTTTTATAGACAAAAGGGGAGCCCCTGAGGGGCTTGTGGGTTAGGGTTTCAGCTAATCTAGACAACAGGGTGAGGGATTTTAGCTGGTGGGAGTAGATACAAATGATGTCATAACCCCTCAGGGGCACATGAATGGTGTCAGAATATACAACAGAACATTCTAATGCATGCATGAGGTAACAGTAGACTGCATGAGCTGTCATACAGGGGGAATTAGTGTATACACAAAGTCTGAGGCTGCAGAAACAGTGTAAATGATGTCATACTATGTATATAAAGGAGTGTATGTAGTTAATATGTAATGAGTGTATCCTGACAGGGAGATGTATGTTTGTATCCTGTGATATGTATAAGTGTACTACTGTGAAACTTGGGTTGGGGCAGATGACAGCTGGGTTACTGGGGCTGGCCGTGTGATATGTGTCCATGAGGTGTAACTTCCACACTAGAGGGGGTCCAGGGGTGCTTCCAGTGGTGACTAAGGGTAAAATTGGCCGTAGAATCCATTTCTGGGGTCCATTTGATGGTATCTTGAGGCCTAGTATGAGTAATTATGTGGCATAGAAAAAAAACTTTTTATTTTTCCACTTTTCCGTCTACCACATCCTCCCCCAACTTATTGTCTGTCCCCAGACAATTTCGACGTGAAAAGTGCTTTCTGTCAACTTTTGAACCTGTGACATGGTGAATTTAGGTGGTGATTTGCAGAATTCTTGGAGAATTGGTCATTTTGACGTCTTCTGGGCCACGTGGCTTGAGAGGCTGCGCAGGGTGAAAATTGGCCAAATTTTTGATTTTTGTCAATTTTGGGGTTTTTCTTGACAATAACTTTTTGTTGGTTCTGGGAGTCGAAGTGCTGCGCGCAGTCCGCAGTCCGCAGTTGCGCAGCTGCGCAGCTGCGCAGGGGTGATGCTTGTGCTGTGGTGATGGCCGCAGCTGTTGCTCTAGCGCCCTAGGGTGCGCGCTATTGAGGCCGCGCGCCTCGGTGTACGAGTAGTGATCGGGGACTCGACCCCGCCTCCTGATGATTGGTTGGTCGGGCTTGGGGCCCGGGTACACAGTGCTGATCATACCCGCCCGAAGTTATTAGGGTCCCGCGGGAGTTCATCCAATGCGCCGCAGTTGTCTTGTCAGATTACGCGTAATCCGACAAGAGGACTGCGGTGCTGCAAACGTTCAACCTTGCGTTTGGGTCTCAAGTGTTTACTCCCACCCCGCCACGGGGTATGTGTATGTATATCGGCCCTACCCCTTGGGGGGGGTATCGATATATCGACTCGACCTCCGCCAGCAGATGCTTCTCAATCCGACTTCACCGATCTTCCGGCTCCTTCAACTACGTCACCGGTGCCGCTGGCCAACTCAATTTCCTCAGGTCGATTGCTTGAACCTCGGACCACTTTCATTATTTGACGTAGGTTCTTTTTCTTTTCTGCTCGGGGTTCTTTGACTTGGGGCCCATTCCTTACTAGTTCCAAGAATGCGAAAAAGAAAAAAGATTCATTTGTGTATCCCAGATCTGACAGCTGACAGCCCTGTTTTCACTTCCACAGCGCTTCTCGTACCACCGCCGCGGACAGCTTCGCATTCTGGACTCAATAGCCCATACTCTGCGGTGAGTACAGACCAGCTTTCTTCTCTTTCTTTTTCGCCGGCGCTAAGATGGCGAGACTGACGACCACGTCGTCTTTCTCTCTTCTTTTTTGTCATCTCTTCGTGGGCCCGTATGTGTACGTGCGTCCATAGTCAAACAGTGGCCCCCATTTCTCGGCTTCGGTTCTATCTGGCTTCACAACGGGTTGCATCGAACGACGCTTCCGACTTGAGATGGGGGTGGACCAGTTCTTTTTGTAAGTCAGGGAGTGGGTCAGAGGAAAGTACATATAATCCGGTGAGTGCCCGCTGCTCCCCCCGGCCGAGTATAAAAGAGCTCCCTCCCCTCCTGACTTTTCTACCATCAACCACTTCCTCGCCCAGGTCGCTTCCACCTTTGTTAGAATCTTGCTTTCCTTACCCCAGCTAGAAACCATGCCCCGCCGTACTTATTACAGAACTTATTTTCATTCGTCGCCTTATCCTTTGAGAAGCCGAGGCGTCTCTTCAGAGGCCCCGAGCCGTGTGCGTTTTCCTAATTTTGCTCGTTTTTAGATCGTTTGCTTACTCCTGCTCTGAACCTTTTTGCTTCATTCCAGCCGGGCTCATCTGTCCATAATCCTATCATCATTATGGACGGACCGATCTACTGAGGTGATGTTATCACCCCATCCTGGTTTCAATGGACCAGGCAGCGAATGGAGTCTTTTGAACAATCTCACGGCCTTCGGGCCCGCGTTAGGCAAACTTGCAAGGATGGGGCTGCAATTCCCGAGCGCCCCTTCACTGTCGATGAAGATGCGATAGCTGAAGTAGCAGCGGTAAGTCCTTTTTATATTTTTACTCTTATCGGTATCGGTATTGTAGGTATTGTATTGATAATCCAATATTGTCAAGATTATCGCCCCAGATGACCGTCCAGGGTCCCCGAATGTCCCCCGCACACCATTGCCTTCCCTATCGCGGGTTCCACCTGGTTTGGTGGGACTCCACCCGCGCCTTCGGTCCCCGGTTGCGGGTTCGCATGCTCTCTTCCCCTCTCCCGTTTACCGCCCTCGCAGCCCGGGCTGGAGGTCTGGGACAGACTCCCCAGCCTATTCTCCCGCTACTGAGCCAACCAAGAACCCGGTGAGTATCCTTTCGCTGTTCTCTTTTTTTTTTTTTTTTCCATTTGCTAAGCTCTTGAGTCTACACAGTTTTTCCAGTCCAATCGGGTCCTTATCGGGGACGACTGGCTTGTCCCTCCTGCCCCCCAACCTTCCCCGCTTACAACCCCGGCTACGAGTTGCCGTAGCTCGTCCGTTGGATCTGCTGCGTTGGAGAGGCGCTCCGATCGTTCTGGTGGCTCAGACGCCAATCAATCTCAGGTTGGTGAGACCGAAGACGAGTTGGACCAACTCTTCGAGTGGTTGGGTGGGGTAAGTCTCTTTTCCTTTGTTTTGTATTAAGGTTATTCTTGTTGCTAATAAAGCTTATGGTCAGGTCCCTCCAACTCCCGAGTGGGATTCTACTTGGTCGACTCTTCCCGGGTGGATGTTCCGACCCGCGTTGCCAGAGGTCGAGGCTTTATATTGCCCGCCCATGCTCGGTTCCGATGCCGATGCGGAAGGCATAACGGATTCCGAAAACGCCTCTCAGGCTTCCGGTCCCGCCCATACTCCTTTCTTTCCCCATGGCGATCTCCCATTCTTGAGTGACACCCAGGTTCAGGTTCTCCTGGAGCCACGCCAGCAATCGGTTCCGACTCAAACTGCTCCACTTCCCGGCCTCGACCCGGAAGCTTATACTCGGTTGTATCAGACTTTTGCCCGCGTTTTCATTTCCTACTGTCAACGCACCCCGACCAAGAACGAGGGAGGTCGTATTCAGCGAATCCACGTGTTCCAAGCAGTCTCGGAGGAGTACCGCTCTTCCATACGCCAGGTTGTTCGGGATGCGTAAACTACTACAGTGAGCTAATTCCTTCTTTCGTTCTTTTTCTTCTATGTATTTATTTATACTAAGGTTTCTTGTCTTTCTTTGTCGTAGAGGCTGTTGTCACTGTCCGTTTGGGGTAAAAACATAAAAAAAACCAAAAAAATGTTTTCTTCTCTTCTTCGTGAAATTAAACCCCCCAGACCCCCTCCCTCTACCACACCGAGCTTTTCCGGTGAAGGCAAGTACGATCATCTTTGGTTTGTACAGTGGATCGATACCGCGCATTGCGATAGCCATGTGGACGATGAGGTTATTATCCTCAAACTTTTAACTATGCTCACGGGCACAGCACTCTCTTGGTATGAGACTATGCGGCTCACGCATCACAACAATTCATGGTCCTTTTGGAAAGACGAGATTTGTAAAAAGTTCGGGCATTCCGCGTGGAAGCGAAAGAAGCAGAATGCTTTCACTGCTGACCGATTTGTCCCGGGCGAGTCCAAGCCAGCGCAATGGGTGACACGACAGTACAATAGGCTGAAGTGTTTTGAGCCTAACATTGATCAGGAGTCTCTGAACTTTAAACTTTTGAACCTCATGGACAACGAGGTGGAGTATGCTGCCAAAAACGCTATGAAGCGGCCAGATGCCGACCTCAGTAGTTTCATTAATGTTCTTGAGGAAATTTGTGATAAGACTCGACTTGTTCGGAGACGCTTTACTCCAAAGGTAGCGCCTCCTCTTGTTTCCAAGCCTGCAGGCCAGGCTGTGGAGAAAACCAAGACTCCAACCTCCGATATGAAGTGTTTCACCTGCAAGGAAACAGGGCACACCGCTCGTAAGTGCCCAAAGAATGTCAACGCGGTCAACTACGGGGATGGGGCCGAGGCGGCCGCTGAGCAAGCAGTGATCCGGAGGATGATGGGCCGATTATTGGTGTTATATCCACCGGCACAGCGGCTGTGGGCACGACGCGCGGCAAAAACAACCTTGTACAAATGACGTGCTGCAACAGGGAATGTCTGGTCTTGCTGGATAGCGGGGCTGTACGCTCCGTTGTGGGGAAAACGTACCTAGCTCGGTTTTGCCCTGGCTGGGAAAAGTTCATCCTACCGATACAGCCGGGGAAATTCCACAGTGCGTCCGGGGCGCTAGTCCTGTTAGGAGTTGTGAATATTCGCCTTGTTCTGCAAGGCGTTAAGATGGTTATGAAATTTGTGGTCATGGAGAATATGACCTCCAGGTACTTTATTGTTGGCAATGACTATTTGGTACACTACAAGATCTCCTTGCTGAATACTGAAAAGCGCCAATTCACTATTGGCAAGAAGGTGTTTGATTTCAATGAGACAATTAACAACGTCGCCACGGGGATGGATACCAAGGTGGGGTTTGAAGGTGAGGTCCTCCGTGACTCTAGGATTAGCGGGGAAATCACACCTTCTCAGCGGGCGGAACTCGTACTGGCTTTGTCGGAGAATAAGGAGGCCTTTGCCACTCCAGACCAGCCTTTCGGTTCTATTCATGGCCACAAAGTTGAAATCACCCTGACGGTGGATAAGCCTTGCCCTCTGGCGCTTAGGAAGTCTCCATACCCGGCGAGCCCGCGGACTAGAGCGGCTATTGAAGAACATATAGCGCTCCTTATTTGCATGGGTATTCTGCGAAAGGTGGGATCCAACGAAGGAGTTTCTATCACCACACCGGTGATCATTGTCTGGAATAAGGACAAATCACGTCTGGTAGGCGATTTTCGGGCCCTGAATACTTACACAACTCCGGACCGGTACCCCATGCCAAAGATCACGGAGTCCCTGACCAAACTGCACGGTGCAAAGTTCATCACTTGCATGGACGTGCTGAAGGGTTTTCATCAGAATACTGTAGGTAAAGACAGTCGCCAATTCTTACGGATCATTTCCCATATGGGGGTCCATGAGTATCTGAGGATGCCATTCGGCATCAAGAACGCTCCGTCACATTTTCAGCGGATGATGGATTCGGAGTTCCGTTTGGAGCTCAGCGAGCTATGGTTGATCATTTATATCGACAACATCATCATCTTCACGGAAACGTGGGAGGAACATGTCCTGAAACTTTGTATTATCCTTCAAAAGGTCCGCAAGATGGGGATGAAGATCTCTCTTACTAAATGTTCCTTTGGCTTTTTGGAACTGAAGGCCTTGGGCCACATTGTTAATGGTCTGTCTCTTGGCATTGACCAGCACCGGGTTGCCGCGGTGCTCCTGAAGCCTATCCCAGTAACGGTAAAGGAATTACAATTGTTCCTTGGTTTTGCCGGCTATTATCGGCTACATATTAAGGATTTTAACCTCATGGTGTCTTGCCTGTATAAGATATGTAGCCCGAACGTTGCGTTTGAAATGACGCTGGAGCGCATTGAGGCCTATAAAGCTCTTTGGGTAGCACTTACTACGGCTCCATTGCTCTTTCACCCGGACCTGTCCCGTCCATTTTTGCTTTATGTTGATGCGTGCATGGAAGGCATCGGGGCTGCGCTGCATTAGATTCAGATCGTTGGGGACAAAGAGCAGGAGGGCCCCATTTGTTTCATTTCGCGGCAGCTGAAGGATTCCGAAAAGAAGTACGGGGCTTCCCAACTGGAGTGCCTCTGCCTTGTTTGGGCGTTGGAAAAGCTGTACTACTACTTGGATGGCTGCGTGTTCACCGTCATTACAGACTGTGTGGCGCTAAAGTTCTTGTTAAATATGAAGACGCCAAGCAGGCATATGATGCGCTGGCAGATATCAATCCAGGAGTGGCGTGGCTCCATGACAATTGTCCACCGGGACGGCTTGATCCACAAGAATGTGGATGGCTTGTCCCGTTGGGCCCTGCCAAACAACGAAGATAACCCGGCCGCCGACAAGGAAGACACTCCGCGAGAGGTGCCCATAATGGCAATCAGTGTCAGCGGTTTGGCAACGGAGTTCTGGGATTTGGTGGAGCGGAGCTATGACAGTAACCCCAACATGGCTGCCTTAGTGGGTATTCTCAGATCCAAGCACTCTCAACCCGACCTGGTGGTGCGGCTGGAGGAACCGTGGGCAGACAATTTTTTGGAAGGCCGTTTCCTGCTTTTGGATGGTCTGCTGTATCACCGTACGGGTAATCACTGCGCGCTCGTGCTCGTTGACAAGGATCATATTAGTACTATGCTCCATGAGTGTCATGATAACGTGGCCGCGGGACATTTCTCTAAGGACCGTACGGTCGAGCGGCTCCGGGTACTGGCTTGGTGGCCTGGGTGGACCGCTGGGGTGGAGCAATACTGCTCCAGTTGCGACCAATGCCAAAAAGCCAACCGCGCGACTGGAAAGCGGTTTGGACTTTTGCAAGCTATTGAGGAGCCCAAACAGCGTTGGGAGGTGATCAATATGGACTTTGTCACCGCGCTCCCACCGGGGGGAAAAGAAAGCTTTAATGCTGTTCTAGTGGTGGTGGATCGCTTCTCCAAACGCGCCCGTTTCCTCCCTTGCTATAAAGGCAATACGGCGTTGGATATTGCGCTGATCTTCTGGAATTCTATTGTTCACAACGTTGGTTGCCCTAGGGTCATTATCACGGATCGTGACCCTAAGTTTACCTCTGAGTTTTGGCAGAGTTTATTCCAGCTGATGGGGACAAAACTTTTGTTCTCTACTGCATATCATCCCCAGACTGACGGTCTGGCCGAGCGTATGATCAAGACGCTCGAGGATATGGTGTGCCGCTATTGCGCTTTTGGCTTGCGGTTCAAAGATAACAAAGGCTATACCCATGACTGGGTTTCCCTTTTGCCAGCGCTGGAGCATGCCTACAACTCCAGCGTTCATTCAAGCACTGGGAAGACCCCGTTTGAACTTGAACGGGGCTGGATCCCTCACATGCCACGTGATCTGGTGCTGAGCAAGGCTGTAACCCTACACCCGTCAGCCGAACGGTTTCAAGATATGATGGTGCGGGCGGAGGCGCAAGCAAGCGCTTGCCTGGCGGATGCGGTCGCATATAATAAGGAGCGGTGGGATAAGACGCACCGGGACCACGAAATTAGAGTTGACGATCGGGTGCTGGTTTCCACTGTGAATTTCCAGAATTTGGGCGGAAATAGGAAACTAAAGGACGCGTTTGTGGGGCCATTTTTTGTGAAAGCCTTGCATGGGAGGAACGCAGTCAAGGTGATATTAACGGAGGGTTTTGACCTTAATCACCCCACCTTTCTGGTGAGCCTGCTCAAGAAGTATGTCGTTGACGATCATCAACCTTTGCCCCCTCCCCTGGTGGTGCCGGACTTGACGCCGGAGCACACCAATGACAAGGTGGCGTTCCGCATTCTGGACGAAAAACTTATGCGTGTCCAAGGGCAGGAATCTTGCCTCTATCTGACTTGGTTCAAGGGGCTTTGCGCCAACCATGATAAATGGCTACCAAAGGAGGCTATCCAGAACACTGAAGTTCTGTTGCGCAAGTTTTGCACTTCTAAGCGCCGCAACCCGGGCACAACTCCTATCAGAGCCGTGCTTTTTTGGGGGGGCGAGTGTCAGCCATCTGCTAACGCAGTCAGCACAGAGACTGACAAACTGCGGGCCGCCACAGAAGATGGCGACCCTGCCACCGGCGGCTCTGTAGCTACTGGGGTTTAGGATCCGGCTGGGAACAGAAGCCGTGGAGGATGACTCTCATGAACACTGTACCTGAGCCAATGTCGCGAGTGAACATACCCACTGGGTAGGTTCTAAGGAACTTCTCACAAAGTTCTCTGAATGACGACCCGTGGTCCGCGAACCACAAGCCAACCAGCTAAAGGCTGGGTATAAAGCATGAGGGATCTCCGCACATAGGATGGTCCCCCAGATCATTATTAGTTACCAGGCCCGCTTATTTGTTGCATTGAAGATACAACAATTGGGGCGCTTACTTTCTGATCCACCTTCCCCCACCTTTACACTTCCGACTCCGCTCTTGACCTCGACTTACCCAAATTAAGTAAGTCTAGGTTTTCTTCCTTTTCTCTCTCTCTGTCCTAGAAAGGACTCTCTCTCAAATCTCTTAGATTCCGGTTGTATTTGCTCAACCAGCCCCTCCAGAGGGAGGCGCGGCTTTTCTCCTTGTGCTACGGCCAAGTCAAGCACCGACAGACAGTCGTGACAGCTGAGATCAGCCGTCAAACCTTGATTATATCGAAGGTTTCATTCAGTGCGTTGCCACTATAGAGGCACACCCTGACACTCAGACCCCCCCTTGATTGAATTTGGATACAAAATATCATCTCAAAATTTGCTTGGATACTTTATACCGCTTCTTCTCTTTTTTCTCCTTGGTCCTATTTCTGTTTTCAACTCTACGGCAGCCATCTGGTCAAATTTCTGGAGTTGATCTCACAGCAATTGTCATGACGGACCATATCTCCAGATTCAATGCGTTTGCCCGGCATGTTTGCAAAGCTGACTTAAAAGATTTTATTTGGCAAAATTTTCCTGAAATCCCCGTACCTGTTGCAACCAATTTGCCAGAGCTACGTAATTTAGTAGATGGACTCGTTTGCAGTGAGCTTGGCCTCTTGAATACTTGAACTGCTCACCTTTCCAAGCTAATCCAAAAATTCCCCAGGGCATCGTGAGTCACTCGGCGTTAATCATGGTAAGTATTCATTATCCATCACTACTTGGAGCACCCGACTTTTAAAGCTGATCTTGGTCACTACTCACCAGACCCCATAGACGATCCACCCCCAGATGATCCGCCTCCACCACCCCGAATTGGTAGGCCTCTAAATACCGCTTGCAATGTGCCACCCGTGGATGATCCAGTCCCTCCGCCTCCACCTGCCTACCGTGCTTGAGCAGCCCCTCGTCAGGCCCCTCCCGTAGATGATCCAGTCCCTCCGCCTCCACCCGCCCGCCGTGCTCAAGCTGCCCCTTGTCAGGCGCCTCCCGTGGATGATCCAGTCACTCAGCCCCCATCTGTCCGCCGTGCTCCAACAGCCCCTTGTCAGGCGCCTCCCGTAGATGATCCAGTCCCTCAGCCCCCACCTGCCTGCCGTGCTCCAACAGCCCCTTGTCAGGCACCTCCCGTCAATGATCCAGTCCCTCAGCCCCCACTTGTCAGCCGTGCTCCAACAGCCCCTTGTCAGGCGCCTCCTGTCAATGATCCAGTCCCTCAGCCCCCACCTGTCCGCCGTGCTCCAGCAGCCCCTCGTCAGGTGCCTACCATGGATAATCTAGTCTCTGATCAGCCTCCACCTGTCTGCCGTCGTCACGAGCCTTCCCTTGACAATAATCCGCCATTTCATCAATTTCGGCCAACTCAAAATCGTCCAAGCCCACGACCATCACAACCTACTGTTCACTTTACTGATCCTGCAATGGCCCAACCAACCCAATCATCAACACATCCAGCCCGTAACACTCAACAGAGCCTTCCAGCACAAGGAATTCCCAATATTGTCCTACCAGGATCAAGTGTTTGGAAAGGAAAAAGTGCTCAAAACTATGCCAGCGAGCAGGAATATTATGAAAGCGAAGAGCTAGATTCAGATTCAGGCTGCCAGGAGATTCAACAGATTGCATAAGATTCCAACAGCAAACCCACGAGCGTGGAGCCGGCCTCATATCATCATCCTTATTCTAATGTAACCCACGACAATATATCCACTCATCAGATTCCCACATCAGGTCAACAAAAACAAAACGTCTATCCATCCACGTCAAGCTTTCAAGTTCCCATTGATGATACTATCACCCACTCAAGCACTAAAGCTAACCTTGATCAAATCCGGCAACACCAAAATCAAGCATACACTAACAATGATAGACTTTCCACTGAAAGCACGCGCAGTTATTCGAGGCACCCTGACAATCAATCAATCTCTAGACAGGGATGTCTATCTCCATACACCCTCCAATACAGAAACATGTCCAACGTCAATCTCAAACCGAGAATTCTGGCTCTTCATTTTGGCCCAACACCTCTGCGCAGCTGAATTTTAACCGGACAGAACGCTCTGCAGCAATGCCAAACTAGAAGTGCCAAATGATATTTGCTGGTCGGGAATTAGTCAAGTGAGTGGTGGCAATCGAGGCTAGCCAAGGAGATCATTGAAACAAAAATTGAAAATGCATTTGTATGTCGGAAGTGTTCAAAAGGAAAAAAAGGAAATCAATCATCGTGATGAGAAACCTGAACGACCAGAAAGGGGATACTTAGTATTCTTGCGAAAGGAAGAGCTGATGCGCCCTACCATTGCTTAAGGCAGGAGCTCATTCACATGGACTGTCCATAACGCCTGTATGAAGATACACCAGCTGGTAGTGTAGTGTGGTGCTCGTCAATATTCACAGTTGATTGAGTCCCCGATTGAGGGGGTTTTGTTTAGGATCGATGCAAAAAAATGGTGACTGGGCAAAATTGTATATGCGAGAAGAGGGGCTTGGTCAGAGAGGGCCCATGACTGCATCGGTGGCCAACAATCTGGGAGTGTACCAATTTAGAGTGTGGCGGCCTGTCCCAATGCTAGCTAGCTAGTTGGGTGAAGCACAAACGCTAGGTAACATTCGCCTGGTGGGATGGAACACCGAATTGGTTAGCGCCTATCCGCCTATCCTACATGTGATGCCAAAAACGGCAAAAGGGAAGCTTGTGTTCAATTTTGCGTTTGCATACAAACGGGATGAATGAGGGAAGCAAGCGTACAAGGAAATGGGAGAGTGAGCGACAAGATGGACAAGGCATCATACCTAACCTATCAAGAGGGCGGGGTTCTGCTGAAGAAAGTATATAAGGATGAACTATTCCGCCTCTGAACTTACCACTGTCCTATACCTAAAACCCAAACAAAATATCGATCCCGCCTCACTTGACCCCAGTCCAAATTCACACACACTTCTTTTTTATACATATATTCCATTGAGAATGAGTGACCCTTCACAACGTGCCTGGGTCACCCCTGTTCACTCTCCTGCTTCCGTTCAGTCTCTCGTCTCCATTAACTCTCCTGCTTCCGTTCAGCCTCCCGTCTCCATTAACTCTCCTGCGGGCCAACATAGTGAGTCAGGCAAGGATTTCTACTATCAGTTAGGATTCATGACCAAAGCAAGGGTACTTGGATTTGGTGGTAAGCGAGGACACCACTGACTTGTATTTATTTCTTGCCTCTTGCGATGGGTCAGATGCCGCCGAGAATGCTGTCGAAGAGCGCTTGGTTGCACTGGAGAGGAAAGTCCGGAGCATTGTTGGATTTGATGACGGCTTGGCCTTTGAAGGCCTACCAACCTTGGCAGGGCGAATCACTCGACTTGGCCAACGTCTAGCCAAATTGTGTTAGTGTTCATCGTACCAATAAAGTAGGTGACCGTGAACTGATTGATGTTTTGCATGATTTGGTGCGGTTTCTTGTAGGCTCTGAGGTGGTGGATTTGCCTCTTTGCGCTCGTGTTGCGCAATTGGAGTCCTATATAGAACATGGTGGTAAGTTTGGTGTAAATGTGTGTATAACTTTGCAGGAGAAATTTGAGCGCTGATAAAAAAACATGGACTTCACAACAGAGAGAACCAACCAGGTGACCGCACACGTGAATGCTGTGGCCACACATTTAAACACAGTGACAGAACGCTTCATGGAGTTTGAAGCATTTGTCAGGGGCCATATGGGTCGTAACAAGGGTGCTCAGGCCAATCCCGGAGCAGGACAATCCGATTTGGATCTCTTTCTCGAAGTGCTACATAGACCTAATGGCGCTCGGATGGTATTGGATAGGCTAGGCACTTTGTCTAGCGAAGAGCGGATCAATATGGCAACAGCTTGCTTGAAGAAAATTGCGGAAATTCGAAAGAAGGAGATCTTGTTCTGCAGCCAGACGTTTGAGGACTTAGGAGCCAGAATGCTTGTCAATGAGGATCAGTTTCAGGCGCAAGTCTCTCAGGTTCTCAGTGAGCGCCCAGATTATCAAGTCATCCGATTGGAACTGGCTCGTGTGTACGCCTTGGTGAGGATAATGAAGGATTCCGGAATCATCACCGAGGAAGGATTGCCTATTGCGGTGAATGGGGCTCGAGAAGGTGGGGACTTGGGTGAGCGTGAATTTTTTGTTTTGCTTTTGAGGAAAATGAAATGAAAAATACTAGGTATTTGACAAGTCAGGCGGATGCTAACACATTCATTGCTGTTTCAAACA
Source organism: Puccinia triticina (assembly GCF_026914185.1). NCBI lineage: Eukaryota > Fungi > Basidiomycota > Pucciniomycetes > Pucciniales > Pucciniaceae > Puccinia > Puccinia triticina. Next base: position 2,911,032 of record NC_070575.1, on the reverse strand, counting down.
ATGCACCCCAGAGAGTGAGCAGGGGCCCAATGTGAGCATGCGGGCAGACACTCCGGCGGAGGTCAACGTGGCGCGAAATGATCAAGAACCAGGCCAGGATGGTATGTAAGCTGAAGATTTCGGAAGTGACTGCGCAAAAAAGGCTTACATTGTGCTCCACACAATACTATCCACCTTAGAAAATCGCAGTGATCCTAGTCCGGGTTCCTCGTTGCCAAGCCTCAGTTCCATCATGCAAAGCATAGGCCGCCGTACCGGTACCAGGGGCCAGGAAGACAGCCCAGGCCGAAGTAAGCGCACATCCAAAAATCAACCTGTGGCCAGCGGATCCTCAAAACGCGCCAAAAAGGATGGCATATGATTGTTCACCGTCCCAATTGGTGGTTACTTTTACTTTCCTCCCATTTCATCGGTTTTTGAGATTACCCTCCGTCGACCAACCATTGTATATAGTTTTCCTCCCCCAAAGGGTGATTACTACTTTCCCATTTCATCAGTTTTTGAGATTACCCTGCGTCAACCAACCATTGTATATAGTTTTCCTCCCTCAACCAAGACGTGTATATAGTTGTTCCTTTTTTGGTCTACACAGTCCTTCAAGCGCCTTATCAACGAAATTGGTTATCGGAAATAGCCGCTTCCTCAAAACCCCGGACCCTTAGTGAGCACAAAAAGGCTCACTGAGGGACCCAATTTAGTTGGCTTTTTTCTTGCAAATTTTGACGACCTGATGTGGGCTGGATGGATCTTACAAGTCAATCACAGTGTTAATATTGGCGGGAGAAGAAGCCATGAGCTGTCAATTCGTCTTGTCTTTGAAAGAAGCAATCCGCCAAAGCCCCGCAGCCCACCGGAACTGTTGCGGGATCTAGTGCTAGTGATCCATTATACACAGTAACGTACCTTGCTTGGATCCCCACGGTGTAGTGCGAACTGGCCGAGGCCCTTGGACGAGTATACGTAGTCCAATTTGTGACCCACTCCCTTCAACATGCATATATATGAGCGCAAATGATTTAAGCAGACAGATTTTTGCAACAGTCTGGTGCTTAACGATCACTCACTTCAGAATTGTCGGTTTCCTAGTCCCATCCATCCATCCCTGTTTTCTACTAGATCTACCAATTTCAAAAAAAATGTATAGGAATTCAGGAAACCCGAGTGAGCCTGACCTGCCTTGCCATGGAAGATACATGCATACATAATCTATATTTATCCGCTTTTTTTACTTATTATTTCGTTTGGGTGACCCAGATGTGAGAGCCGCCCGCAAGGAGCGTATGGACACCTTAGAGAATCGATTAGGAGCGGTAATCCCACGCCATCAGAGGGCCTTTGGTCAGCCGCATTGGTTCATCATCTTCCTTCTTCGTGTATTGACGTCCTTCTTTTCTCTTGTTTACGCATTGGGTGTATTGGGGTCACTCAGATCAGATGGTCAATTTCGAGCAACGGTTGGGCGCCATAGAGAACCGCCTAGGAGCAATTGTAGGCCAGGCTAATACGTTTGAAACCCTAGCTTCCATATCCAGTCGAATTAATAGCTTACAGCGCTGTCAACGGGATTTTAGTCAGTTCAATTCCAATCCCAATCTTGCCTTGTTATGTATAAAGTTTTTGTGAATTACTTACATGAGTCTGAACTTTTGTCATGTAAAATTGTCCTTCTGAAATCCGCCCATAATTACTCAAAGAGATGAGAAGAATGGATGCTCGATCTCGTGCGGACTTGGTGGAATCCAATACAATGTATACAAGTACAAAGTGTTCTCTGATGACCTGCGAAAAAGTGAACAAAATAACTGAGCATATTAACCTAATCTTTTCAGCTCGAATAAATACCATGAGTGAAAGGATTAGAACCCTCGAAAACAACTCGCGGGCAGGGGTTGGGCCCATCGTCGGAAGCAGACGGGTGCATTTCCAAAACCGTACCTCGGTGGCCCGCACGGTTGGCCGTGGCTTGGGGGCGGCGCGAGACGCCCAACGTTCGGACAGGCCTATCGGGACGCAGGGTTGGGACGAGCACGATATGAACGTTGTGTCAGCTATCATGAGTTTGCGCGGGATAGATGCCCAAAATTGTAGAGCCCTGGCGCGGGCCCCTTTTGCAGTCTCAGTCCATGAGATCCGCGATTTACAGGCGTAAGGCATTTTTTTCTTGGACGATTTGCAAGGTCAATCATTGAAGATGGTTTATGATTTGCAATTTGCCATTCCGCTTGGTCTTCCAGGGAGCGCATGATTCCGCTTCCAACTCTCAGCGCAAACAACGCAGGTCCCGCGTACCGACTTGACAGCCGTGCGAATCATTCTGATGAATCAGGAGCTGCTGGTCCAGATACTTCTCCCAATTGCTCCGATTCATAAACCTGCCGCTCCCATTCTACATAGCGTGAGGACTAGAACTTCCTCAGCGACCTCGAGGAGTCGAGTAGAATACACCTACACAAATATTATGTTATGCTCAGATATTTTCAGTGTCTCACTGGTTTCTTGCTGTTTCTTTCTTTTTACATGGTTTGGGAAGCTTGTTTGACTTTGCCGCGTGTACTGATCAGATACGTGCGGATTTTCCATGGGCTGGAATCTTCCTTGTTTTTACCTATGTAGAGGAACCTTGTCACGATTTCCAGTCTCCATGTCTTGTGTTATTTAAAAAACCTTGTGCTGTGTAGTGTCTTCCATGGGAGTCAAGTAATAAGTACATTGATGCCAATTGTTAATGGTGAACTCGACCAACTCGACCAGGCCGGAAAGACTTGGTGAGCCTGTAATGTTGTGGGCACCAAATAAAACTTTTATTGAATATATATATATACAGACAAAGAAGGCCCAAACCATTTCTAGAAAAGGCCATGACAAAAAAAACGCCAAGCAGGCCATGGATCAACGCCGGACATATATTTACAGCTGGAGGAGATTGAAGCAAGAGGAACTTTTCCCCCCGGTGATTGTTGGTGGGCAGCTTCTGGCTTGATTGGTATCATGACCCCTTTCGTCTCGGCACCTGGTTCACTCTGTGTTTCGGCCTGTGTGCATCCCTGCTCCTGAGTTGGGTGCTGCATGACGACATCTCCACAACAATCGTCCTTACGGAGAATCATTTCGATGAGGTCTTGAAATAATTCTGTACATGACCCCGCTGCCATCCTGGTCAGTGACTATCACGCCCCATATATATACACCCTCAGATATGTATGGCTCACCTGCTCCACTCGGCTCAGTCCCCATTCGCTCCAAAACTTCGTTGGTCGGAGCCATGGCAGGTGGGCTGAAGCAAATGTATTCATTGTTTATGCGCCCGCCTGATTCCACTGCCGATTGTCTAGGGGGATCTAGACAGTGGTTTGCAGAGATTGATTTGCAGGCTTGTATGAAATCCGCCCCCGTGCGTGGGGGGTCAGGGACAAGAGCCAAACTGGATTGTTTTGAGGGGGCCAGTGAACGCAATACCCTTTTGGATAAGAGGCCATCCGATACCAGTCGCTCTAAAACTTGAGTTTGCGTCGGCAACGTCCTATTGGTCGAATCGAATCCCGCCGGACTCGAGGGGAGCGAACTGTCTTCGGGACGGTCTACTGGCAAACGATAAAGCCCGTCTTGTATCAACTGCATTGTTTGCATGTTTGACATCTGTTCTATCGCACCAATCGCCAACCCCTCTTTTGCCGACGACTGAAGCGAAATCCAAGAATTCGAAGGAATCATGGCTGGCTCCACTCGCGCACGCCGAACCGGGGATTTTGGGCTCAGAGATCGCCAATTTGGAGCCATCTGTGTGGGTTGCATGGCGTCGTCTAGTAAGTTTTCGGCCTTGAAGCGTATCAAATTCTCCTCCTCCATCAAGTTTTCAAAGTTATCAATGCCGGTGGGTGATATCAACAGAGCCGGCTCCGGTTGCACCAAAAATGATTGCTCAAGCAGATTGAATGTCAAAGCTTCCGTGATTCCCTTGGGATTGCTGTTATGGATAGAAGTTGAACTGGAACAGGTTTTTGCAGCTGCATTTTTGGATTTACTGCTAACCCTCGCAGTTTTCCCGGCGCGGAGATTAAGACCTAGAGAGCCGTCAGATGAATCCATGTGCGTTTTTTGGCTCCGGTTGGACCGCTTGGTTGGCTCCGCGGCCAGATCGTCTCCCACCCTTTTCTTCGTAGATGCCTTTGAAGGACGGCCTTCCAAGTGCGAACTCGTCACTTTATTTGGTTTCTCCAGGTTCGGAGCCCCGCTGGCGTCACTGCCTAAAAAAAGGAAACCTTTCTGAGTTCGCGATTGGCCAGGAGATGCAGAGGTAAACATCCGCTTACCTTGTGCGGCCAAATTGTCTCCCGCTCTCTTTGTGGATGCCATTGAAGGGTGGCCTTCCAAGGGCGAATTCGTCGCTTCATTCGTTTTCTCCAGGGCCGGAGCGCCACTGGCGTCACTGCCTAAAAAAATAAAACCTGCCTTAGTTCACGATTGGCCAGGAGATGCAGAGGTAAAAATCTCAACTCTCACCCTGTGCGACCCAATTGTGACCCGCTCTCTTCTTCTTGGTCTTGGACGCCTTTGAAGACCGGCCTTCCAAGCGCGAATTCGTCCTCACCTCTTTCTTGCGGGTTTTCTTCAGGGGGGGAGCGCCACTCGCGCCATTGCCTAAAAAGTGAAACTTGTTGTAGTTCATTATTGGACCATCAGCTGTAACGTTGAACATATGTATGTACTGACCAAGGTCACGATCATCTAATTCACTCAAATCACTGCTTTCTTGAAGTTTGGCTGATTGCATTGTTTGCGTGCTGCAATTTGTTGCAGTGCAATGAGACTTGGGGTTAGGGACTTTTTGAACGGGAACCGTATCCGGTTCTCAAAGCTGTTCCTCACGCTGCGAAGTCCATAAGTCGGAGTGCCACCACAAGTAACCCTAGCTTAATTTAGTACAGCGGCAAAGCTCATTAGTCGGAGTGCCAACACAAGCTTGGAGAACATCCCCCAGCTTTTCCCTACCTTTAGTGCAAAAGCTATACTAGCATCATTTTTGTTTCACCGGCCCTGCCAGGGGCTTGCAAAGATAGTCCCACTTCCTAAGTAAGTAGGTTGAATCCAGGCAAACCTCTGTGGTGTGGCTTATATATAACATCTTTATATATATATATCCATTGCTCTCAATGTTCGATAGCACCAACCCAAACCGTCTTCCTTTCAGCATGTAGTGAGGTCATAGTAAATTTGTATGCATATTGAACTATGACCTCCATGGATTGCATATTTTTGTACCTCATTTTTGCAAGCTCTGTGCTTCCAGAACACGCCGAATTGAGTATGGGCACGGGTTTCCCCTTGCTCCGGATGTATAAAACCCCACACATTTGTCCGGGACATTTGATCTCATCCTTGCATGTTGTCGACCAACACCTTTTCCATTGCTCTACCTGTGTTGTGTGCCTTGTTTTTATTTAGCCCTTTGACCCGACTTAGCCATTTGAACCGTGTTCCATCAAGCCTCGCCAACACCAAGCCCTCCAACACTTTTGTTGTTTTGGCTAGCTAGCGTTACAACTTTCATTTGCCGTTGCGGTCAAAACACTCGGATTAACTTCTACTACTGGCGTCTGCCTTGTTCGGGGTATGTTCACCTACTCCTGTGTTCCATTCAGCATCGCCTCAATCCACTTACCAGCACCATTTTTGACTGCAGTAATTCTCCTCTGCGGTCCGAAAATTTGTGTTATTTACATTTCAGGCGCGCCCTGCTGAATCCACACCTTGGTCTCAGGTAAGCTTTATTTTTCTTCCATCGGCAGTTCTTTTTGCTTTCTGACACCATAACCGATAATCCCCTACATTAGGCCTTGCATTTAGGAACTTGCACTTCATCCATTTTGCGTATGTTGGCTCTCTTCCGCCTTTGCATCCCCCCTTTTTCTCCCACATGAGTGTTAACTGTCTTCCGCTCCTCGCCCATTTCCAGCGGTCGCTCTTGTTGTGATCCCTCACAAGATCGATTGACCGCTGATAAATTAGCCACGCCACCTACCTGCCCGATGACTTCCCGCGCTCCCCATCCGGCTTTGCCCACGCTTATTTCTCATCCTACTAACAAACCTCGCCTTGGATCCAAGCAACTTCAAATCACTTCGGCCGCTCAAAAATCTATGCGCGACGTGAGCTCCCAGTCAGACACAAATTCAATGAATATACTAGTCGATGAAGCCCCTCAGCTTGATAATCCAGCCTTAGGACAAATGCGCTTGGCTGTTACAAATCACCCCCATGAGTCAGCATCAACCGATTCAAAGATGTACGAGCCCATCTCTGCGCAAGGCCAACTTCCTGCTGCCGACGAATCAAATGAAGCAAGTGCGCCAACGCAAGCAGTCCTCCCGGCCAACGTTCTTGGCCTAATCGAAAGTATCCCCGATAAACTCGCCTTTTTGCTTGAGCCGAATGTCGATTATGAAAAGCGATCCTGCCGCAAAGACCTGATACTCGGCGTAATCAAACACTTCCACCCTGGCTATACATCACCGGTTTGACAACCCAAAAAAGGCTTTTTAATTAGAGAGTACAAACAACGCGTGCTCCCACAAATCGCTCCTTATCTCCAGTGGAAGGTCGAACAACAAGAGCTTCTTGAAGCCGCTGAGGCAAAGGCGATGACACAAGATCCCGGACCACTTGATCTTTCAGGGTTAAATCCAAATAGCGCCTCCATCACCACCGATGCCATCCTCGACATCATAGCCGAGAGACGCCCAAGTATCAAACTTCCGCTCACAATGACCAAGACCGCAGCAATTGGGTTTTTTCATCAATACGTTTGCCGACCACCACCTGGAGGGTATCCTATGCCCTTTACCGCGACTCCTTCTCCCGTACCTCAACCATACCACCGCCTCCTCACTCGGGATGAGATTCGTTTTGCTCTCCAATGCCATTGCCCTGTGATGTTTGTCCCGTCGGATCTCCTCAAGCCAATCCTTCTGGCCCTCTATGTGCAGTTCGTTTTGGACAACATTGCTGACAAGTCGATCTTTGAAGGCGTGCATTACTTCTATCGTCAAGTTTAAATTATATATTTTATGTATTTATCTACAGTTGATTTTGTGAATAGTTGTGCATGTAGATATTTTGGAACTTAAACATAAATACACGCGGCTTATTTATATACGTAATCCAAACATGATTCCAATGTACATATCTTCCCCATTAGTGTATGTACATACATACAACATTAACTCCCGCTCCAAGCAGTCCCGGGTCAGGCCCCTTGAAGCTCTTGTGCTCAATAGCACCAACGAACCTTGTCCTCTTCAATTCCGATGCCGCCCCGAAAGCCTCAAAAGAACAAACTGGTTTGCACGTGTTTCGGTCATAAATGTAGGGAGAAGACTCACTGGGTGTCTCATGAGAATGTCTGGAAACCGGGATGTCTGTTGGTCAGTCAGACCGTCTTTCGTCACCAGTTGTCAGATCAGGCTGCAAGTACTGGTAAGTCATCAGTTATCATCTCTCTGATTACGGCACAGCTTCTGAACATGGATTTTGTCTAACTTTTTTTTGCTAAACCTTTTTATATAGTGCTTCCGCCAGATGACAATACTTTAGACCTGGAGTCACCAGCCGAATTACAAACACATTTGGGTTCCACGGAAAATCCAGCTCCCAATTTGGCTGCTCGTGACAATACTGCCCTCGCTACAATCACAGACTCATTAGCTCTGACTAGAATCAGTGCTGGCCCAGGATTCTTTCGATTGGTGTATGATACGTGTGAGTAACAGCTGCCTCCCTGCTTGCCTTTCCTCCAAATTGGCACTTACCCAGATAACATGATTATTATTCCATGACTAGCCCGCTGGATGACATCGCCGTTTTTGAACACACGTCCCGTTTTCACTTATGCCATCCTTGCGGCATCCATGTTCACAATCCTACTTTCAGCGTCAAATCTGTCCAGTTCTTGGCTTTTACGAAAGCAACGCCAACTCATTGAACTGACTCTACGTCTGGGATTGAATTCCAGCTCAGCGCCTCGCCCTCTTACTGCTACGGAAAATGCCGCCCTGAACAAACTACCAGTCGACATACACACGGTGATCAAATGGCTCAAGCTTGACCCAATCATTGTGTGCCTCAATTGCTGCTCACGATGTTTTGCCACATATCCACCCGATCGAACCCCCAGAAATTGTTTTCACCAAGAAGACATTATTGATAAAGAAGTTGACGGCGACCCCTTATCTATCCCAGATATCCCAGAGATTCCTGAAGAACGAGAAACTGCCAAACGAATCCCCCAACAATCTCAAGCACCCAAAGAAACACCAATCTCATCCAAATTTGGAGGTGAGCCCCTTTTGCAACCCGGAACCAATGTCCCTATTGAGACACCAATCTCGTCGAAATTTTGTGGCGAGCCCCTTTTGCAACCCGGCACCAATGTCCTGATACGGAAGTTTGCATTTCAACGCCTAAATGATTGGCTCGGACGCCTGTTTTCACGACCCGGTATTGAGAATGCTCTTGATCAATCTTTATCTACCTCTCCGGCCGACCCATCACACGAGATGATCACCGACATTCACGACTCTGCGATTTGGCACGAATTCAAGGGGCCTGATGGCTCACCCTTCACTGCGACGAGTGGCAATCTAGTCTTTGGCCTTTTTATCGATGGCATCAACCCTTACGGCTCCAAGCAAGGTGGAAAGCATGTATCCATCACGTTTGTAGTGCTCGTTTGCCTTACGCTCCCTTACTCACTGCGATTTCTACCGGAAAACGTCTTCCTTGTGGGAATTGCCCCCGGCCCCAAAGAACCAAGCTTGACCCAAACCAACTGGATCCTCAATCCACTAGTCCAACAACTCAAATCTCTTTGGACCAATGGCCTCTTCTTATCTAGCACGCCTCTCCACCCGAAAGGCCGGCAAATATTTGCTGCTCTGTTACCGGTTTTTGCTGATCTTCCCGCATTGCGCCGTGCCATCGGTTTTGCTGGACATGCATCAGCTGAATTTATGTGCTCCTTCTGCAACATTTTGAAAGAGAACATTCGAAATCTTGCCGAATGGAGCCCACGAACATCCAAAAACCACATCAAGTGGGCTCATGCTTCTCGAGATGCTCACACTGCAAAGGATAGAGCAGCTATCTTCGCGGAACATGGAGTTCAATATTCTGTTTTAACTGAACTGTCTTACTGGAGGCCCATCGAATATCAAGCTCTAGATTCCATGCACAATCTGCTGCTAGGTTTACTCAAGTGGCATTGTATACGATTTTGGGCCATATCAAACAAGCTTGATAACGAGGAAGATCATCCACTTGCTATCATCCCAGTAGCTGAAATGTTACAAGTCTCTGCTGCCGCTGTTTCGGATACACCTATTGAGCATGCGGATGCATCACTCAAGCTCCCAGAAGAAGAACTCACTGCCGAAGAAGCTCCTTTCGAATTACGTAGTGGTACCTCACCCGATGATTACGACTGGGCAGCTCCAAGCAATGGATGGGATGGCATCTGGATAGCTGGGGAGGAAACATGTATTTTTGATTCTGGAATGCTGAAGCAAATCAATGGTTTACTGCCCCGAATTCGGTACCCCTCATGGATCAAGCGTGCCGTTCCCACCCTTGGGAAAGCCTCTTATGGCAAGCTAAAAGCAGACGAGTGGCGAAATCTATTCTTGATGCAATTGCCACTCATCCTGGTCAAGTTATGGGGTGACGTTGATCGTGTCCAGGCATCCTTGTTGCAAAACTTTGGACATCTAGTCTCTGCGGTCGACTTGGCCTTGAGACGGAACATGAATACCGAGCGCATAGAATCATATTGATACAATATCAATGTGTATCTGTCTAGCTGCGAGATCCTTTTCCCCGACGTAAATTTGGCCCCAAACCATCATCTTTCACTACATCTTGCTGACTGTCTCGAGCGGTTTGGGCCTGTGCGTGCTTGGTGGTCATTCCCCATGGAACGGCTTATGGGGCAGGTCCTGCATTCATGTCACAATAATCACATAGGTAAGCCTATTTCTCAGGCTTTTCCGTAGCGGAAGGATGACCAATGCTTATAACTGACAGCTCTTATTTGCTTAACAGGCCAGCTTGAGATCACGTTCATGCATGAATTCTGTTGTGCAGGCAATCTACGGGGGTTGCTTGACAAGCCCGATTTTTTTCCTGACACCCTGAAGCCATCTATTGCTGAGCTTAAGGACCTTTACAAACCGGTTCCCTTCACCTCGAAGTATCTTTCCAATAAGTCGGAGACTCTCAGCTCATCAGATGCCCAAGGCCTAATTGACTACCTCAACACTCAATCCGCTGGACCTAGCTGGGCGCTGACGAGTGATTGGACTCGTATGAGCAATGCAGAGAAAAAGAAAAAATCGGCTTTAGATTCTCGGAAGGAGAGCCACTCGCACTTTGAACATCGGGGGGTAACCTTTTCTACCTGGACTGCCAACTGCAAAAACAGTATTATATCAGTTGACTGCTCTTTCTCGAGCTTCATTCATTTTGCACAAATCAAGGACATATTTACTCATGTGAGAATAGCTAACAATCAAGACCGATTTGTGGATACCTGGCTAAAAGTTAATCCATTGCCGCCACTGACAGATCCCCTTCCCACTTCCTTCATTCAACTTAAAGAACAGGGTCTCAAAGTAGACCTTCGCCTTCCAGCAAATGAAGATGAATACTTTATAAATATTAAGGATGTTGTGTCTCATTGTGCCTGGCTCGAATACAAATCTGGTGAACTTAATAGTAAATTGCAGTATTCTACTCTAGCTTTAATATCTATGGATCGTGAATAAATTTCTGAAACCCAAAAATCTAAAGTTTGATTTACTGAGCTCCTAAACTTTGTCTCATCTTCACCAAACCACCAAAAAAAGTAATATGTAATGTGCTCTGCGGACTATTTGATGTAAAAGTGCAATGTGTTTTCTAAGCTTAGTTGCGTGCTGAGGGCCCCTGAAAAAAGTGCATTTTTTGATGCTCAAAATTGACAAAAAAACCAGGTTTTCACCCATTAAGTGGAACATGTTTGACCCTGGGTGAAATTGGTAATATTTGTAGTGCACACTACAAATATTACCAATTTCACCCAGGGTCAAACATGTTCCACTTAATGGGTGAAAACCTGGTTTTTTTGTCAATTTTGAGCATCAAAAAATGCAATTTTTCCAGGGGCCCTCAGCACTCAACTAAACTTAAAAAAAAATCTGATCTTATATATTGTTCCTGATGTTTTCACTAATGTGATGAAAATATATTAGGTCTTCATAATTATCATTGGTTTGAGATCTTAGATTATAACATTCATCTATTCTACATCCAAACATGAGAAAACAGGGTGAAAAATACAACACATGTACGCCAAGTAGTCACATTTACATAAGTAGAATAAGTTTATTATGTCAGAAAGAAATTGAATGATGGATTTAGCCAATAAGGAAATTGCGGACTCCTGGTTCAAGAGGAAGAGTTCACTGGGCAGGCCTGGGAGTAATGCGCTCTAAAACATTCTTCATCATTGAGCTAGGTTCTGTACAAATTTTGAGACCCTCGATGACAACCCGTTGTTGAGAATCGAGCCACTGAGCATCATAAAGCACTTTCGACAGACCTGGGGGGGGAGCAATAGCGCTGTCTATGGGTGAGATGAGTCGCCGCCGGATCCGTGGGAGGTTGCCCTGGCGGCTCTTAGGATTTCCATGTTGCAGTTTTGCTCGTTGATCATCAAGCCACTGGAAGATGGTGGTGAGATCCTTACTACGCCAAGGAAGGCGTTGGACTTTACAATATTTCTGGACATTTTTGGCGGTCGAACTTTCTACTGGGGCAGTAACCTCGTCATCCGTCTCGTCTTCACTGCAGCACCCATGAAGGGCTGGTATTAGTGCATGTAGGTTGGCTTCTAAAGCTGCTTCAACACGCAAATTCTTTAGCTGAGGTATCATAACACCCTCAATGCAAACCAGGTCAGGCGACTCATCAGAAAAAATGCCGCTTTTGTCACAGTGAGGTTGAGCGCAACTCACATGAACCCTTCGGGCATTCCTGGCTTGCTTTGCAGCTTGCACCGTCTGTTTCTCTGAGTCCCATTTGGACTCGCGGTAACTAAGAAGAGGAAACAATCCGTGAAAATCGAAAATTAAAACCTGCCAAGTACGGATTTTGAACTGGTAGAAAGATGCGCTCACTTTTGCGCCAAGCGGTCTTGGGCATAACCCCGAAGGCCCTTTAAGATGAAGTCCGGCTGACACTCGTGCGGCTGGAGTCCTTGGTACTCCTTACATTCAACAAGAGCTACAAATATGTCTTGGGCCAATTCCAAGCAAAATGTATTCAAAGGGGAGCTTAACGGGGCCGTGAAGTCGAGACGGAAGCGTTGCATTCCTTTGGCCTTCATCATGTCGTGCATAATCTTCAGCTCTTCCTGCGAGGCGTCTGGATGACCCGGGCCGTGACAATACGGATATTGGGGGTCTAGAGGCTCAGTGGGAGAGCTAGAAGATGCCAAGTCGGTATCTTGGGATTCATTTCCAGCGGCTTCAGGCTCCGATTGGGTGTCATTCACATTTTCGAGCCAGCGTCTACTCTCTGCGGCAGTGGGTGGAGACGGTGGTACTCTGGGTGGGCCTTTGTTGGGACCGGTGGGGCAAATGCCAAAGAGGGCCTGGAAGTGATGGATGATGAGATCCTAGGTCCATAAAAGACAGGAATAAAATTCACTACGCGGAATGGGAGGAAATTGATACGGTGATCAGGATGGCGATGTGCTTACCTTCAGTGTTCCTCCTCGAGGCACCGCAGACTGTTTATCAGACTTTTTTTGGCAAGGCCTCCCACCTTGCTTGGCAGATTGGCCGAGGCTGAGTTGATCAGAAAGGATCTCGAACCGTTCATTTAGATCTCGTTGATGAGTAAGAATTGAAGCCAAGTCTTCGCATACAGCATTCAAGCCTTCGCGCACAGCATTCAAGTCTTTGGAATGCGCGGCTAGTATCCGAATAATTTGAGTTTGTTGGAATGCCGGCAATTGTTCTTCCCGGTTTGTGGCCGAATGACCAGCTGTTGGTGTCTCATTGTTGTCGGCACGCAAGACACTCGCGGGGTTTTGATTGTTCAAGTTGGAACGGTTTGCAGCGCGGGAAGGGGAAGGGGGCAGATTTGTCGGGTTGTTGTTGCAAGGTGTATGGAGATCAATCAGGTCATTGGGGCTAGATGGGTGGCCGAGAGGTGGCTGGGCTGAGCTGATATGTTGAGTGTCTGGGGAAGTTCCAGGTCTAGGACGTCTTTCATTATTCGTGGGAGTAATGTCATGGTCTGAGTTTGGTTGAGCTTGCGAATGATGGGATTTGGGTGTTGGAGTGTTGCCAGGGGGTGCCGAGGTGGCGGTGGGATCGTGTGGGACCCGTGACAGTTGTTTAACTAATATATATTATATGTGGAGGCCTGGTTAATGAATGCATTCAGATATGTCTAAATAAGACAAAAAAGACGAAAATTGAAATCTTACTTAAGGCAGCATACACGATGCACAGCTGGATCATTTCAATCCTGGATTTGCCTACTGTACTACATCCTACGCGGAAAAGAACGTCTGCGAGCTGCAAATCAGACACTTGGGAGAAATGAGACGTCAGGTCAGCATTGGGCTGCCCCGGAGCAGGTAAACTGAAGCTCCAAGGGAAGTTTGCCGAAGGCCCTGTTGGAAACGGAGGACATCGAAATGTAAACTCGGTTTGATGAGAGGGCGGAGGCTGATTTTGGAGGACATCGGGTGCTTGTCCGCGACGAGGTCTCTTGGTTGCTCCCCCTCCCCGGGTTTTCTGGGGCCCTCCCCGTTTCTTCTGTGGCGGTCCTCGTTTCTTCTGGGGCCCTCCCCGTTTTTTCTTGGACTTCGGTCTCTCGGATGGCTCGGAGTCGGAGTCGGACGGATCGTCAACAGTGCTTTCTGTCTGAGTTTCTGATTCTGATGGAGTCCGATAGCTACTACTGCTAGGACTGCTAAGAGCTGTATTTTTACGCTTGGTTGGTCTGACGCGCGAGGTGGGTGGGCTTGGCAGGTTGCCGCGTGGAGATTTTTGTCGAGATATTCGTGCGGCTCCTAATTTGGGCATTGTGTCAAGAAATAGAATTAAAGGCCCAGAGGATTAGTGAGAAATGATTGATGATGTGTTCTCCAATCTCGCGGAAGAAGTATTAAGAAACATCCATACCTTTAGCGGGGGCATTCAAAACTTTGCCCGAACGAGTTTTCCGAACTTCAGAGACATTCGAATCCAGCTCCTCCACAGTTAGAATCGGAGGAGGGTCGCGCTCAGTAGAAGAAGGGGGTATTCCACCTGCGCGCTTTTGGGTAGGCCTCTTGGTCATAGTCAGATTGCGGCTATGTAGAGCTGATGTTAATGTTGGCTGTAGATTAGGCAAGCTTTGGGCGGCAAACAAATATAGATAGCAATACTATTACGGAAAAAACGATGATCGGCAGACTTCGTTCATGATGCATTACCTGAGAGTGGGTGTCTTATGGCTCACTCATAGAAGGTCGGTCACTGGGTCATGGGAGAAAAATCAAATATTTAGCGATCGGGAGCAAGAATTCCAGGCTCTAAGGAAGTTGATGCCTTTGAATACATACAGGAAGTTGCCAGAAGATGAGATGCTGCCGATAATTTCACATGATTGAGGAGGTAGGATTTCAGCATCAAACGGCAAAAAGGCTACGCAAAGGGGAGCAAAAAAAACGCACCACCAGAACAATGGAAAAGCTAACTGATGCATACATAGAGCTTGCAAAGGAATGTGAGCGCTGGGTTTTGCACAGCCAAGAGTTGCCATTGTAGAGGTCGTGGCAGACAAAAAATTAACTGCAGCAACCCCAGTTATCATCACTCTACCGACCAAAGGGGAGTTGGCCAATCATCTTCCTTGTTAAAATCAGACGGTGAAACTCCTTTTTTGCAAGCTTATGCTTGCATGGAACATGAAAAAGCGCAAGTTATCCACTCTTTGATACCCAGCGCTGCCCAGAATTGCTGGCTTCCTGTGACTGACGCTGAAATCAGGCCTGAAGTTTATGAATCACCACGTCAATGATCATGGCTTTCCTTGACCAAACCTTTGCCTCAACCCAAGGAACCCAATCAGTCCCCAGATAGCGGTTAGTTTTTTCTGCCCTTTTGTTTTGCTGATTGCGTCTTTGTTGTACTTAATTTGTTCCATTGACCCCCAAAACAGCAGCTAAGAACGCTCTTGACGGCAACGCCAACGTAGACAAGCCACCACAAACTGAGCAAAGCATGAAATCCCTTCTTGACGCAATGATCTCAATGCATCGAGACACTCTTAGCTTTTTATCAGGATCAGCAAAGCCCTCACCTGTTTTCTCCCCCAATTTCTTTGCCAAACCTAGCAGCTCTCTTGCGAGTGGGAAGCTCTCTACCGCAACACCTTTGATTACAATCACATCACCTACCCCGCAATCTGCACCCACATCGCTGTCCTTTAATATATCCTCATTTGTCCCAAGAGCTCCTTTGATCTCGTCATTCAAAAACTCTGCAGGACCAGCTGGCCTCTTCACCTCGAAGGCTGCATTTCAGTCTGACAGCTCACCCATGCAAGCAAGCCCTGATCCTGCTCCAAAGTTCCTGTCATTGGTTCCGTCAGACAAGAGGCCAGTCATCCATCCTTGGGGCCATCCGTATGGGGTAACAAGGCATGCCAGACCCTCATCAGCGCAACCAACTGGACCTGCAACTCTCACTCCCAACGGTAAGACTCATCAACACAGTTGGTAGGATGGAAAAAGGGAACCAACTAATCCCCTCTAACTTGAGCTTTTCAGATGCACAACCCAGCTTGTCAGCATTAAGCTTAGACTTGACTGGTTTCAACTTCAGCAAGTGCATTGATGCCTTTTCAGACAACCAGTTCTGATATGTGACATCTGTATGGGTAACTGCATTGCGGCGATGCAAACAAGTAAAACTGATGCCCATTATTAAGGATCAGCTTTGGTGAATGGAAAGAATCCGCCATCTTTATCTGGCTGCAAAAGCAAAACACTTGTTAACTCCTTGTCCGAATCGAAATCCACGAACTCCTTGTCCGAATCAAAATCCAAGACAACTGCTGAATCTCCCACACGACTTGGCGGAGAAAGCAACACAAATATCAATCTCACCCCATACCCCGCTCCTGCCTCTCCCACCAGTAACTTACTCAGCCAGGAAGGTCTAGTTGCTGACAAAAATGAAAAAAATTGCCTCCAATAGCCCTCCCCTTGATATAAAAGCAAGGCCAACAATTAGCAAAGGATTGATCCATTCCAGTCAAACCGGTAAGATGATTATCTTCTTAATCTTCCTTCAAGTAAGATTGACCAAAGCTTTACACCAGGGGAAGAAAAGCTCGAGTTGACCAGCCAACAATCCCCAGAACAGCTTGATTCCGCTGCAACAGGTAGGATGATTTTGACTCAAGCCTTCCTGCGAAGAGTATCAACCAAAAAAATTTTCTGCCATTTCAGACCAACCAAAGAGCGCCAAAAAAGGTGAAGCCAGGCGTTTGAGGCTCGAAAACATCAAGAAGAAGAAAGAAAAAATCAAAATGAATCAGTCCGCCTCTTGTAAAGGTAAAGCTAAGGCCACTGACAACTCCAACTTGAATCAACAAGAGCTGGCAAATGCTTTGACTGAGTCAATTGTTGATTAAAACTATTCTGCATAAATTTAGTTGGTCACTGCTTCTCAACACCCATACAATCATAGTCTACATGTTGAAAGTTGTCTGGTACAACAAGATTTCTGTCTTGTAATTCTTCACTTGGTTTGATTTCCTTCCCTACAGGGATTGAATATCATATGTGCTTTTTCTGTCACTGTTCACCAGGAAAATATAATAGTCAGTTGATGACAAGTGACATTACACCAGCTCAAGCCAGCTAACCACCATCTATCCAATATCTATCCACTATCTACCCCAATCTCCAACCATCTCCTCAACTTCCAGAATTTACCAAGGAGGTCCTGTTCAGTTTTTGATGAGCCCAACTGATCCTCAGTTCTGTCCAGCTGATACTCAGCTTTGGTACCCAGCTCATACTCAGCTTTTCTGCCCAGCTCATACTCAGCTTTTTCACGCAGCTCACTCTCAGAATTGGGATAAAGCCTTTTGATCAGTCCTTTCCCAGGTGATGCTCAGCTTTTTACTATTTCTGGCACAGCTGATGCTCAGCTTTGTACCAGTCCTTGCTCAGCCTTCTCCTAGTCCTGTCCCAGCTGATGCTCAGCTTGCTGAGTATCAGCTGAGCCAGGCCAGGGAAAAAGATAGGAATCAGCTTGGACAGGATAAGAGCTGAAAATCAGCTAGGCTAGGGCCAAAGATGAGCATCAGCTGAGCCACAGTCAAGGCTGAGCATCAACTGTGCCAGGGTCAAAGATGCTCATCAGGTGGCCAGTTCCAAAGCTGAGCATCAGCTGGGCCAGGGGAAAAACTGAGCATCAGCTGGGCCAGGGCCAAAGCTGAGCATCAGCTGGGCCAGGGCCAAAGCTGAGCATCATCTGGTTTTTTCACATTGAGTGCTTTGATCCTGACACCTATCATGTGAGCCCCGGATGTGCTGGTGGAGAGGAGCAGCATTGGAGCAGTGTTGGAGCTGAAAACAAAGCTGTGTCATGTCACTTGCCATCAAGTGACTACTTCTTTTCCCTGGTGGTTTCCTTCTTGTTTTCTCATGTTTTTTTTTTTGATGATGATATGAATAATAATGAGCCAAGTTTAGCCACAAGTTGATATGAAATCCAAAGAAAGTTTGTAAATGAGAGTGATGTGGATGTGTGACCATAAAGTGTTATTCATGCAATTGTGTTTTAATCTTTGGGTCAATGATCTCATCATGTTTTCCACTTTGCATGTAATTTCAGTTGGGCCACTTCAAATTAACCATATAACTGTGGTTCAAAAGCTGAAATGGGGCCAGAATGCCCCTTTTAAGTGGTGTTGCCAAAATTACTCATAATTTCACTATTGCAAGAGGAATTATAAATGTTCAAGATGTTTCTGCATTCAATTATATTGATTTTGGATGTACTGATTTTTCAGTTGAGCCAATTACGGCTGTGTCATTGTGGTGAGCAAGCCAAAATTGAGCCATGATGGCATTTTTAAGTGGTTTTCTCAAAATTATTCATCATTTCACTGTTTCAAGAGGAATGATGGATGTTAATTATGATTCTTTGTTTAATTATAATCATTTTGAATGCATAGGATTTTTATTTTGGCCACTCTCAACTGTACAATTGTGGTTAACAAGCCAAAATTAAGCAAAAATGGGCTTTTAAAGCAGTAATTTCATTGTTGCAAGTGGAATTATGAATGATGAATATGATTCTAGCATTTGATCCTCTTCATTTGGAATACATGGAAATTTCATTTGGGCCACTGACAACTGTGCAATTGTGGTTAACAAGCCAAAATTGAGCCAAAATGGCATTTTTTAGCAGTTTTATCAAAATTAATCATATTTTCACTGTTTCAAGAGGAATTATGAACGAGAAATAGAATTCTTTATTAAAATAGCTTCAATTTGAATGCTTGGTATTTTCATTGGGGCCAATAATGATGCTGCAATTGCAGTTAACAAGCCAAAAAAATTGCCAAAATGGCCTTTTGAAGCAGTTTTCCCAAAATTCCTCAAATCACACTACTGCAAGAGGAATTATAAATGTAAAATGTGATTCTGCATTCAAATATCTTCAATTTCAATGCTTTGAATTTTCATTTGGGCCAATAATGATGCTGCAATTGCAGTTGACGAGCCAAAAATTTGCAAAAATGGCCTTTTGAAGCAGTTTTCCCAAAATTACTCATAATCTCATTGTTGCAAGTGGAATTATGAATGACAAGTATGATTCTGCATTTGATTCTCTTCATCCGGAATACATAGGAATTTCATTTGGGCCACTGACAACTGTGCAATTGTGGTTAACATGCCAAAATTGAGCCAAAATGGCATTTTTTAGCAGTTTTATCAAAATTAATCATATTTTCACTGTTTCAAGAGGAATCATGAACAAGAAATAGAATTCTTTATTAAAATAGCTTCATTTTGCATGTATGAAAATGTGGGTTGGGCCATTGTAAGCTACTTAGATTGAAGATAATGAGGCAAAATCCTGCTAATGGCAATTTTTCAAAGATGCATTTTGACATTGAGGATCTGTAAATTTACAACTATACCAAGTCAAATGATTTTTCAATTCACTAATTTTCATTTGGAGCTCTTGAAAAAAAAACGCAACCGCTATATGTCGAACCGCTATACCATGACATTGAACCGCTATACATGCATGTAAAGTACATAATGTTTGTAGTGCTGCTGGCTTGATGGACCCACCACCCCAACCAGTCAATATCATTGCCGGTATGTTTGACTTCAATGTCGTGATTCTTGATAAACCAGAGGCTTGCTCAGATACCCTTGTACCCCCATCCCACCCAGCTGTACCACAAATTTCAGATTTTGCATACGCCTCTGCCCAAGCGCAAAGGACTGCAGCATAAAAACCATGCACAACTGGCCGACCAAAGACATCCGCTTCCTGCAAAGGAGCCATCCCTTTTGAGAATCCTCCGTACAGAGTCTCAGTCCAATGTGGTTTTGAAGTCAGACAAAGAAATAAGTGGCTGCCTGGCCAGGCACCAATGTGTGTTTCTGCTTGGGTTTTCCCTGGTGATCCCAATTTGCATCAGAACCTCCTTCTTGAACTTTGCAAGAGGCACAAAGGAGTGATGGAACTTCACCTCAAAAACTACAATGGTGATGGTCGCGTATTCTTCTCCGAGAAACACTTCAAGTATTGCCAACTTGGTACCTGGAAAGGTTTGATTGGTTGTTGACCAAGAGGGATTTATCCAATTTCTCAAGGAAAAAAAAGCAATTGATCTCCTCTTGGACTACAATAAGTTTGAGGACCACAAGCTGGATACAGAAGAACAACTTGCAACTGAATTAGAGGCCAAGCAATATAGCTCAAGGTCTGGATCAACCACAACCATCAACAGCCGGGCTGCCACACCTTTGATTGCTATGAAACAACTGGAAAACCCAATTGTTCAAACCCCTAGTATTCTTTCAAAAGCCTTCCTTGCAGACTGTGAACAAACCAGCACCACCAGCTTTAGACTTGCATACCAGAGAAGATTTGTCCAATAAAACTTTGGCAGCTGGACCTGGAAGGAGTTTCCTGGAATTGCAAACAAAATCAAGCAAGCATGTTCACAAGACGTTAATTACCATTCAGCAGTCACCTCCATGTGTGTATGACACCATAGTTCAAATAATACAGTCAACTTTGAACTCACAGAAATATTTTGTTTTCAACAGGGATTTCACCGCGCATTCTGGATCCCAAGGGTCTTTCTTGGGACCGTTTTGGGACTCCAGAGCATTCAAGCACCTTTCATGGCCATGAAGATATAGGCTGGGAAGATGGCCTCCAAACCAAACTTGATCCAGATGGCTTATACGCAAAACTAGGAATCTGCTCCTACCGTGTCTACTAAAACAAACTCATGAGCACCAAGACAACCAGCAAGATTATTGAGGCGGAGATATTGGACTCCAGATTAATCTACCCAATGATAGCCGAATACACTCTGATTCAAAAACGGCTCAGCTACAATACCTATTTCACTGAACCCAATTACGCCATGAGAACTTATGCAGTTTTGAGGCAATTCATGGAAATGTACTGTCAAGTCATTGCATCCTCCACTGCTTCCCCAGAAGAGAAAAAGTTGGCCTCAACATTACGGGTGAGCTGTCCATCATACTGTCTCCTCCTACACCTGCAACAGATACTGATCATGACCTGATTCCTAAAGATCATTGATGGCTTCCCGGTGCATGACAACAATGAGCGTGGAGAAATTTACGATTATTTTAAGTTTAAAGATGATAATGATTTGATTGATGTGCCAGATCAACAGGAAGGAATTCCGGTAAATGCAACCAACAATGAGACTGATATCTTTGATCAGTATACCAATGAAGAGCCCCGGCGCGTGTTCTTCTCCCAGGAAAAGATCAAAGGCTACTGGGCACTCCTGCTGCCAAGTACAGAAAGCTATGGAATCTTGGATACCTCAAGCCCCATCAAACAGATCTTGCATTCCTTCCAACACTGGGTATATGCAACTACTGCCGGTCAGTTGACAATCACTAATTTCAAAGGAAACCCACCCTTGATCACAAAGCCAAAGGTGATCAATATGAACCCCAAGTCAGCCAAAATATACCTATATCCAGCAAATAGAAATTGTTGATCAAATTTCTGATTGTTTCCAAACCTTTTACACAGATCCTACTGGCACCAATGCCAAGATACCAAGAGAATGATGGCACATTTCCAAGTTGTGTTGTGTGTTGGGAATTACCCCCTTGGCCAAGATTGAATGGGCTCCGGAAGCCAAGTCATTACAACTCCATCAAGAATACAACCTCAACAATATCAACCAAAAGTCTGCAAGGCCCCAGATGACTTTGCATCAGCTTGAGCTTGTTAGTGTTGTAAGACAGGGCCAGCTGGCTCTTCAGGCCCATTTGTTTTAGTTCCCCCCTGCCCTGATTGTTTTCTACATTTATGGTTTCAATTATAATAACCATCATTTGTCTTCTTGGCCCTCCGCATGCAAAAACAAAGAAATAAACAAATCTTTGATCTTGTGCAGATAAATGGCAGTTTCACCAAGGGGGATATGATATAAGTATTTTTATGTGTGGAATCAACACGCCTCTGAACCATAAAAAAATGCCACCAAGAAGATGAAAAATGGTTTGGTTTGACTGAGAAACCAATCAAAACAAACCAAGCTATTTATTACTACTTGACAGATGTATCAGGAGGAAAACATGTGAACATTTGAAGAGAATGAAAGAAGTGGCAAAGTGCATTCTAAGTGTTACTTGTCAGGAATTCAACGTCCCCAAAATGCATATCTGTCTTCTCCTTGAAGTCACCATGGGTTACTCTATCAGATACTGTGGTTACCTTGGCTGCAACTTGCATTGACATGCTAGTTCTAGTGAAGTTGCTATTTCCAGTGTCTTTTGGCAGGAGAGTCCTGTGGAGATTTTCTTGTTGTTGGAAAGTCGCTTGGCACATAACATCAGGCTAAAACTTGATCCTAAACTTGCATTCTGGAAAAATAAATGGACCGTTGGTGACATCGTACCCAGACTTGAATGTGAGTTTCCCAGTTTTTCTGCAGGTTGGAAGAGAGAGGAGGAAGGCAAACAGAAGCAATGGCTCATCCTTATCATCAACATGTGAGTGGTTGTAGAAGCCATTGGCAGTAAATTTCAAGTTGGAAGAGAAAAAAGATTCAGGTGTTGATTCAGGTGTTGATTTAGGTGTTGATGAAGATGTTTATTCAGGTTTTGCTTAATTTCGACCGGGGAATGCAGAATCAAAAAATGCTGGGATGTTGTGCTCAATCAGGAAATCTTGATTATGTTGACAAGCAATGTTGGCAATCAGATGGAAAAGTGACCAAAGAATCTGGCCAGCTTTTTTTGAATTGTTGATATGCTTAGCATATTCTTCAGGATATTTATTGATGGCCTTCTGATTGCAATAGATCCCCAATATCTCCAGTGCCGCCATTGACTTCCTCTAACCAATAGCCCTCACTACACCACCACAAGACCGGCCAGGTGATTTCACTGAGTTGACAAATTGTTTTGCTTCATGAAGAAACAAACATAAAAAATCCAATTCATCCCTTCTAGATTGGGATAAAGTCACGAGGTAGGTGAAGTGGATATCCACTATAAGCTGGTCATTTCTAGTGCCTTCAAATCCTTGGATGTGGCCGTAATTGTATGGTTTGAAGGATGGGTTGTTCACATACTCGTAGGCGTAATCAAGTTTTGACACAGTTGGTTTTCTTTTGAAAATTGTTTTCTTTGATGGTTCCGGTCCTTTTTGGCGCTCCTATAGATCCTTGGCAATTTGCCTGTCTTGTTTCATTGGACAATATTCAGCAGTGATTGCGGGGAAAAGGTTGCAAGGCACTGGAGTTATAGTCGTTTTACAAAAGTTTCCATGTAAGATGTTCGTAGTGAGCGTGCTGTTTATACCAAGCTGCTTTCTTTTGGTACGTCTGCCTGGCCGCCCCTGTTGGGACCTTCTATTCTGGTACACATTCATGGTACTATATTTCCACCAGTTGATTTGCCATGGTGTATTACAGTAATTCAATCACATGTGTAGTATAGACCAAGAGTGTGGATCATGAATTAAAGGAACCAATAAGAGCAGTCAGGGAAAGATCATAAGAAAGCAGCAGGAAATAAAAAATATCAAAAGTTCCAAGTTAGACCTTTTGTGATTTCAGCATTGGATGTGAATACATATGCAGTTTTTTTCCTCATGTGTTTTTTCCTAGCAGGAATGTTCCCAAAAGCCAAATAATGTTGAGAATCACAATGTTTGGGAGCTACCGGGTGCCCATTGATGAGGGGCTTGTTGTTGGAGTCAGCCCGGGTGGCCTCCATTGCACTTTTTGCTGGTGAGGGATGCACTGGATGCACTGGCCAGCGGTTAATCAAGGGCTCGTCATCGGAGTCAGCCGGGGTGGCCTCACTTGCATGTTTTGTTGGTGGGGGATGCACTGTCCAGCGGTTAATCAGGGGCTTGTTGTCTGAGTCAGTCATTGCAACTGAGGGGGCCTGCTTTATTTCTTCAGGCGGTGGGGGATGATCTTGGCAGCAGTTAATAAGGGGCTTGTCATCAGGGTCAGTGGTTGCATCTGAGGCGGCCTCCATTGTTTCATCTGGCGGTGGGGGGTGCACTTGGTGCCTGTTGCCCAGGGGCTTGTTTTCGGAGTCCCCCCCCCTTCCTGAGCTTTCTTATTGATCCCAACAACCCGTCTGCCCTCTCTGTTATCACGCACGTGGCGTACCCTTGATCCTTCTGATCCCGCCTTCTGGCGCACTCCAACAGTCCTTGCCTCCCCAAACTTTCCCATCCTCTAAAAATTCTCCAGCTTTCCCCCTGCTCCTTAATCTCTTGCCAGCGCCTTGTATTGGCATTCCTTCTTGGTTCTTTCTCTTCACAACACCCACACCGCCAACGCCCGCTCAACGCCATTATAAATCAAAACCCCCCTCATCTCATTGTTCTAAGATCCCTCAAACTTCCTGCAACCAATGCCTGGAGGGCATTCCCCTACACCTTTCCCCTCCAACAACTGCAGCCGCCTGGCACAGACGGAGTTCCACACCGCGCACTCCAGCGGCTGGTAAATTTCATGAGTCCATCCAAGCTGCACTCACATAAGTATGGAGTGCATGCACCCAGGACTCCATCTTAGATATATTCCCCACAGGACTTGGCCACCCAAGGGAGAACTGGAGTACCCACACTCAAACTCCAAACAGTGCCCCCTTGATTTTCTCCCATGTTCATGTGTTCCTGTCCTCAAACCACACCAACCACAAAGCATTAGGTTCATATTTAAGACCCACAACAATCATCAAGAAAACCCAAAAAACCAACAACATGCCAGCCAAAAAAACAAACCCAGCCAAATTTTCTTGTTCCCTCAACCACCAGCATGACAGATCCCAAATCAGGTGCAACCATTGTTCTCAATCTGTCAAAAACTGATGTGACGGATGCAAAAGATGCAAAATCAGCTGCAATCACACAGTCAGACACCAGCAGCCAATTGACCAACAGGGTGACCGATCTCAAAAATGGCTCTGGCACTCCGTTGAACACTGGTTGTGGCCCTCCATTGTGGTGGCCACACCGGTGCACGTATTAGGATCAAGCATGACCATCAAGATCATCAAGATTCACCTCAAGGCTCAGTTCTCCTCCCCATTTTGTTTTCCTCCGGCTCCCTTCTTGATTTTCTCATGTCAATTTTCTCCTCACCTTACCTCTTCAGCTTCTTGGTCCTAACAAATTTTACATGTGGGTTTGTTCAGTCCTCTTTGCCCTCTCTCACCTTCTGTCTTGAGTCTTTATTTCATCTCCATTAGTCTGCTGTTCTTTTTTTTAGTTGTTGGTTATTTTTCTCACTAAGTCTCATTGTTGTCCTCTTCACTTGTTGGTCTTTGTTGATTTTCCTTTCTTTATTTTCTTTTTCCTTTTTCTTCCTCTCTTTTCTTTGTTATGTGTATGTATGTAGGGAGATGATGATTTGTCTGTGACAGGTCTCCAGGATTCCAAGTCCAGCGCAGGCTTGGATGATAGGGGGCCATAGCATTCAGTCTGATCCAAGACGGGCTATCAAGAAATTAGATTTATCTGATTCTTTTCCAATACCTGCGCACCAAGCCTCAATCCCTGATTCCCCCTTCACAAACAGCCAAACCACAACGCCAACAAGAATCCAAACCTTGTTGAACTCAAAACCACTTCCAACCAAGCTATCCAATTTGAACATCTCGGCAATTCCTCCAGACCACATTTGAGGGCAGTCACTTGACATATCTCCCCTCCCAGCGCTGCCGCCGGCCTAGCACTGGACGGAGCTCCATACCGTTGAACACAGGTGGCAGCTTCAAAGTGACTCCTGAGATTTGGGCTCAAATGCAAAGCCTTCTGGCTTTGCTTCCAGGCCAACAAGCTCAAAAAGAAATCCCGGCACTTCCACAACTAGAGATTGCCAAGTGGACCCGGGCACCCGCGGTGTTTTTTGTGATATTCAGACACCCGTACCCATACACAACACCCGCAGGCGGGTACCGGCGGTACTTTTTGCGGGTACCGCGGGTACTTGTGCTTTTTTTTATCCAACACCCTCACTCAATGACAGCTACAGACTTTTCATCAAGAGTGATGGTTCCTCTCAATGACCGGGACAGATCCTGGTCATCGGGAGGAAACAACCCTCTCAATGACTGGGACAGATCCTGGTCATCGGGAGGAAACAACCCTCTTGATGACCGGGATAGACCCCGCTCATCGAGAAGCTTGTTTCCTCTTGATGACCGGGGTCTGTTCCAGTCATCAAGACAAAACAACCCTCTCAATGAGCGGGCTCTATCCCGGTCATCAAGAGGGTTGTTTCCTCACAATGACTGGGTTCTGTCACGGTCATTGAGAGGGTTGTTTTCTCTTGATGACCGGGTCCTGTCCCGGTAATTGAGAGTGTTGTTTTCTCTTGATGACTGGGTTCTGTCCCGGTCATCAAGAGGGTTGTTTCCTCTCAATGACCAGGATCTGTCCCGGTCATCGAGAGGGCTGATTCCCCTTGATGACCAAGATCTGTCTGGGTCACCTAGAGGGTTCAATTCCTCTCAATGACCGGGGTCTGTCCCGGTCATCAAGAGGGTTGACTCCTCCCAATGACCAGGATCTGTCCCGGTCATCGAGAGAAAACAACCCTCCCAATGACCAGGACAAATCCCGGTCATTGGGAGGGCTGATTCTTCTTGATGACTGGGACAGATCCCGGTCATTGAGAGGGCTGTATTCCTCTTGATTACCGGGTTCCATCCTGGTCATCGAGAGGGCTGATTCCCCTTGATGACTAGAATCTGTCCCGGTCATCTCGAGGAATCAACCCCCTCGGTGACCGTAACAGTAGGTACCCGGGTACCTGGAAGACCTGCCTGCCGCGGGTATTTTTGGCGGGCATCCGGGTACCTGGTGCTTTTTTGCCCAAAATCCCGCACCCGGACCCGTACATGGCACCCGCGCGCGGGTCCCGGGTACCTGCGCGCGGGTCCACTTGGTGATCTCTATCCACAACCTCCCTTGGCCCCATCCAATTCCAAATCTTTGCCTGATCTTGCCTTTGCTTTGCTTTCTTCAGGCTTGCAAGCATTGGAGCCCTTGGTTTCAATGCAGGACAAATTTGGAGAAGAAGATCCAATTGCCAGCAAAAATCTGATCACCAGCAGGGATGAAGACATTCCCAATGATAGTGACTTGGTTAAATCATCTTCCCATCAACCCACCCAAGAAGAAGCCCCAGCTCCCCTAGAATTGGTTACCAATATCAAAAATTACAACTTTGGCAACGGCGGTAAGGATTTTGAATGCTTTGACGTTAAATAGGTATTTTGATTGTTTTTGAAATGAATTCTGATCAATCCAATCTCATATGTTTCTGCATTCAGGAACTTTAGATCCTCCTCCTATTGGTTGATTCAGCTCCATGGATGACTTGGTCAACTTCTTTCAATTGTGTGCCAAGCATCATGGATATGCAATTGCTAAATCAAACCCTCACCCCAGAAAAAATGGCTGCATCAAGTGTGACCAATCTGGTCAGTTTTGGCAAGCAATAATGAACAAGTCCGGTTGGAAAACTGCTTCAAAAAAGATCAACTGCCTGTTCCATATCAAAGGCTTGATCCCAACCAGTAAAAAAATCTCCAACAAGTTTTGGACTTGAGAAATCCTGCATGGCAGCCACAACCACAAACCATCTGATCAACCCACCTATCATTCAGCCCACAAATGGCTGATTCCAGAACAGCTCAAAGATATTTGCAAACTCTTGCAAGCAAATCTCAAGCCAGATCAGATATTGCTACAATTACAAACTTCTGACAACAAGACTATTGTGACAAACAAGACCATCAGCAACACTCTTCAGAAGATTTCTCTGGAGTACTTAGATGGTAGGACCCCAATAGAAGCTCTATTAACAGTCCTGAAGGAATCAACCTGGGCTCACAATGTGAAGACAAACCCTAGCAGTGCCATTACCAATCTCTTCTTTGCTCATCAAGGTTTGATTCACCTGGCTTGCATAAATCATCATGTTGCGCTGCTAGATTCAATGTACAAGACAAAACACTACAACCTTCCTTTCCTCCACGTGATTGATCAGGCAGCAAGTAATCAATCTTTCTCAATAGCCTTCTGCTTCCTGACTCACAAGGACAATGACAGCTACATCTGGGAAGTGAATGCTTTGAAAAAGCATATATGGTGATCTCAATGCATCCCAAAAGTCTTTGTCACCCATTGGGATAGTGCCTTACGGAAAGCTTTGGCCGCAGTATTCCCAGAATCACAAGCTAACCTATGCACATGGCACACCAACAAAAACATCACAACTAATTTCTCTAAAATGTATGCCATACCTAATCTGAAAACCAGGCCAATTTAATGATAAGTTTTACTTGATCCTCCAGCTTGACCACAGTTCCTCATATTTTGATTACCAGAGAAATTGCGGCTGCACCGCGGGCCATGCAAAGGCAATACAAAGAATATGCACATCCTTCATTACCAGTTAGAAACAACTACCAATAACAATTCATCTGAGAATTTAGAAATTGCCACCAGGGGAGATTTTGACGCACTCTCCAGAGAGTGCCATACTGTACCCTTTTTCCATAACTGTGCTGGATGCCTTTGATGAAATTAGTGTAAGAATTAATGAAAAATTCTGGAACTAATCCACAAATGATCTGAAACTGATCCTGGATTCATGCATAAACCATCCAGAAGTCATGCAGAAGTCAACTTGAACACAACTGGAATGTGGTTGAAACCACTAAGACACAATGGCCACAATCAAATCATAATTCAATTTGAACTGTTTGGTAATTGAGATGAATTATTGGGGTTCAATTCATATTATTTATGTGTGCATGAAGGTGGTCATTGTTTTCACTTTGCTAATGTAACTGTCATTTTCACGTGTGTAAGTTTGTTACAAATTGCAGGTTGGGCCTCCTGCAGATCAGCAACATGTACACCCCTGTTAGAATGATGTGAAAGGCCCTTCTGAATTGGTGTATTTCCCTAAAGAAGGCCGGTATCATCTAGAATTGAGCCAAAAAAGGATGAAAGTAGGGTTAAAATATGATTCAAGTCAAGCTTGGAGGTGTGTGGTCCCAGATTTCAGATAGACATCCTGGCTTCTTAACATATATAAGCTTGTGAGTTGTTTTTGTGCTTGTTTGTTTTCCAATGTCTCCATGCACATGCATGTGAGTTTTTTTTCCACTTTGCCAATGTCACCTTTGTGTACGCGCGTACATTGGGGTGACAGATCACTGGAGGGGCCTTTCACAGCTTCATTACAAGTAAAAACAGGTTAGAAAGCCATGAAAGTCCCCGCAAGTCACATTTACATTGTTTGGAACCCCTTTGACATAGAAAATTGATCAACAGAAATTCACCATAAATGAATAATAATTGGGCATTGATTAACTGTGATTTCATGACAGATTGTAATTAAGTTATCCTTAGAAAATTAAATGGTTCTATACAAAATTGCACAAAGTCCTGTGATAATTCCACATCACTTCTGACACACTTCCCATTGACTTCTGAAGAATTTATCAATCATTTACTAATCCACATCTGACTCAGATCAGACCCAGAACAACATAAAATTATACTCTGGCACTCTCTGGAGAGTGCGCCAAAGTCTCCCCTGGTGTGCACAGGAAAGAAGAATTTAAATGAAAGAGTTGTCCAAAGCCTACATCACGTCAAAATGGTTAGATAAAAGACCTTTATTTACAGCATTAAGAGTCTTGTTGTGGCTTGATTCAGGCACAACAGCAATGCCAAAGCTCTTCACAGAGGTAGCCCTAGATTAGAGATGGCCCCGGCAAACCCGGGTACCTGTTTGTGTTTGGGTACCCGTACCGGTTTTCATTGAAAAACGGATACCTGAATTGGGACCCACACCCGCTGGACCAGCTGGAGAAGGTACCCGCGGGTACTTGTCACTCAATTGTGCTAGAGAGATCAAAATATTATCATTTCACTGCAGTTCATTTAATTGCTCTCAGTCCAAGCTGAGGACAGTCATGCATTATTTTTATGTGCCCCTTTTTTCCTTTGCTTGTAATTTGGAGTCATCTCTCTTTTTGTTCATGTAGCCGTGGAGCGCAAGCGGTCTGATCATTTTGTTCTTTGAAAAGAATGATAGCACCATACCTTGGCTGACTGACTTTGGGTTCAGTTTGTGTCTCCTGACAGCCACATAGTCTCGGCCAAAGTTGAACGTCTGTTCCACATCAACTGTGGTGGCTGTATATAGGAAATCATTAGATTAGAAGGTTGGAAAAGATTTTAATAGACAGTATCAAGATCTACATGACTCACCTGGGCAGCACATTCAAGGGCCATTTGCAAAAGCCTGTGGTGACTATTTCCAGATTTTTTCTGATTGATCCACCAACCAAGTCCATTGACTGGTGCGCCACCATCCAAAACAAGGCCACCCAAAAGCCATATATCAATTGGGTCTGACAATGTGTTGGCTGACTTTGCCACCGCGGCTGCTTCCAGCCCTGCAAGCACACCTATCAGCCCTAGAGATACATTAAGTATCCAAAAGACTGCAATAACTTAGTAAATAATAATAATTTTTAAATCATTATTGCAGAATCAGATTCCTCATCATAAATTAAGGGGGGTCACCCACTTAAAGTACCCCCTTATTCCTATTCCTTCATGGACTAATTGTATAAATAAGAATTGGCCCCAGAAAGCGCCCAAAAATAGTATTACATACATAAATTTAGTAAAACAAACAATGTACATAAAATTAAACTGTTGTACATTAATGAGTAATATTACTCGTGTAAAAATACCCCGTGAAAGTATTATGTAGATTTCTACTGAAGCTCTTTCACATGAAAATTGGTTATAAACATGTCATGTGACAGAGTCAGGGAAATTAGTCTATTACAATACAATTAAAATACCCACAGCCAAGCCCTTTTCACAGCTACACCCCTGGATAATCCCATAGGGAGAAAAGGACTCAGTGTTTACGCCCACTGAAGTCCCCTCTATAAATAGAGGCCTATTTGGCCCTCAGGAAAAGATCCCCCAGACCATTCACCGCCCATAAACTGTAAGTTTGCCGTGAATATTCTCCTCTGCTACTACTGTAGCCCCTTTTCCCTTTAAACCATCCCCAGCACGTAAAATCCACTGGATTAAACCTTTAAAATATCAAAAATCCCTCATTAGCATATTTACAAGCTTTATCCTTAAAAGTAGTTGCCGTAAGACCTCCGCCTCTGACAAGCAGCCAATCAGCTTAAGCGCTTACCACCTACCTTTTACGCCAAATTTATTCCCTGTAATTAATAATTATATATTATTAATTACATAATAAATCCTCCTATTTTTAAAAGAGTGTTTAAAACCCTTGTAGTGGCTAAATTACCACTTAACAAGTTTAGTAATTTACATTACTAGTGTTTACATCAGCACAGTTATAGTGCTAGGGCCCATAAACCCTTAATTTTGACGGGTTTTAGCCCTAAGCTTCATAAACAGAGCTGTCAACACCAGTTTGCTTCTGGTAGATTCAGTCGTTCAGGTTTGAAGTTACATCAATTATAGTTAAACAATTTGGTTTTGACTTACTTTTGGAGGGGCTTTGTTTGCTGCTATTGGTTCTGAAGTGGGCTGCTTGGGCTTATACCATTTATCGTACATCTCACGGGTTAGATCAATGGCCTCCACAATCCACGACTTCGGCCATTTGGCCAGCTTGAAGTATTCATCCTTAAACAATGGATGGAGCACTTAATGATCAAAAGAGACGTTGCAAAGGGATAGGTTTCAGTTATTTAATTGGTAGCATGACATGTATCAAAGAAGAGGCTCACCCATGGCTATCCTGAAAATAGGCAAACAATCAGTGAGAGTGTAGTATTTGTTGGTGATCAGGAGCCCAGCTTGGCAAGCGTTTTGTAAAGCAGCTGGGTAACTATCATTCTCATCAGCGATCACAGTAGAGAGGCTTGCTGTGATTTGGTCAATCATAACAACCACCTCAGCAACTCAAGCTGAGGCCTTTGTGGATAGCTGAAGAGTTAGCTTGTAGAAAGGTTCAAGAACCTGAATAAGGTCTTTGGCCAAGTGGATGTTGTCCTGAGTTATGTGAGATTTGCAAGGTGTTCCATATTGCTTATCGCGTTGCCATACAATGCTGGAAACACATGGCAAATTAATCAACTTCATCAATCTTCTGTATTGTAAAAGTATGTGAGAGAAGAGAACTTAAACTGCCTTCTCACATCTGAAAATGCTCAAAATTTGTGTATATGTTGAATTCCAGCGAGTCGGAACATCACATTCGATATTGTGCGGGTTCTTGCATTCGTTTTCTTGACATATCTCGAGGAACTTTTGCTTGGAGTTTGGAGACTTCTTCAGCTTAGTTGCAATTGCACGAAACTGGGAAGTAAAATAACACATAATGTCAAGTTTGAGTGTAAGAGGAGTTGGAGATGCAGTAGAAAAAGTCACCTTGGCAAGGGTCTGACAACATGAGACCGTAGTATACACATCATTGACATCTTCATCATTGAGTTCCCAAATATTTGCAAGAGTGAGCTCTTCACCGGGTTGCAGTTCTCCATCTAGCATGTCCGTTGCGTAACTGAGGTCATTTTCGTGGTCTGAGTCACTATTGGTTTCTGTGTCATCAAAACTTCAAAGATTGACAAGCGCAAATGAGTAATGATCCGTTGATTCCAGTTCCAAGTCACAGAACAAGTGAGTATCTTCCCTGTTGATCATTTCATGTGGCTGCTCCTCGTCATCAGAGCAATTGGAATTGGTTGCGCCACCAGCAGATTGTTTTGCGAACGGTCGAAGTATTGCCTTTACTATAAGATTTAGGATGTGCGCAAAGCACCGTATCCAGCTCGCCTCACCATTGAATCGGGGCCAATTCAGATTATTCAACTCATTGATCATGGTTGCGTTGTTTGAAGCATTGTCTGAAACAATGCCGCAGATCTGTTGAATCAGAGCAGAAAAGTTAGCTCATGATTGAGTTCCTGGATACATAATTACAGCCTTACTCGGTTTTCCAAACCAAACTTCTGTACAATAAACTAAACCATGCGGGCTAGATATTGGCCAGTATGATGTTCCTTGAGCTGAACAAAGTCAAGGGGTGTCGCTTCCAGTTTCATCTCACCGTCGTTATCTTCCTTCAGTTGATATATAACGGCTCTCATCATGTCAAAGCCATTAGGTGCCTGCCAGGCATCAAAACCCAAGTAAATTGCACCTGTGTGATTCTTGGTAATATCAGGCAACAGAAAGGAAGAGATTAAAATTTGAGTCGGAGTTGGGAAGCAGAAATCTAGGATTGTCTCTGACCTTTAATTCCTGGCAGAGCTCCTCTTGAACGGTCACATACAACAAGTGAATTGCCTTGGAAACCATCTTCCGAGTTGGTAAATTTTTGACACCCGTTGGGTGCAGAATCTTCTTGTGGCTGACTTGTTCCAAGGCTGAAAAAGGGCTGGGAGTCTTGGCGCACCAGAGCGCGCAGCGTTGCAATACCTAATTAATCAATATGCAGCGTCAGAATACATGATCTAAAAAATGAACGTCCAGAGATATTTTTCACCTCTCGCGGGTCAATTTCTTCAATTCCAATTACGCCAACAGATGAGACACCACGAGAAGCCATGGGATTATGTTGCTTCCTAAGGCAACGACCGGCATGCGTGAGCAGATTACTGCATGAGCTATTGTATGTCTGTCTGTTAACTGTTTTACCGCACCTGTCAAGAAAATAAAAGATTTAGATCTATTTTTGATTTGAGAAACACAAGGAAAAAGAATACTCACGTTTTACAGATCCAGGCAATCATGCGGCGACCAAACTTGTCCAACTGGCTGGATAGAACTGGTGGCTTATAAGAAGCATAGGCCATGCTGACCTGATTCCGGGAAAGCTTTCGTGCATGCTCTACATTTGACAATGAGAAATCTCATTAAAGGGGTCAAATAATCACATCTATTAGTGTTGAGAAGCTGACCTAGTCTCTCCTCGTCGGTTGATTTGGCTTGAGTTGCATTATGGGTCTGAGTACTCGGGGCGGTTGAGTTGATATCATTCGGTTCATCTGTTGAATCGACCATTGGTCCTTCAGTTTCATTGGTTTGTGCTTGATTGCACCTCTTCCGTTTTTGAGCCATGCCTTTGTGGTTGTTTGGGGATGAATGGTGAAGCTAGTTCACGGGAACAGGACCTAGTTATGAGTGTGACATCCAGGCATATGTATTTGCTTATGCTCACGAGTACCTGCTTGGGATACCCGGGTAGCTTGCCAAACTCTTCAAAAAATCCAATACCCGCACCCGTAAGTGAACCCGCTGGCAGGTACCGCCTGCAGGCCGGCGGGTACCTACCAGGGGGTTCTAGGTACCCGCGGCGGGTTTGCCAGGGCCATCTCTACCCTAGATACAGCAACGTATAGCTGGCCATGAGCAAAGACAGGCCGCGGTAAAAATACCCCAACTGTGTCTGATGATTGACCCTGAAATGTGTTGATTGTCATAGCAAAGGCGCTTGTTACCGGGAATTGGAATTGAGTTGCGATTGAAATTGGGTTGGAAATAATATTTGGAAGTGGAATAAGGGTTAATTCTTTTTGTTGTCCGGGAGAGGCATGATTGTTGACAATGAAGGAACAAAAGGAAGCATCAGCGGACTGGAGAAGAAATGTAGCAGGTGAGTAGCGGAAGTATGGATGATGACTTAGTCAAAGAACCATTGATAAGCCTTATTGTTTGACAGGATAGGAAGAAAAATTAGATTTTTGCATAGGGTGATTGAAGGATTGGATGTGGTAGTCATGAGCAGATTTGAGGGAGCGGGTTATGGACAAGTTTAGAAAATGTTGGTAACATTTGACAAAGGAGGTGTGGTATAATGAGATCAGTCTTGAGAAGAGAGAATTGGGTATATCGGAGCGTGTTGATGAGTGCTTGTGTTGTATAATGCTGAATAGGAAACAGAAATACAGAATTGCATCAGATTTGGAATTGACCGGTTTTGTTGCATAGTCATTGTCAAGCGTTGAGAATAAGCTGAGTGGAGTATGATAGGGTAGAGGTATTGGGGAAATTGAAATGGGTAACCGGAGAGAGTGCGTGGAGAGGAACCAGAATTTTAGGTCTTCCACTGGAATATTTTTGCCATGAACTGACAAATAGGTAACTGTTCCGGTGGAAAGTCACCTGCCTTGACGGCTAGTACGGCTTAATTGAAGAAAGCTGTGTTCTGCAAAGGCACAAAATAACAAATAATCTAGCCGACTACCTTGGAGGTTGAACATTACTGGGACCTTTTGCAACTGTTTGCCGAGAGCAAGCTCTGCAATGTAATTGCCTTGCGTAGCCTCAGAAGTAGATGGTTCATGGCTCTCAGCAGAACAGTAGCAATTGATTTCTTATTTATGTTCTCCAGACACTACCAACATGGATGAATTTGCGATGTTGTATATTGATCAGTATAGCGTATATTGATCAAATTATATTGA
Organism: Puccinia triticina; assembly: GCF_026914185.1. Taxonomy (NCBI): domain Eukaryota; kingdom Fungi; phylum Basidiomycota; class Pucciniomycetes; order Pucciniales; family Pucciniaceae; genus Puccinia; species Puccinia triticina. The sequence continues at coordinate 2,875,712 of NC_070575.1, read as the reverse complement.
TCATTTTTTTCTATTCCTCTTGATACCTTTGTCTGTGTTCCATGTTGCCTTAATACTCTTCTATAATCTCTTAACTTCCCCCTGTGTTAGCTTCAAGCCACAGGAATCTTTTCTTTTTTTTCCCTGATAAAATTCATGAATTTCTACATACACCATTCTGTTCTTCCTGAAAAAAAGACATTGCAAGTTTTAGGATTAATCCAGGGTGGCTGATAGGTCTCAGAAATTGTAAATTTTTTTTTTTACTCCAACCATTGATGTTATCAGAAGTCTCCAAATCTACTTGTTGTCAAAAAAGGGAAACATTGACCCCTCACCTCTCTCACAATACCATCCTTCCTGGGTTGTTAATTTGGTGTGACCTTGATTTTCCTGAAGATGTTGCATATCATCCTTGGTATGCTACATGCATATAAGGCCTTTTGAAATTATTTTAACATGGTTGAGCATATTTTTGTCAGGGTCTCAACACCAAGAGACTACCAAATTAGTGATATCTGGCAACCAATCACATTATAGCTACTACATTTGGGGGTTTTGTGGTCATTAAAGGTACACAATGAATCTTTGAGGGCATTCTATTATTTTGGTACAAATATCTTGGAAGAAATCCCACACTGCGCTGAGATATAGCGGCAGAAACAAAAAGAAACTATGAATTGGTGATACATGGCAACTGATGTCAGGGCACGTCTCTTTGGTGAAAAAGCTCTGAATACCTGAGCTGAAACTAGCTGTAACTATACTCTGATCTGAGCACTACTCAACCGCTTCTGCGGGAGGAAATAACCACGCCTCCTATGGGAGGGGCTGTTGACTTCTGTCAACCGGTGGCTAGAGGCGCTCCTTAGGTGGATGAGTGAGGAGATAAAGGAAGAGGAGACTCAAGCTTACCCTTTATAGGCAAGGTCGAGTTGGATAGTTGAAAGTTGAAAAGGATATGAAGGAAAAGAGATTGATTTGAAGGCCCCAATTGCAGTATTCAAGGAATGTCAAAACTACAAAGTAGTGGGCTTGGTAAATCTAAATCTGAGGAATCTCCGCTCTGGGAATTCCTCCTCACTTATACTGGTAAACTTGTTGATCTCTTGCTGTGGCTGTACCGTGCAAGTCATACGCAGTACGCTGTTGATCTCTTGTGTCTGCTGCGCTTTGCAAGTCACAGGCCTTTCATTTAGTGCAAGGTATTTTATGCGCTGCTAGACGCGGCTGCTTTGTCAGATGCTGCGCTGTTGGTACTAGCAGGTAGCTGACACTTGCCACCCCAAAAAAGGACGGCTCTGATGGGAGTTGTCCCGCCTTGTCTTTTGCCAGCCCTAAACTTGCAAAGAAGAGTATCCACATTCTGGATCTTTTCTTTAGGTAGCCATTGGTCAAAGTCCGCGGACTTTTCTTTGAATCGATTCAAATAAAGGCGGCAGTCTTGCCCTTTGACTCGTGTCAGCTTCTCATCTAAAATCTTCAAGGCTGTCAATTCTTGCAAGGTATTGTCATCCAATTCTGGTACCACTGGTTTTGGTTCTCCGCGATGATCCCCTGGTAGGATATACTTTTTTAGCAGGCTCACTCAAAAGGTGGGGTGTTTGAGGTCATACCCTTCCGTGAGAATAACTTCCACTGCGTTCCGACCACGCAACGCTTTCACAAAGAAGGGCCCAACAAATGCATCTTTGAGTTTCCTGTTCCCCCCAAGGTTTTGAAAGTTAACCGTAGAAACTAATACTCAATCTCCTCCCTGTATGTCATGCTCTCGGTGGGTCTTGTCCCAGCGGTTTTTGTTATACTGGACTGCTTCTCCCAGACATTTACCAGCGTGTTGTTCCGCTTTCAACATGGAATTTTTCCGCCGAGGGGTGGAGTGTCACTGCTTTGCTGAGGAGTAAGTCTTGCGGCATATGTGGTATCCAGCCCCTCTCAAGCTCAAATGGTGCCTTGCCCGTTGTGGAATGAATGCTTGAGTTGTACGCATATTAATCCCTTCCTAGACCTAGGACTGAATTTATTATCCATGAGCTCCTTCCGGTTATGGATGAATGCCAAACAGCCAAAAGTTTGAATGTATCTGAGGTTAGGTTTGTGTCCATACCATAGCTTGTATGCGCACTCAGGGAAACCGTTCCTTGACCAATTGAAAACACGATTTTGGATGTACACTGCTGCATCACAAGCTAGGCTCCAGTAACAAGTAGGAACACCGCTCTGCAGCATTAAAGCGCGCGCTTTTGTTGAGATTGTCCGCATGAAACGCTCCACAAGTCCATTCTGTTGAGGAGTGTAAGGGGCTGTTGTGTTCTTCACAATGCCGAGTGACTTGCAGAAAGGGATCAGGAGCAAATTGATAAATTTGCTTCCACCATTGGTTGTTATCATTTTAACCTTCTTCTCACAGTGTTGCTCAGCTTGGAAAATGAAGGAATTAATTGCATCAAATACTTCTTCCTTAGTTTTTGTTTTCAAGAAGTGAATGAACACCATTCTAGTGAGGACCTACGCATTTGATCGGGGTGCACTTGGGTTTATCAGAATCTTGCTTGAACGTGTTGTGTGCCATCTTGAGGTTGCTCATGCCTTCGCTGAGTTTATTGCCGGATGTGAAATCAAATTCGCTGTTCTCGTCTTCATATTGCTTAAGCGCTGCGATGACGGATCGACTGGTGATAGGCTTGATAGTCCGTAGAATATTGCAGACTTCTGGCATGTGGCTGCTGTGTAGGGAGTGAAGTAATTGTCTTCCAAGGTATGATTCATCAAAATTTTCTCCTCTGTTTAGAAATTTGTTTTTAAGTTTGAGGAAGTTGTTGATGTGGCTGGAGATAGATGGTTTATAGTCTTGTTTGAATTTTTTGATCTTCACTTGAATTAGATATATGTTTGCTTTGTTGTTGGCTTGATGGAAATCTCTGACTATTGTCCATAGATGTGCGGGTCCATGTTCCTTGGTGGGCTTGATCATTCCTTGAATTTTGGCGATTTCAACATCAAGAATTCCGGCTCGGAATCGATTTGAATTGTCTTTGTCCATCTGGGAGAACAAGAACTCAAGAATGCATCTGTGATTTATCTTGTTAATCTCGGTGCCAACAGCGTAGTCTTCATAGTATTTGTCCTGGAGATATGGGTCGAAGTAGATGATTTTGAGAGCTCCCGTGACTTGTTTCAACCAAGAAGAGTAATTCTCGTCTGTTAGATCTTCAATCCCTTTGATTTTGTTGAGAGTTGAAGACATGGCAAATGTGTGTGCTTGATCAGTTTCAAGCACAAGACCTTGTCTGATTGCATTCTTAGCGGCTGCCTTGTGAAGGCTTGCAATTTGTGTCTGTTCTAATTGTGGTCGGTTGGCCATTTTTGAACTCTTGCTACCATGTAAATTTACGGACAATGCAAAGAGCGGCTTATGAAGCAGTAATGAAATCCTTTTAGTAAACGCAACGACAACGGCAAGACAACTGAGACTCCAGCAACACACCTGCGGTAACGCAGGGATAAGGTTATTTTTATTTTGATGATGATGATCATGATGAGGGACGCGCGCAGGAGATTTATGTTAGTCTCTTCCTCACGATGATTATAGTGTAAACGCGTGAGGAAAAGACTAGTAAGGTTGAGCCCGCAAGGTTTGCTTTTGATAACAGTTGAAAAAGAGGTTAGGGTTACGGGCGACACTTTTTCCTGATGCTGGTGAGGATTGAAACTCTGTTGCTGCGTATTCATAATGGGAACGCGGGGTATTCATAATTTAACAGGAAGCCCCATACTTCTTCTCTGAATCCTTTAGTTGCCAGGATATGAAACAGATTGGACCTTCTATCTCCTTGTTGTTAACCATTTGGATTTGGTGCAGTGCTGCGCCTAATCCTTCCATACAAGCATCCACGTACAGCCTGAACCGTCTCTCCGGGTCTGGGTGGAACAGCAGTGGTGCTGTAGTCAGAGCTACTTGCAGCGCTTTATACGCTTCAACTCTATCGTGTGTCATTTTGAAACCTACATTAGGACTGCAAATTTTGTACAAACACGAAGCCATAAGATTAAAATCTTTAATATGTAAGCGGTAATACCCCGCAAATCCCAGGAAAGACTGCAGCTCCTTAACTGTGGTGGGTATGGGCTTGAGCAGTACTGCCGCTACTCAATGCTGGTTCACTCCCAGTGATAATCCATTGGCAATGTGTCCCAAAGCTTTTAGTTCCAAAAACGCGAAGGAACACTTTGTCAGCGATATTTTCATGTTCATCCTCTGGACTTTTCCTAGGACTATGGCTATATTACTGACATGATCTTCCCATGTTTCTGTAAATGTAATGATGTCATCTATATAGATAATAAGCCACATCTCACTGAGTTCTCTCCTAAATTCACAGTCCATCATCCGTTGAAAATGTGAAGGCACATTTTTTATCCCAAATGGCATACGCAGGTATTTGTGGATTCCCATGTGCAAGATGATTTGCAGGAATTTCCTGCTTTCTTTGTCTACCTGATTTTGATGAAAGCCTTTCAAGACATCCATGCATGTAATAAACTTGGCACCGTGCAGTTTAGTCAGCAATTCATTGATCTTAGGTATAGGGTACCTGTCTGGAGTAGTGTAGGTATTAAACGCTCTGAAGTCTCCTACTAACCGTGATTTACCATTATGCCAAGCAATAATTACTGGAGTGGTTGTCTCTACTGCTTCATTTGACCCCACTTTGCGTAGAATCCTCATCCTCATCAGTGTTGATATGTGCTCTTCTATTGCTTCCCTGTTTTTAGGGCTTGCTGGATACGGTGATTTTTGGAGAGCCAACGGGTAGGGTTTATCTACAGTCAAAGTGATCTTGACTTCATGCCCCCCAATCGCTCAAAAAGGCTAATCCAGTGTTGCAAAGGCACTCTTGAATTTGCCTAACACTTTGAGCAGTTCAGCTTCTTGAGTCATTTCCAGTCCGGGGTTGATCTTAGCATCTCGGCGTACTTTGGCCTCAAATGGCAGCTGATTGCTCCCAGCTACTGACACAGAATTAATGGATTTGTCAAACTCGAATATCCTTTTCCCAATTGTGAAACTGCGCTTCTCTCCATTCAGCAGTGAAATTTGGTACTTAGCTAGGTAGTCATTCCCACTATAAAGTATTTTGCGGTCATATTATCCATAACCACAAATCTAATTACTAGTTTTGTTGTTCCCAGAAACATTTTAATGTTCACTACCCCTAGTGGGATCAAGATTCCTGAGGCGCTGTTGAATTTTCCAGGGTTAATGGGCAAGACAAATTTCTCCCACCCCAGGCAAAACTTGCTTAAGTACTCTTTTCCCACTACTGATCTGACCACTCCACTTTCTAGTAGGACTACACACTCTTTTTCGCAACACACCATCTTGACCAGGTTATTTTGCGCAGGTACTTTGTCTGACTCACTAGTGATGGCACCAATTATTTTTTCCTCTGGATCTACTTTGCTGCCTGCTTCTGTCAAGCGGTCTTCTATATCAACTGCATTCACGTTTGTGGGGCAAGTTCTAGAAGTATGACCTGTAAGCTTACACATATAACACTTGATGTCTGAGGGAGATGTCTTTGCTTTGTCCGCAGCTGTTCCGTTAGCTTTCCCTCCTGCAGAGGTATTAGGTCTAGCAGGATTTCTACGCCTGCCAATCCGCGTTTTCTCACTAACATCTTCTAGGATGTTGATCAACTCACTAAGATCAGCATTTGAATTCCTCATAGCGCACTGTGCAGCGTACTCAAATTCTCCATCCATTAGACTGAGCGATTTAAAATTTATAGATTCTTGATCTATTGATGGTGCAAAACACTTCAACCGATTTTATTGTCGTGTAACCCACTGAGAAGGTGACAGCTCTGTTTATGAAACTTAGGGCAGAAAACCCATCAAAATAAGGGTTTTGGGTCCTAGTACTATAACTGTACTGATGTAAACACTGGTAATTTAAATTACCAAACTTGTTACGTGGCTAATATGGCCACTAAAAGGGTTTTAACACTCTGTAACAGAGGAGGAATTAATTATGTAATTATTAATTACAGGGAATTAATTTGGCGTAAAAGTAGGTGGTAAGCGCTTAATTAAACTGAATGGCTGCTTGACAGAGGCGGTGGTCTTACGGCAACTACTTATAAGGATAAAGCTTTAAATATGCTAATAAGGGATTTTTGATGATTTACAGGGTTTAATCCAATGGATTTTACGTGCTGGGGATGGTTTATAAGGAAAATTGGCTACAAATGTAGCAGAGGGGAATATTCACAGCAAAACTTACAGTTTATGGGCGGTGAATGGTCTGGGGGATCTTTTCCTGAGGGCCAAATAGGCCTCTATTTATAGAGGGGACTTCAGTGGGCGTAAACACTGAGTCCTTTTCTCCCTATGGGAGTATCCAGGGGTGTAGCTGTGAAAAGGGCTTGGCTGTGGGTAATTTAATTGTATTGTAATAGACTAATTTCCCTGACTCTGTCACATGACATGTTTATAACCAATTGCCATGTGAAAGAGATTCAGTAGAAGTCTACATAATACTTTCACGGGGTATTTTTACACGAGTAATATTACTCATTAATGTACAACAGTTTAATTTTATGTACATTGTTTGTTTTACTAAATTTATGTATGTAATACTATTTTTGGGCGCTTTCTGGGGCCAATTCTTATTTATACAATTAGTACATGGAGGAATAGGAATAAGGGGGTACTTTGAGTGGGTGACCCCCCTTAATTTATGATGAGGAATCTGATTATGCAATAATAATTTAATAATAATTATTATTTACTAATTTATTGCAGTCTTTTGGATACTTGATGTATCTCTAAGGCTGACACTTGCCCCCTCTATAAAGGTTAAATTCTGAAATAATTTAATCTTTGTGTTTAGATTTCTTGAATCTTCTTAGATATTTATCTGCATCTTTAATGTCTTTTTCTGGTAGCCATTCATCTTCATGAATTGGGTTCCTGTATCTTACAAGATATAATTTATCTTTCTCTCCTCTGATCTTTTTGTATTTCAAGATCTTATGAATTTTCTTCTCCTCTGACTCTTCAAGTGGAGGTACTTCTGCTTCAGGTATTTCATTGTGTAAGGGTAATAATTCAGCATCTGATTCATTAAAGTGTTTAAGTAAGCTTACTGGGAATGTAGGATGTTTCTTTTCTAGTTCCCCGTATAGTTCCACTTCTACTGCATTTGGTCCATGTAATGCTTTGACTACAAATGGGCCTACAAATGCATTCCTAAGCTTTTTAGGTCCTTTAATATTAGTAAAGTTTGTAGTTGACATAATACTAAATCTCTTATTTTGAAGCTGGGTACTTTATGCTTTTTGTCCCATTTTTCTTTACTGTATTCAAATGCATTATCCATGCTTTGTTGGGCGTGCTTTCTGGCTTCGTCCAGCATATTTTTAAAGCTTGCTGCTGTGGGGTGTACTTCTACCAAGTCCTTTTTCAGGCTGTCTTGTGGTAGTCTGGGGTTGCATCCTTTTTCTAAAATAGCTGGTGTTTTCCCTGTTGATGCATGGGTTGATGTCCTGTAGGCTAACTCTAGGGCTGGTAATAATGTGACCCAGTCATGAGTGAACCCATCAGAATCTTTAAACTCTAATCCATATGCGCAGAATCTTCTTAGCATATCTTCTAAAGTCTGAATCATCCTCTCTGCTAGCCCATCTGTTTGTGGATGGTATGCTGTTGAGAAAGAGAGTTTGGTACCAAATAAGCGGTACAATCCTCTCCATAGGTCTGATGTAAATTTGGGATCCCTGTCACTGATGATGTTTTTGAATAAACCTGTCCATGAAATCACTTGTTGCCAAATCATTATGGCTGTGTCAATAGCTGTATCATCTTTGTGACACGGTAGAAATATATGTGTTTTGCTAAATCTGTCTACAACGACTAGACATGCATTTTAATTCTTCTTTCCTCCAGGTGGTAGTCCTGTAACCCAGTCCATGTTAACTGTTTCCCATGGTCTTTTTATCATGTGCCCAAACCTTTTGCCTGTTGCTTTGTTTGCTCTCTGGCATCTCTCACATGTGGTGCAGTATGTTTCTACATCTTGTTGCCATGTTGGCCACCATGCTAGGTTTCTTACTCTGTCTTCTTTTCTTTCTGAAGATGTATGGCCAGATGATGTACTGTCATGGAATTCATGTAGTCATGTATTGATCAATACTCTGTCCATTACTGTCAGTACACATGTGGGTTTGGATCTGTGGTCTATGATTCCGTCAAATAGGTGAAATCTTCCTTCTTGGTATGATTTCTTCCATGCTGTATCTAATGCTGCAATCAGGTCATCATCCTTTGAATCTGTTTTGGATAAGATTTGCACTAACAATGTGCAGTTCTTGTCTTGTTTATAACTATTTTTGATTTCTTCAAAGAATTCATCTTCCAGTTCAGTAATGCTAATTCCCATAATTGGTAATTCTTCTGGGTCTTCAGGTGCCCAGGCTGGATTATCTGGTGTATTTGGTAAGGACCACCTAGAGAGTTCATCTGCATTTTTATGCAATCTCCCTTCTTTATGGATTATTGTCATGTTACCTCTATATACTTGAATGGATATCTGCCATCTGAGCATGTGTCTGTTAGAGGTCTTCATGTTAATAAGTGATTTTAGTGCAATAAAGTCTGTAATGACATCAAACACACTTCCATCTAGGTAATAGTGGAGTTTCTCTAGGGCCCAGACTAAACATAGGCATTCTAGTTGACTTACTCCATAGCGTTCTTCAGTTTTCTTGAGCTGTCTGGATATGAAACAAATGGGACCTTCTACAGGTTTATCATTGATGATTTGTAATTGATGGAGGGCTGCTCCTAGTCCTTCCATTGAGGCATCAACATATAACACAAAAGGTTTCTTGAAATCTGGCATTAATAATAGAGGTGCTCTAGTCGGATGTTCTCTTATTTTATTAAATGCCATGTGTCTTTCTGTTGTCATTTCAAAGGCAGTATCATTGGAAGCTATCTCATACAAGCTTCTGGCCATAGCTGCATAGCCCTCTAGGTGTTGTCTGTAGTAGCTGGCAAACCCAACTAGAAAGCTTTGCATTTCTTTTTTGTTTGTTGGTGCTGGCTTCTGTAACACTGCTGCTACTTTATTCTGGTCTATGCATAATGCTAGTCCTGAAACTACATGTCCTAGTGCTTTAATTTCTGCAAATCCAAATGCACATTTCTTTAATGAAATTTTCATGTTGACATTAATTATTTTTGTTGGAACTAGTTCTATTCTACTCATATGGTCTCCCCATGTTTTAGAGCATATAATTATGTCATCTATGTATATAATTAGCCATCCTAGTCCAAGTTCTTCACAGAAGATGGTATTCATCATTCTTTGGAAATGTGATGGGGCATTTTTAATTCCAAAAGGCATTCTGAGGTATTCATAAACACCTTTGTGTGTTATAATTCTCAGGTATTTTCTTGCACGTTCTGTTACTACATTCTGATGAACTCCTTTTAAAGCATCCATACTTGTAATGTATTTTGCTTTGGCTAGGTTTGTCAGTCTCTCCTGTATCCTTGGTATAGGATATCTTTCTGGGACTGTGTAGGTGTTCAGTGCACGGAAATCTCCTACCATGCGTGATTTACCATTATGGTAGGTTATAATTACTGGTGTGTTTATTTCCACTTCTTCATTATGCACTACTTTTCTGAGTACATTGAGCCTTACTGGTTCATCCAGGTGTTTGGCAAGCTCTTCTTTTGCTCTGGGACTTGCTGGATAAGCTGGTCTACTTAGTAAAGGTGGGTAGGGGCGCTCAATGTTCAATGTAATGTCCACTTCATGGCCTATGACTGCCCCTAGTGGCTCTTTATTCGATGCAAATGCATTCTGGTTCCTATACAGCATGTTGCGTAACTGTAATAGTTGATCTACACTCAGTTTATCATTAAACTAGCTTTTGCTAGTTGTTCTCTTCCAAATCTCACCTTTTCTTCATCCTGTATTTCTACTTGTTCTACAGGTAAAGGCTCTTTGGATTTAAATAGGAATTTCTTCTTCTTATTGTCATTCCCAATAGTAGAGTATCTTTCTCTGCTATTGGTTATGTCAAAGCCATAGATATTTAAGCGGTGAAGAGAATTTTACAAACCATATTTTGCGGCACATATGTGCCGCAAATACGGAGGGGCGCAAAAATCCACTAGGGGTGGGGTGTAATATAATTTTACAAACCATCATCCTAAATTGGAGGTATGTAAATAAAACTACTGTAAATAAAGGTTTGTAAAATTTCATCAGATGCGCTTATACCAGATATTCACAGGCCATACCTTGCATGTCTTGCAAGGCAAGGTTGTGTAACTACATAATCATATTTAAAAGTATAACTTTACAACCCATAGTCTTGCAAGTGTTGATTTATTGTAAAAATATGTATGTAAATATACATTTGGCTGCCGTGGGATATAAATTTACAATACAACAGCCCGGCATTTGCAATCGATCAAGCAAAATGTTCAACGCACATCAAGATTCAACTAACATCAAGATTCAACCAACAGACATCAAGATTCTACTAACAGACAACAATGATATCAAAAAAATGACATCAGCCCAACAAAACCATGCAACCAACCTCCCCAATACCCCCACCACAAACACAAACGGCCCCTCCAGGATCCCGCCGCCGCAATGACAGCTACTCACCCGGCTCCCCCATCTCCCACGACAAACCCGACTAGTGCGTGACACCGACTACGATGAATCAGACAAGCCCTTTGTTGTTCATTCCGCCATCTAGCCCGACGAGCCCAATGACTTCACTCCCTCCCTCCAGTCCCATTCCCTCACCCTCTCCCAGAGAATCCAATCCCATTGGCGCTTTTCACAGTCTCATTCCCCCACTCAGCTCAAATTCTTCCGATTCTGATGCTACTAAGATGCCTCATTCTCACGTCAAGCATTCCTCTCAAGACACAAAGAAGTCCCAAACCAAAGTCCTGAAGAGCCCAAACCGCTGCCAGAAAAGCCCCAAGAATTCTCCAAAAAGAGAAATCCCCATCAAGTTCCCAAAGCCGAACAAAAATAACTTGAAGGAACTGATTTCTCAGAAGCCCAACCGCGTGGAGGATAGAAGGCAACCTCCAAAGGTATCAAAAAATCGGTGTGATTGTTATTCTTCATGCAGCAACCCACCCATATCTGAATCGACCTCCTCCAATGATGCTGACGATGAAGGATTTGCAAATGGTCGTGTTGAAAATAACGAATCCAAGACAGACGACGACACCTCTGCTTATAAGCCTCCTAAACGGCATTCCAAAGGACATCGTCGCCACGGGGTTGTTGAAAGTGAACATGACGCTGGTTCTGTCTCCGATGATGCCGATTGCTCCGATTCCGACAACACTAACGGCCATGGCTCAGACTCCGCCAACAACTCTGATGGTGAATGTGACAACTCTGAAGATGGAGAATCCCTTCCTCCAAAACGCCTATCAAAAGACAAGGAGTGGTTTCTTCCGGATCTAGAAGATAAATTTGAAACATACATTGATCACGGGTGTACCCTTGATAAGCAAGGATACCCAATCTATGTCAGCCTGTAGGTAACTAACCATGTCTGAGAGGGTTGTTACTAGCAAGATGATGGTGTAATATGCCAAGGATGGGCCAATGGGTTTGTGGTAAGACCTGTAAAAGGTTTCACTCTATCAGTAATCTTGACCGAGAGGCTTGCTCAATTAAGGCGCATCCAGATCAACACAGGGTGTTAATAGGCATCCAAGGAATAACTCAACTTGGGTTCGTGGTTTTACCTACAGAAAGGTAAGGGTAATCAAGAGTTGAGAGTATTGCTGAATTGAATGATGGGTGAGAATGAAAGCACTGTTTAACTATAGTATGGGTTAAACTTTGCTGTAAATATATTCTGAGGGATAAACAGTCCTGGGCGGCGTGTTTATATAGAGGGGAAAAGAGCAGGAGGGAACATGAGGCGCTAGGAGGCGCTTCAGGACCAGGGGGGAACTGGAAGCAGATCCTCATGAGGATCAACATTGGAAATGATCAGGGCAGTGTAATGATCAGTACTGATCCTAGATCAGTAGCTGTGCACACCAGCTGATCATAACCAATCAGTGATTCCATTCAGTGCTCTTTGAATTGGATTACATCATGTATTGTTTATGTATTTATATCATAACCAATATATTATGTAAATGGGGACTGAGGCGTAACAGGGGATAAATGAGTGATACCTGTCTTGGGGTATTTCACGTGTACAGTAATATTACAATGTATCATAATCTTACTGTTGCACATAACTTAACTCTCATAACAACAGTACATTATAGTAACTGTATTTAACTATGGTTATCTGTAATGTAATGTATAACAGGAGTACATTCTTAAGCTTGTATCTAATGATATACATATGTAATAAAGGTGTAAAAAGGAATGTACTATATGTAATGTGAACAATTGCAGGTACTTGGTACGTGTAAGGTACTGTGACATGTACTCTGTGGCTGACACTTCCTCCCTCCAAAAAAGGCTTATCAAAGAATTAAAGATTTCTTTTATCAGCTCTGTATTGTCTAAGGACTTTTTCAGAGTCTGGAATTTGGTCAGTAGTGAGCCATTCATCTTCTCTAGAACCACTGTATCTAACTAGATATTGTTTAATGTCCACATTAAGGGTGTTCAAAGTTGAAATCATATTTTTTTCAAATCATAAAATCATAAAATCATAACACTTTTGAGTGATCATTTTTTATGTACCATTTTAGAATTGTTGTTCTTTTTCGAGTGATTGGGTGTTACACATTTTCTTCAGATTAAAATTTTATGAATTTATGGTGTTATAATTTTATGCAGTCAACTTTGAACACCCCTATTGTTTTTTCTGATTTTTCTGTGTTGTAAAACCTTCTTTATTTTCACAAATTCTTTCTCCAGTCTTGGAATTACAACTTTAATATTGTCTTTTCTTAAGGGGAAATTTTCATTGTCACTAGGCACGTAAGGTTTGATTAAGCTAACAGGAAAAGTAGGATGTTTTCTTTCCAATTCACCTGTCAGTATGACTTCAACAGCATTCTTTCCGTGTAAGGCTTTGATAACAAATGGTCCTACAAATGAGTCTCTCAATTTCTTAGGGCCAATGAGATTGGTAAAGTTAAATGTAGAAATAAGAACTTCTTCTCCAACTTTAAACTGGTGAGGTTTATGAGTCTTGTCCCATCTAGTTTTGTTGTATTCAAAGGATTTTTTAATGCATTCTGCGGCGTAATTAGCTGTCTTCGTCATCATTTGATGGAAGTCTGCTGCATTAGGATGTATTGTCACAGACTTGGATAAAACTAAGTCTTTGGGGAACCATGGAATCCATCCTCTTTCTAATTCAAAAGGTGTAATATTTGTAGAGCTATGTTTGCTGGAATTGTTGGCAAACTCCAGGGCTGGTAAGAGTGAGCATCAATCATGAGTGTAATTATCTTTGTCCTTAAATTCCAAACCATAGGCACAATATCTTCTGATCATGTCTTCAAGAGTTTGAATCATCCTTTCAGCTAATCCATCAGTCTGTGGGTGGTAAGCTGTGGAGAACTTTAATTGTGTACCACATAGATCATAAAGTCCTCTCCAAGATTCTGATGTAAATTTAGGATCTCTGTCTGTAATGATGTATCTTGGGCATCCTACATCAGCAATTATCTTTTGCCAAAACAACATAGCTATATCAAAAGCTGTATTCTCTTTATGACATGGAAGGAATTTGGTTCTTTTGGAAAATCTGTCTACTACTACTAGTACTGAATTATAGTTATCCTGTCCTGCAGGTGGTAAACCTGTAACAAAATCCATATTAATTACAGACCATCTTTCAGTAGGTTCTTCAATTTCCTGTAATAATCCATATCTCTTTCCTGTAGCTTTTTTGGCTTTTTGGCACCTTTCAAAAGATTCACAGTAGTCCTTGGTTTCATTCTTAAAGTTTGGCCACCATGCAATGTGCTTTACTCTCCCTGTAGTGTGCTCTACGGAGAAATGCCCAGCAGTGATATTATCATGGCATTCTCTAAGAAACAAATTGATATGTTCTCTTTGCACCAGTACTACCACACTAGTATGTTTGGTTCTATGGTAAAGTAATCCATCAAGAAGGGAAAATCTGTCTTCTTTAAAAGCTGTAGCCCAGGGTTCTTCTAATGAGTTAATTAAATCTATATTCTTATACTTACTCTGTAGTATTTCTTTGATGGTAGAAGTATTCTTATTGGTATCATAGGATTTTCTGATTTCATCCCAGAATTCTTCTTCCATTTCACATACATGTAAACCAAGGATATCATAATTTTCTGAAGGAGCATCATATGCAGGATTATCTTCATCATTCTCAAGGGGAAATAAAGCCATGATTTTTGCAGCAACTTCTCCGTCCCACGCTGGGTTCTCTGGTAAATTTTCTAGAGACCATCTGCTAAGACCATCCGCATTTTTATGGATATTTCCAGCTCTGTGGATAATAGTCATGCTTCCTCTCCAGATTTGAATAGCCATTTGCCATTTAAGCATATGTCTATTGGGATTTTTCATACCTAAGAGACTTTTAAGGGCTATACAATCAGTAATGACTTCAAAGTCACATCCATCTAAGTAGTAGTATAATTTTTCAAGTGCCCATACTAGATAAAGACATTCTAGCTGGCTGGCTCCATATCTTTTTTCACTGTCTTTCAAGGTGCGTGAAATGTAGCATATGACTCCTTCTCTGGGGACTTCAAAATCCTGTATCTGATGTAATGCAGCGCCTAAACCTTCCATGCTGGCATCTACATATAATCTGTAAGGTTTATGGGGATCAGGCATGAACAGTATTGGTGCTGATGTACGTTTTTATCTCATTACATTAAAAGCTTCCACTCTAGTAGTTGTCATCTCAAAAGCAGTGTTGGGACTCCTGAGTTGATAAAGTGGGCCACTTATTTTTGCAAAATCCTTAATGTGTTGTCTATAGTAACTTGCAAAACCTAAGAATGACTGTACTTCTTTCAGGTTAGTTGGCATAGGTTTGAGCAAAACAGCTGCTACTTTATTCATGTCTATAGCTATACTGAGTCCTGATACAACATGTCCAAGAGCTTTAAGTTCTTGAAATCCAAATTGGCATTTACTCATTGATATTTTCATATTAATTTTAATTACTCTTTCTAAGACTATGGTCAACTTCTTGAGGTGTTCTTCCCAGTCTTGGCTGAATATGATAATGTCATCAATGTAAATTATAAGCCATCCTTCACGTAACTCTCTGTGGAATTCAGTATCCATCATTCTCTGGAAGTGGGATGGTGCATTCTTAATTCCAAAGGGCATTCTGAGATATTCATAAATACCCATATGTAATATAATGCGTAACAAATGTCTACTGTCTTCATGAATTATATTTTGATGGAATCCTTTAAGTACATCCATGCATGTAATAAATTTAGCATTCTTGAGTTGCGTGATTGCTTCACTAATCTTGGGCATAGGATATCTATCAGGAATAGTGTATGTGTTGAGGGCTCTAAAATCACCAACCATCCTGGACTTATCAATATGCCACGCAATGATTACAGGTGTTGTAACTTCCACATTCTCATTTACGCCAACCTTGCGCAGAACTTTCATTCTAACTAATTCATTTACATGTTGTTGCAAGGCTTCTCTGCTTCTAGGGGATGCTGGGTAGGAGGCTTTCCTTAAAGCTGGTGGATAAGGTCTGGAAGTATTAAGATTGATTCTTACTTCATGTCCTTTAATGCATCCAAAGGGTTCATCAGCTGTAGCAAAGGCCAATTTATGTTTATGCAGTAATGAAACTAATTTGTCTGTTTGTTCTGGTGTCAGATCTGGTGAAATTCTGGCGTCAGATATGGTGTTAGAGAATTTTGAGGCTTCCACAGCATTACATTCTAGTTGCTCTAATGTAAATTTTTCCGTAATTCCTAGTTCAAATTTAGTCAAGAGATCTCCATTAATGGTAAAGTATCTGCCATTACTGTTAATGACGTCAATACCATAATTAATAATGTAATCATTACCAAGGATAATGTATTTCATCTTGAAATCTGCCATTACTACTAGCTCAACTGTAATTTGTACACTAGATCTTGTGTGAGGGAAAATAATATCTAGAGTAATGATACCTAGTGGGGACAATTTGCTATTGCAGCTGTAGAATTTCTCCTTCTTGACTGGGGATAGCTTGGTCTTCCAGTCAGGCATAATAGTGTCTAATAATTTGGGGCTAATTATGGAACAGAATGCTCCGCCATCAATGAGACATTTGAGTTTATACTTGTTACATAGTATATTAGTAGTGTTGGTTCCTCCTGTAGTGTGCATATTACCTACTTGGTCAGGTTTAACTACTGGTAACTTCCTAATATTATGTGGGGATTTATCCTCTGGGATCTTGGAAATATTAGATATAAGCCTGTCTGCTTTACATGTAATGGCGTGATTTGAATTGCTTGCTGATTCATCATCCGAGTCATCAGAATCACTAGGAAGGGATTCTCCTGAGGAAATGCTAATAGTGTCACATGGTAATTGGTTATCTTCACTCTGAATCACTGATATCTTTTTGCTGATCTTCTTGGGACATTTTGTAGACTTATGCCCAGTCTTGCCACATTCATAGCATGTAATTTCTTTAGGAGCTGCTGGTTCTTTGGTCTCAGGTCTCTTGTCCTTATAATTGTCTCTTCTGTTTGTTTTGCTTCTAGCTTTGTCTTTCTTACAAAAATTCACTATACTTTCAAGCTGGTTAATGAATTCTGAAGTGTCATCATTAGTTCTGATAGCTAGGCGCATTTTGTACTCAGTTTTGGGGTCAAGTTGAGACAATAATTTATCATTGATAGACTGGTTATCCAAGTGTCTTTCCACTGCTTGTATCCTGTTAACTTGGCTGGTAACCCATTCAGAAGGTTCAGTCTCACCATATACGTCAAATTTAGATCTTCTAAAGGCATCTCTGACTTTTCTTTTCCATTCAGGGGAGCTATACTTCTTAATGATTTCTGCTTTCCAGAAGGCCCAATCTTTTGGTCCTTGCACTTCTTTCTTTCTATTGTTGTACCATATGTTTGCTGGTCCTGCAAATAATGAATTAAGTTTGGAACAAATGATTTGATCTGGTGCATTTGTATCAGCCTGTAAGCTGTCAATCCATTCTATAAATTTGTAGTGGTCATATTCTCCTTTGCTAGAAAATGTGGCCCATTCACTTATTTTGGGTAAATTGGCTAATACTAATTTATGAATGGCTTTGTCCTCTTCATTTGTTGGGAAATTACGTGGAGTAGAAGATGTTGTTCTTCTGTTGGGAGCTGGTGGTGGAATGTCTACGTCACTACCATCTGAATCTGAATTCTCTGTCTTGTGGTCAGGTGGAAAGTTCACATTAGGTGTTCTGTCAGATTTGACTCTTGTTGAACTGCTGCTGGCCTGCATATGAGGTGGAGTATCTTTATTCATGCTCTCTTTCACCGGGGGATTAGGTGATGAGTGTCCAATATTGTTAATAGAATTTATTACTTGTAAAATTATAGTTTCCAATTTATCTTGTTTTGATGCTGTGTCCGTGGTTTGTTTCTCAAACCTGTAAACTACATCTTCAAATGTGGTAAATTGTGATGTAATTTTATCTTTAGTATCATTCTGCAGGGTTCTGAAGCGTGATTCTAACAAATTCAATTTCTGTAGTATTTTTTGGTTGGTTATTTTCTTGATCTTCAACCAGTTCTTCAGTTCTAGCCAGGGATCTAGTAACTTGTGTACTCAATATTTCAAGAGCAGAGGGCGCTTCATCAAGCTTCTTATCCATCCTCTCCAATTTATTCAAGATAACAGTAAAGGCATCATCTTCTGAATTTACTTGCTCATCTACAGGCTGTGTAACTTTGTGGCACAATTTCTCAAGATCTGAAGATAGTTCTTTGTTACTTTGCGTAATTCTTTCTACAACAAAGTTAAGATTTTCTGTGTACACATGTGTAAGAGCCAGATGGCTCTTCACTGAAGCCGTCGTCAAAGGGGCACGAGGGACCGGGCTGAGGAGCCTAAAGCTTCTAGTACCAACGTGGGGGGCTGGATTACGGTCAGCTAGCACTGGGAGAGATCATAAGGGTCCAGGATACTCTCTGTAAGTACAACTAGAATGAGAAGGGAAAAAGAAGGGGGAAGGGCAAAAGAGAAGACTTACCTAGCACCGGGAGAGATCATAAGGGTCCAGGATACTCTGCCGGGCTAGGAAGGACATGGAGGGAAGCAGACTAAGTACTGATAGATTGTGACAGGACTTGTGACAGGCTTTGTGAGACCCCAAAGGAGGGGGCTTACAGTTGCCCCTCCTATAAAAGAAGAAAAGAAAGTGAAAGAAGGGATTGAGTTGAAGAAAGAAAATAATAAGAAATAAAAGGGATTTGGAAGCAGGAAGGAAAGAATTGGTTGCAGCAGAGCAGAATGGATAGTGGGGAAGGAGAGAACAAGGATGATCGGAGACAGACAGAAGAAGATTGGAGACAGATGGAGGATGATTGGTGGCGGACGGACGGACAGACGGAACGGAAAGCAAGTCGGGACGGACTGAGCCCTTCAAAAAGGACCTCCGCTATGGAGCCCCTCAAAAGGGGCCCCCAAAATGCTGAGACGGATCGGAAAGCAAACGGGACGGACGGAGCCCTTCAGAAAGGACCTCCGCTATGGAGCCCCTCAAAAGGGGCCCCCACTATGCTTGAACGGAATAGGCGGGGCGGACGGATGGGTGGGATGGAGCGGATGGCTGTGAGTGTTGTCGGAGGAGGCGGGGTGAGAGGTGAGGATGTCTGGCGGGCTGGCAGACTGGCAGAGGTAGGCTGCCAGGGGGGAGTCTGGCTGGACGAGAGGCTCGGCCATTATAAGCGGAGGGGCGGTGGTTGCGAGGGAGTTGCTGCAAAGCTGGCTGAAGGGTGAGGATGCGCAGAGGGAGTTGGCGTGGTGGTTTGGGGTGGGAGAGAGCAAGGCTTCGGCGCTGTTCAAGTTTGGCAAGCCGGACTCTTTTGGCCTGGAGATTGGGGTTGACGAGCTGGGCGGCAAGGGTGGACTGGCGGAAGGCAGCTGGAGGGCGTGAGAAGAAGAGTGGTGGTGTTGTAAAGGTCTCCGCGGATGGTTGAGGAGCGTTGGTTGGAGGGTGTGGTGGCTGGAGGATCGTGAGGATGGGCGCGATGGATTGGGGGCGGCCGGGTGGTTGAGTAGGGGGTAGGGCAAGAGTGAGCAGGAGTCGGCGGTCAGGAGGGGCAGGTTGCCCAAGGCGGCGCAGCAGGAGAGGGGGGCAACAATCTGGTCGAGATGAATTGTTCGCCTTTCAATCTTCTGAGGAAGCAAGGCTTAGACATTCGTCAGCAGCTAAGGAAACCGTCCGCGGGTCAAAGAAGCTGTTGGCGGGGCAATCAAGCCGTTGGGAGGTTAGGGGAGCTTTGTGGGGGAATAGGAGCTTGGGTTTGTCCGGGAGGGCTTGGCAGGACGGGCAGGGTGTATGTGGAGCGCTCTGAGGGATTAGATTGGCTAGGTAAGGGACTGTAGCCAGCCAATTGCGAGGGGAGTGTTGCAGCGCAGGACAGAGGTCGGGCCCGATGAGGACAACGAGTTGGCGTATTGGGGCGGGGAGGCGAGGAGGAGTAGGTTGCTTGTGTTTGTTGGGTAGGGAAGAGTCCGGTCAACAGGGCTATGGCGGATTGGGGCGGGGAGGCAAGGGGGAGTAGGTTGCTTGTGTTTGTTGGGTAAGGAAGAGTCCAGTCAACAGGGCTATCGTCCAGTCGAACGTCAGTCCGTTGGTTCCAGGAGCTGAAGAGCGCAGGGGTGTTGGTCTGTTTGAGATCAGGGAAAGAAGAGGGAGGTGGAGGCTGTTTGACCAAACAAAGCAGTTGACCGTCCGTGTGAATGAAAAAAGGACAACGGCCGGGCAAGCTATCATGATAGGTTGATTGATACAGAATGTTTGAATCAATCTCCTGGAGAGGGAACTGGACCAAGAGGAAAAAGGACAAAGGGGCCGGGTGTTCAATCATTCAGTCGGGCCAAGGCAGGCAGCGAGTGCAGCAAGAAGGATGGGGAGCCTAGAAGAGAAACAAAATCCAGAAAGTCAAGGCTGGGAGCCAATGAAGGCTAGCCAATGATTGATGGAACTAGAAAAAAAAAGTGTAAGAGCCAGATGGCTCTTCACTGAAACCGTTGTTGAAGGGGCACGAGGGACTGGGCTGAGGAGCCTAAAGCTTCTAGTACCAATGTGGGGGGCTGGATTACGGTGAGCTAGCACCGGGAGAGATCATAAGGGTCCAGGATACTCTCTGTAAGTACAACTAGAATGAGAAGGGAGAAAGAAGGGGGAAGGGCAAAAGAGAAGACTTACCTAGCACCGGGAGAGATCATAAGGGTCCAGGATACTCTGCCGGGCTAGGAAGGACATGGAGGGAAGCAGACTAAGTACTGATAGATTGTGACAGGACTTGTGACAGGCTTTGTGAGACCCCAAAGGAGGGGGCTTACAACATGCAGAGCAGTTCTGAAGGGAGTATCTGGATTGTTAACAACATTTGTAAGATCTGGGACTTTTGATGCGTGTTCAGAACCAGAGTTACTATTACTACTAAAGAAATGGGAGCTATTTAAGGATCTAGGTCCATCTGACGCTCCTGGCGGGCTATTTTGCCTTGCTCCAGATGTTGATAAGTGCCTTGGAGGGATCTGCCCAGGCGTATCATTTCTCTGTAAATTTGACTGCACCATTGTTGATTGCGCCCAGTATTCCGCGGGTGTCTGGAATTCACATTTCTCCCCCTGCGTGATTGGGGTCTTGAAGCTGGTCTGCGGCGCTGGGGGCTTCTTAATGGAGAGTGGTTTTGTCTGCGGGACGGCTGGTGGATTAGGAGAGATTCTGAGCTGATCTCCATTGGATTCCAATCTTTTGTCCTCTTCAAGGTGGTTGTTAAACCTTTGAGGTCTATGATCGCCTGGAAATCCGCCCGGCAATACTTGAGATGTGCTATTATTGCCGCGTGGCTGCTGCGGTTGCGTACGGTCTTGAGCCACGTCTTTTAACCTGTCATCCTGTAATAGTAGCGCTTGAACTTCTCTTCCGTCAAGACTATTAGCAGAAGATGTATTTTTAGTTTTTCCTTTCTTTGTAGCATAAATAATTCTTTCTGCTACAGGTTGTTTGGCAGGTGGAAATCCTCTGCCTGGGTCTGATGTAGGGGTTCTTCCAATATAACCTTGAGTTCTGAGAGAAGGAGGAGACATAGTAGAATTATTCTGATTCAGTAGGTATTTTTGTTTTTATTTAGAGAATTTCTTAAGGTGTAAATGTACCTGAAGATTTATCAGAAATGGCTGGGGAATCTGCGCGCTGATTAGTATCAGTGGTTTCCTCTCTAGCCTCACGGGGTTGTGTGTTTTTGTCCGTAACTCCAAGGGATTGAAGTTCTGGGGTGAGGGTTTCAACGTTGGTGGACACTGTACACAATGAAAAACACAAAAAATATTAGTATTAAACAAACCAATCTGACGGGAAGAGGGTAAGGAAAAAGATGTACTTTTCAGATTTGGGATTTTCTGAGTACTTTTAAAGTTATAGTGATTTTGCCGGAAAATCAGTGTAGGAAATTTTTCCTGTCAATGGAAAGGTTTGAATTTTTGTTTGATGAAAGCTAAGAATGTGGCGCAGAAGTGTATCAACTTGGTTTGTTGATTGCTCAAACGGTGTGGAGTGGAGGTCCTTTTAAACTCTTGGAACAGCGGTTCTACAAGAGGAGGGAAAGTATTGATGCGCTTGTACAGCGCTTTTGGGATCTGTAGGCTAGGTATGTCACTTCTAGTCTGATCCGCTAGGCTCGCCCGGTTTGATCGGCAGTCTAAGATTGTCTGTAGCTGCTCTAGATCAGGAGCTACAGGTGTTACAGTGATCCTGCTTGAGGGTTGCGGCTTGAGGAGGGTATGTACGGTAGGTATGCGCCTGTATGCGCTCTCTAATTGAGTTGGGTGAAGTGCGTCTAGCGTGTAAATCCCTGTAGATCCTTGCTGATCCGGGGTAATACAGTAGTACAGTATAATTGAACTGTAATTGAGTTATGTAGATCCTGTATACACAGGATGCGCACGGTGTATATAGTACCACTCAGTCCCGCAACCTAATGCGCTCTTGAGTGGGAATGCAGTACAAATGCTTTCCTGCTGTAGGAATGGTAGAGTTTGGAGTCTCACGAAAAAAAACCTAGTAGTGTAAATCAACCCTTGCGGTTCAATTGGTCTACTCAGAATTTTCTTATCTCTTCTCCTTTTGGGGGGAACAAGCGTTCTGGTGTGTTTTCCGCAGAGAAAATGAATGAAATTCACTGGAATTTCACTGTGTAGAGTCAACCAAGTGTGTATGATTCAATTCTATGGGTTTTGGCAAAATAGAGACAATTTTTTCCAGTATAAAATAGAGAGATAGTCAACAATAGGATGATTTTTTATGTATTTTTCCGGTTTTATAGAAGGAAACAGGGTGAAGAGTCTAGGAAAATGATGAGAAAATAAGGGAGAATCTAAGACACAATCGCGGGAAATCTAGTTAATGATTTGACTTCTCTTTCTGCGCGTAAGTTGCGGAGGAGGGCCGTCAGAAGTGAAGGGGGGAAGCGTGGAGTAGGAGGTATGTTCTGTATAAGAGCAGTATTCCTTGTCAAAGGGAGGATATCCAAATGGGAAAGCTGTAAGCTGTGGTTTTCTAACAAGTTTAATTTGTTCTTCTTCCACAAATTCTGATTCTTCAGTAGTATCAATAAGTGTACCGTCAGGATGATAGATACAAGTTATCCAAAGAGTACTGTAAGTTATCCAGGTACAGGTGTAGAATTGGTCCTCTCCAATCAGTGTATGGGTTTTTCTGATGTGTTCTTGGACTTCAAGGTTATTAGGATCTTCCTTTGTGTATTCCTGTAATTTCAGGAGGTTGGAGTTGGGTTTGAAATCACAGATAATTGTGGTCATTTGTCTTTTAAAAAGACATTTTGGCGTGAAAATTGGTAAGGAAATAGGTGTGTTAGTATGATTTTCACGGTTTGGGAGTGAGAATCACGGATAAATAATAGGCCAGACCCCCAATTGTCAGCCTGTAGGTAACTAACCGTGTCTGAGAGGGTTGTTACTAGCAAGATGATGGTGTAATATGCCAAGGATGGGCCAATGGGTTTGTGGTAAGACCTGTAAAAGGTTTCACTCTATCAGTAATCTTGACTGAGAGGCTTGCTCAATTAAGGCGCATCCAGATCAACACAGGGTGTTAATAGGCATCCAAGGAATAACTCAACTTGGGTTCGTGGTTTTACCTACAGAAAGGTAAGGGTAATCAAGAGTTGAGAGTATTGCTGAATTGAATGATGGGTGAGAATGAAAGCACTGTTTAACTATAGTATGGGTTAAACTTTGCTGTAAATATATTCTGAGGGATAAACAGTCCTGGGCGGCGTGTTTATATAGAGGGGAAAAGAGCAGGAGGGAACATGAGGCGCTAGGAGGCGCTTCAGGACCAGGGGGGAACTGGAAGCAGATCCTCATGAGGATCAACATTGGAAATGATCAGGGCAGTGTAATGATCAGTACTGATCCTAGATCAGTAGCTGTGCACACCAGCTGATCATAACCAATCAGTGATTCCATTCAGTGCTCTTTGAATTGGATTACATCATGTATTGTTTATGTATTTATATCATAACCAATATATTATGTAAATGGGGACTGAGGCGTAACAGGGGATAAATGAGTGATACCTGTCTTGGGGTATTTCACGTGTACAGTAATATTACAATGTATCATAATCTTACTGTTGCACATAACTTAACTCTCATAACAACAGTACATTATAGTAACTGTATTTAACTATGGTTATCTGTAATGTAATGTATAACAGGAGTACATTCTTAAGCTTGTATCTAATGATATACATATGTAATAAAGGTGTAAAAAGGAATGTACTATATGTAATGTGAACAATTGCAGGTACTTGGTACGTGTAAGGTACTGTGACATGTACTCTGTGGCTGACAATCTACCCCAACGGACGCACTACGTTTCTACGATTACCAGGCAAACAGATCACTAACTTTGGGACCGTTGGCTTCTCCAAGACGTGCTCTGTCAACTATTGCCAGAATTGCACTTGGAAAGTCACACGATACTTCTGTCTTGGCGCTCTCGTCTGCGATAACCCATTGTGCAACTGGGCTGAACCCCCCTGACTGGAAAGGCAGGTAAAGAAAAGTTTAGTAACAAGTAAGTTGGTTTGCAACTCACTATTACAAATCATATTGGTTGCAAAGGTTTTTACAAACGTTTGCAAAATCTAATTACAACCTATATTGACTGCAAAATAGAATTACAACCTACTGACCGTACTGCTTTATTCACAGGAAAATGAGATGCAGAGGCCTGGCAAACAAGTGCAAGGGCAGAGTCTCACATCAAAGGTGCCCAGACTCAGTTGCAATTCAATTCGACCACCACCTTCCAACCGGTTGGGGTATCCTCAGACACAAGGGCACTCACCCTCACCCGTGGCCCAAGGCTAAAAAGCCGGATCGTATGGCCAAGGAAGAGTTGAAGGCCGATACAAAAAAAAATCCAAAAGCAACAGTGCTTGCGCTGAAGGTTTGTTATTTTTGACTGCCTTCTTTCTCCCTCTTTGATTTATTGACATGTACATTCTTCTCCTGCAGATGGGGAAGGCTTCAGATCCGACCGCTGATATTGACAGTGTTGTAGCAATACACCCGGCTTACATAAACCAAGATCAGCTTGCGTATTACCGCCGCACCATCCTCGTGGAGTTGGGCTTGGCCCTGGACAAACTTGGAGACGGTGTTGGGGACAAATTCCTCTTGACCATGTTTGGATGGGCTGCGTGAGTAATTTTGTTGATCTTTGTTTTAATTACTTATGTCTAATTTGGTTCACTACTTCTACAGGTGGGGAATGTCAATCATTTAATCTTCATTCATGCAGCAGAATGAGCATTTCACATTCCAAACCAAATGTATGTCGGACCAATGAATGGCTTGCAACAGTGATAATCAAGTGTACAGCGGAGGCCTTCTATTGGATGTAACTTACTGATACTTCGAGAATGGTTACTTGCTAACAACATCAATCTTTTGCGACGAGCTCCAACGATGGATTCCGATTCAACTCACTTGGATCCGCGGCTTGAGTGAAGAATACTACAAGATTCACTTTGCGACGTTGTTTTGACAGTTTTTGGCTGCCTCAATCACACCTGCCAAATGTGACACTCTTGTCCAACAAGTCGTGGACTTCTCAACTGCTCAAGTAGAAGGATTTGTATCCGCTTACCTGG
Source organism: Puccinia triticina (assembly GCF_026914185.1). Classification (NCBI taxonomy): domain Eukaryota; kingdom Fungi; phylum Basidiomycota; class Pucciniomycetes; order Pucciniales; family Pucciniaceae; genus Puccinia; species Puccinia triticina. Next base: position 2,850,321 of record NC_070575.1, on the reverse strand, counting down.
AGGTCTTTCGTCAAGGAACTCGCAAAGAGGTCAGGAGGATGTTGAAGGGGTGCCGCAAGCATTTCCGTCAATCAGTTACACGGGTCAAGCGGAATCGGTCACTCATAACAGTCAATCAAGAGGTATGTCTTCTCATTCTGATTCATAGTTTGTAAAAATAAATTTGCATTGCATTATGAGTTTTAAAATTACTTTTACAACTCTTGCAAAGTTATTTTACAACTCTTGCAAAAGAAAACTGTTCATTTTTACATCCCTTAAACATCCGAGCCAATAACTAATTCCTTTACATTTTCTTCCTTAGGAGCCCTTCAGAAAGGCTTGCATGGATCTCCTGGAACCAGCCACACCCGATGGCCAAACTCATGAACAGAAGGTCAACCATATTCAACAACGTTATCCAAAAGTTTAAAAATGGCTAGACTGGTGGACCGTTTCAGATATTGAGGCACCCTTGTTTCCCTCACAAGAACCACGACTTGAGGATACACCTGATGGGCTGCCTGACACTACCAATGGCCAAGAGAGCTTGCATCGGACATATTATTGTCTAAGGTAAGCACAAATTAGTTTTTTTTTACAATCTTAGTATCATCCACTGACAAAGACTCACTTTGCCACCATCTATGGTGATGGAAGACAGTGTTTGATGCTCGGAATGATAGATCTTTACACATTTGTCAACATGCTCGAGCGCAATTGGAAGGCGCTGATGGAAGGAGTTCAGATAAGCTATGGGGCAGGTGATAAAGGCCAAGACGTTGGTGTCACCATGGGCCTGGGAAAAAAGCGCAAGAGAGGAACCAAATATGTAAATGATGGACGACCGCCAGACACTACAGAAGAACTCGTTGGGAAGAAAACCGGGCGGCCGCCACAATTTAGGAACTTCAACAAGAATCTTTGGGCCGCCTATGCGTCATACCGCGCCAACACAACTAACCCCAAGAGATAAAACCGCTGTTGGCTCTTTGCAGGTTTGGAATCAATGTATGCCCTCTTCAGTCCGCTGTGGGCTCGTGGTATTAGTGGAAAGGGGAGCAATATTTTCACCCAAATCGCACACCACTTCTCTTGTTGAGTCACAGGCAAATTAAATGGAAGCAACACAATCAGATCGACGATTTCACGGGGCCAGAACAGCATATTTGAAGCTGTGCGCAATAAGTACCCCGGAGAGTTTATAACCGGAGCTTTTGCATTGTGCAATTGTTTCCTGGAGGTTTTGTTGGATCCCAAACTCCACAAACGGGCTGCCTACAAGGAGCTCTTCTCCCTGAAGGAACAATGCAAATTCACCTGTCAGCTCAATTGCGAGACGCCGCAATCACATCCTGATCGAGAACACCAAACATTGCACGTCCTGAAAGTCAAGCAGTACATGTTCCACAAAAACAACATCCCTTACTCAGATGTTGCAAAGTTGATCAATCTCTGGCAATCATCTGGTTTGATATCAGTCTTGGGGCTTGTCTGCAAGTTGTGAACTAACCCGGAGCCCTCTTCAAAACCAAAGCCAAAAAAGAGAGCAAAACTGTCAAAGGTCTTGTCTGAAATCGCCATTGTGGCTAATCACACAAATCTTGCTCACTACATCATTGACCAATCAAAGCTAGAGTTCAACAAGGATCATCCAGCACCTCTTCATCTGCATTTTCATATTGAATTCACCGGCAGCACCAGCAACGCTCACCGGCTCAAATTCATGGCAACAACCAATTGGCCATTCAAGTTGACTGTTGGAGGGCATATCTACACGCTAATATCTTGAGGCTACTGGATTAAAGATGACCATTAGTGGTTTAAGGTATTGCGAAGTGCAACTATCTTGGCCAATAAGGGCAGTTTGACTGCTTTTTGGCTTCACAACGACGCCGCAAATGACGGTTTTGCGCAACAAATCAACCGGGTCCCAAGTTCAATTGCCGGAGCAGATCCATTCACCAGTTGGGTCTTCTATTCTTGCGTGTGGACCCCTTTGGAAGAAAAGTACGTTGAGAAGGCCATTGATAGGATCAAGCAAGATAATTGCGACGCTAGTGGCGACATCCCCTTCAAAGACTTGAAGTCAATTTTGAACGTCTCTCACAACTCAACTTCAATCGCTCATCAGGAGCCTCCGCAAGAAAAAAGGAAGGAAACAAGCAAAAAAATGGGAAAATCCTCATTGGCAACAACAAGAAACAAAAAGGCACAAATCAAAGAAGACTCTGAATCGGAAAGCGGTGAATCGGGAATTGCAGAAATCAACAAGGAAGCCAATGATATCCTTGGAGAGGATCAATCATTCCTTGTAGATCACTCAGCCAATCTAGACTTCTTGTTCTTGGAGGATGACCCCTCCAAAGGTCGGAATCCAGAACCCTCTCAAGCGCGCGATCCAGACAAATCTTTCCTTCCGGATGATTCTATCCTGACAAATCAAACCGTGGATCAATCAGAAGGTCGCACCCAGCCACAAGATGCTGCATCCCTTCCCAAAGGCGCGGAAGAAAAGCAAGATTTGTGTCAAATGGCTCCGTCAAAGGCGCCTTTTTGTTTGAAGTTGAAGGTCACGGCTCTGAAAGAACCAAAACCAAGCCCGCAAGGATCCAGGCGCTCTAGCAGGATCAGGAAAGTCATGTAGGGTGTAGTTTTCATTTTTTTTTCCGGCCTTTTACACTTTTTTCCGTGTTTTTTCACTTGTTTCCGTGTTTTTTCCGCTCTTTTTTCCACTTCTTATGTCCCTGTGACTGCAAAATGAATACACGTGTTTTTATCTTTTTTTTGTGAATTTATACTTATGTGACTCCTCCAGAAATCAATGCCAGAGGTTTGCTGTGAGGGTTGCAAATTATGGTTTGCAAAATTCCATTTTTGAGGTCTGATTCACGGTTTTGCAATACATTATTTGCAGCTCATAAAGGTTTGTGGGTGAATGAGGTGCAAAATTGTAAGATTTGTGCCTGAAATGCCATTTGACATACCTTTTCCTTTACAAACCATAAGGTGCGTGAAGGATGGATTGCAAAATTAGATATTGGAAATCTAGGGTTGGATTTTGCAAAAGTAGTCTTGCAAACCTTCCAATTTGCAAGCTAATTTTTGGGGGCTTGTGTTGTAAATTTACATATTAGGGCGACTTTATTGAATTTTACATTTCTTCTGAATTACAAACCATATGTACTGTAAAATATGGTTTGTAAAATTATAGTGACCCATATTTAAGTAGTCATTTCCTAGTATGAAGTGTTTACTTACTGCATCCTCTATCACAATAAATTCCACTGTTATTCTGACTGATCCTGTTGGGTGAGGGATTATTATTCGGCATTCAAATACTCCAATTGGCTTCATGGTGCTGCTGGCACTGTTTATTCTTATTTTCCCTATTGGTAGAAGGATGTCTTTGTAGTCTGGGCATAATTTTCTCAAGTATGTCTCAGGTACTATTGAGCAATATGCTCCACTGTCCAGTAAAATTTCTGCTTCTCTACCATTGAACAGTATGTGTGTAATGTTGGTTTTACCAGCTGTGTAGCCTTTTCCTCTTGTAGGTTTGGTTTTCATCAGCCTTGCTTCCTGGATGTTTCCTATAGGTTGTCCAGGATGCCATGCTTGTGGTAAATTGTGCTCTGTTTCAGCTTCAGCCACCTCTATGTCTATGTTAATCATGTTACAGGACCCTGATGAGACTGAAGACCCATCATCATGTGTTTCTTCTGTGTCTGATTGAGTCTTCTCTTCAGCTGTTTCCTCTGCCTCTATTTCAACATTTTTAATTTTTTTATGTGGTTGAGGGAAGTTTGGTGAAGTGTGTCCCATTTTACCACAGCTGTAGCACTTTTTATCTTTCTGATAACTCTGGTCTTTTGAAGTGGATGGTTTTTTTCTCTTCTGTTTTCTCAGTTTTATCTCCTTCACCAGGGGGGAATCTGTGGCACTCTCCAGAGAGTGCCAGAAGGTAACTTGTTTCAGGAAGTCTGCCATAACTGGGCTGTTACCCGTGTTTAACTCAACTGTGCATCAACATATAGTCATGCTGAATTCAGGCCAAACTTTTCTATAACTTAACCCTATGTAATTTTTTTGGGTTAAAAACAGGCACAGACTTGGCGAAGGGCATATTTCAACCACTATCCATACTTATCCTTTGGGGCATTGTGTGGGCCAATTCTACCTGCTGGTGATGGACCAGAAACTCATGAGATGGAACCAAACATACTATACATTCCAGACTGATGCTGTTGAAAAAGATGGTGGTAGCCATTCTGGAATTTTGTGGCACTGATGCCGAGTTTATATATCAAGGTCCTCTGTTTCCAGGGCACCAGCACCACTTGGAATAAAATCATGTAGCCTGTTTGTTTTTGGCTTCATGTTCCAGACAAAACTCACTCACTCTAGGTAAGTAGACCTAGTGTGAGTACAAGCTGCTCAGCTCATCAAAAGACATGGTGGATGGTGGTTCATGGAATCCAGATACTACCAGCTGTTGCACACAATGCGCAACATCTGTGTTGTTTCAAGTGGTTCAGTAGTCTGTGGATTTTGTTGCAACATCCAGATCACAGGGCTGGCCTCATCACCCTAGCGCTCTGGCTGAGGATGTTCAATGCAGAACATGAGTATTCCGGAAGCCATTTGGTGTTTGAATTTTGTGTCAAGTGTCTGTCTGTTGCTGAGGTTGCCAATGCCGTGAATGCCCATTGGAATCAGGAAAGGATGCATTGTGATTAGTATCCATGTTTTGCAAAGAGGAGTACCGGTGAATTCCCCAGTGAATACCTAATGTACCCTAGTGATGTTTGTGGCCTGTGGATATACATATGAATGCCTTTATCTGCACCCTGCCTTGCTCTCTGCTTCTTATCCCATGTGAAACCCACTCAAGGTTTCATGTGGTCCTATTCCTGCTTGTAAAATCCAAACTCATCAAAGATTTTCACTCACAATGAAAGAACATGGTTTTCATTTCATCTTGGTTAATTGGCCCAAATTTCATGATTGTGATGGGGCAGGTCGTGAGATTCTTCTCAGTTTTGAGAGCTTCTAGTCAGCTGGTTCATGCATCCATTCCTTACTGCCGCCGCAACTAAGCCCCTTGGGGAACTTAGTGGGCTAGTGGGGAAGGACTTAGCCCCGGAGGGGCTTGGGGTTTCCTTTCCCCTGTAGTCTCATTCTTCTTGCACTGCCAGCATAATTGGCTGGGTTGAGGTTATCCCAGTTAAACTGTGAGGCACTCAACCAATTTAAACTTGGGCAATCTCAACTGATGAAATATAAATCCAAGGTACCCCCCTTGGGTTTATATTAAATTGGTTGAGATCAACCAAGTTTAAATTGGTTGAGTGCATCCCAGTTAAACTGGGATGACTTCAACCCAGCCAAATATGCTGGCAGTGTTGCATTTTCAAGCAAGCATTTGGCGCATGCCTTGGTGCTTGCTCTAGGCCAGCCCAAATACCTTTAAGGGGTATTTCAAGCTGGCCGTGTGTGGGTCGGGGGGGGGGGGGGGGGGGGGGGCTTCAAACCCTGTGTCCCCCGAGTCTTCGAGTCCGACCCATAATTGTTTCTGGGTCTTGGTGGCTCAAGAGGAGGGAAGAAACCCCCTGGAGCAGAAGAAAAAGAGCACGCAAGTGGGGGATCAGTGCTAGACCCACTCTGGCCTCAGTACTGACCCCCCGAGAGTCTAACCTGTAGGGCGGGTGGGAGGTGTCAAAAATGAAGATGAAAATGCAGCAGGGGAAGCAATACTCTGAGCGGATGTGAGGAAGGCTGGAGATGAGGATATGAGGAGGGTTGGAGGTGACCTCCTTATATGCTGACCAGAGCCCTTCCTCTTGGGGCTGGACTATGGTCCGCGCTATGCTGTCACGTGTCACTTGTCCAGTATCTGCTACCATTGTGATTGTGACGGGGGCGCAAGGAGGAGGCTTGGATTTCTGTTCCCTAGCCTACCTGAGGCTTGCTTCTTCCAGGAGGAAAAAGCTGCCTCCCACGCGTACCAAGTCCTGTTGCTATAGGTAGTTCCCATGGACCACAGGACCTTGCTGCGCTGCGCTCCGCTCCGGTTCCTTACCATCATTGAAACACCGTGTATGTATCTTCCAGCTGGGGAGCATGGGAAAGACCTCACAATGCCCCCTGTGACCATCCTACATATGATGTTGCACTGGAACAGATGAAGCAGGAACCCTCACCAAACCAGCAATTCACTACCTCCATGCTTTCATTACATCTGAATGGCTGTGAGACTGAGTCTCTATAGTGACTACAGGACACAAGAAAGAAGGGGGAAATAGTTGGATTTCTTTGGATAAAGAAAATACAACTATGAGAGAGATAGAGAAAGAGGAAAGAGAATCAGGACAGGATCAGGATAAGGAGATACACTAGGTTATTCTAGTGGGAATGCACGTCCACTGGCAATGCTACTCTTCAGAAGAGTGCTGCTAAGCTGTGCTAAAAAGTGCTACAGCCTCCTCTCACTAAAAAAATGTGGAGGGTCTCTGGATTAGATAAGTTTAATCCAGCCACAATTTTTTAGCTTCCTTCTTTCAAGCAAGACACAGAGTTGTACCTCTGAGATAAACAAGGTTCAGTGAAAGAGGTTACTTACTGTCAATATCCTAGGCGCCTGTGACGGTATGTATACTGGGAGTGTTGTAAACTCTTTGGTGGTGATCCTGGGGTTATCTGGGGTGTGGTTCTGGTGTGCTGAAGTCTGTAGATCCGCCTCAGGCAAGGGGGATCCTGACTACAAAAATTTTTCACAGTTTGCTTATGTGATTTACATATGTACATGTGGTTTGGCGCGCCTGGTAGCGCTGACACGTCACAACTGCGCATGCGCGCCACAACTCAATAACTCAAGGAAGGAGTATAGTTACAAGGAATTGATAAGTTGTAACTAGGGTTAAAATTGCATGAGGAAACAGTGAAAAAGATATAAAGTAATTCATGTGTAACAAAGGTAGAACAGGCAGCTTTTAGGTCAGCTGTGATGACTCTAAGGCTGACATTCCCTACCACCAAAAGGGTTGGATTTCTGTAAGAAATTAAACCACAAGGTTAGACCTCTTCTCACTTCTGAATTTCCTGAGAAGGATAGCAGAGTCTGGAATGTCTTTCTCAAGGAGCCATTCATCATGATCAGCACTCATGCCTTTGTATCTAGCTAAGTACATCATAACATCTCTGTTCTCCACTCTCAATCTCTTGTCTCTGAGAATCTTCTGTATGACTTTACTTTGAGGGTTCTTATCCATGGGGGGAATGACAACTTTGACTTTCTCTCTCAAGGGGAACTTATCTGGATTGGGGTCTTTGTATGGTTTCACCAAGCTGACAGGAAATGTGGGATGTTTCCTGCTGAACTCTTCAGTCAGAATCACTTCTACAGCATTCTTCCCATGTAAAGCTTTCACAAGGAATGGTCCAGTGAAGGAGTGTCTCATCTTCTTAGGGCCAGACAGGTTGTTGAAGTTTGCTGTGGATATTAAGACTTTATCACCAACTTTAAAGGATGGTTCTTTGTGACTCTTGTCCCATCTCTCTTTGTTGTGAGATGTAGCTTCTGTTATGCATTTCTCAGCATGTTATCTAGCTTTCTCAAAGATTTGTCAATAGGCAAGAGCAGTAGGATGAATGTCTACAGAGTCTTGCTTCAAGAAATTCCTGGGAAGGTTTGGGATCCAGCCTTTCTCCAGGATGGCAGGAGGTTTTCCAGTGGTTGAATGTATGCTGGTGCAATATGCTAGCTCAAGGATTGGTAGAAGTGAAACCCAGTCATGAGTGTAACCATCATTGTCTTTGAATTCTAGACCATATGCACAAAACCTCCTGATCATATCTTCAAGTGTTTGAATCATCCTTTCAGCTAATAGATCAGTCTGAGGGTGCTAAGCAGTGGAGAAGGAGAGTTTTGTTCCTAGCATACTACGTAAACCAGTCCAGAATTCAGATGTGAACTTGGGATCTCTGTCAGAGATGATGATTCTGGGGATGCCAGTTCTAGGCATTACTCTGTTCCAAAACAGTATGGCAGTGTCCATGGCAGAGTCATCCTTGAAGCAGGGTACAAATATTGGGGTCTTAGAGTATCTTTCCACTATTACCAGACAAGCATTGAAGCTAGCAGCTCCTCCAGGGGACAAGGAAGTTACCCAATCCATGTTAATAACCTCCCATGGCTTTGAGGGTTCTTCAATTCTCATGAGCAGTCCAAATATTTTGCCTGTGGCTTTATTTGCTTTCTGGCATCTATCACAGGAAGAGCAGTATTCACCAGTTTCTTGTCTCCAGTTAGCCCACCAAGCAGTATCAGCTACTTTCTCCAAAGTCCTATCTTCAGAAAAATGACCAGAGTAGACACTGTCATGGCATTCATGCAAGATGGTGTTGATACTTTCTTTGTCAGCTAGGACTAGGACAGAATTGTGTTTCTCTCTGAAGTAGATGAGGCCATCAAATATAGAGAATCTTCCTTCATCATATAGCTTTCTCCAAGGATCTTGTAGAGAATTTTTTAGCTGGGCATCTTTAGCATCTTTCAACAAAAGTTCAGACAATATAGCAGTATTTTTATCTTGCTTGTAGCCTTCTCTTACTGATTCAAAGAACTCATTCTTGAAAGTAGAGACATGGATGCCCATGATGGGGACTCTATCATCATCTTTGTCTTCTGGGTCATCAGCAGGGTTACTAGGATCATTTGGTAAGGCCCATCTGCTAAGTCCATCAGCATTCTTGTGGATTTTCCCATCCCTGCGGATTATGGTCATATTGCCTCTGTATTCCTGAATAGCAATCTGCCACCTGAGCATATGTCTGTTGAGAGTCTTCATGTTTAGCAGTGATCTCAAAGCTGTGCAATCTGTTACAACATGAAAGACACTGCCATCCAAGTAGTAATGGAGTTTTTCCAGGGCCCAAACCAGACATAAGCATTCAAGTTGACTAGCACCATATCTTGTTTCACTGTCCTTCAGTTGTCTGGATATGAAAACAATGGGTCCTTCTTTTCTAACCCCATCAATGACTTGGACTTGATGTAAAGCAGCACCTAGACCAGTCATGCTAGCATCTACATATAGTGTGAAGGGATGGGCCCAGTCAGGAAACAGTAGCAATGGAGCTGTGGTCAGTTTCTCTTTTAACAAGTTGTAGGCTACTATTCTATGATGAGTCATCTCATACATGACATCAATCCTTGTCAGTTCAGTTAGAGGTTTTGCTATCTCTGCAAACTTCTCAATGTGTTGTCTGTAGTAACCAGCAAAACCAAGAAATGATTGCATTTCTTTCCTACTACTAGGCACAGGCTTTTGGAGGACAGCAGCTACTTTATTCTGATCTATTCCTATGGCAATTCCAGAGACAGAATGGCCCAGAGCTTTGATCTGATCAAATCCAAAGTTACACTTCTTCAAGGAGATTTTCATGTTTATGTTAATGACAACTTTTAGGATCCTGTCTATCCTATTGAGGTGTTCCTCCCAAGTGTTGGACATAATGATGATATCATCAATGTAGATAATGACCCACTTCTCATCAATTTCCTTTCTGAACTCAATGTCCATCATTCTCTGGAAATGAGAGGGGGCATTCTTGATCCCAAAGGGCATTCTCAGGTATTCATAGATTCCTTTGTGCATAATAATCCTGAGTAGGTGTCTAGAATCCTCTGCAATGACATTCTGGTGAAAACCTTTGAGTACATCCACAATAGTCAGATACTTAGTTCTGGCCAGGTTGTTCAGGGTCTCACTGATCTTGGGAATGGGATACCTCGCTTAAGCAGTGTAGGAATTCAAAGCTCTGAAGTCTCCTACCATTCTGGACTTTCCATTATGCCAGGCAATGATTACAGGAGTAGTGATCTCAACTACTTGATTATGACCAACTTTCCTTAGAACATTCAGGTTTACTAGCTCTTCAATATGTTGCTAAAGAGCTTCTCTACTTTTGGGGCTGGCAAGAAAAGGAGGTCTTCTGAGGAGAGGAGGATAGGGTCTCTCAGTTGTCAACTTGAGATGAACTTCATGACCCTTAATAGCACCAAGGGGCTGGTTGGTGTTAGAGAAGGCAAGGTTGTTATTGTAGAGGACTTCAAACAGCTTCTCTTTTTGCTCAATAGTTAACTTATCACTGAACTTGGCTTCACAGAGTTCTTCTACAATAAATTTCTGCATTTGAGGATGGGACTTCTTTACAGCAGAGATTTCATTGGAAGGACTCATTCTCTCCAGATGATGATCAGACTTAAAACTGAATTTCTTCCTCTTGTTCTCATTTCTAATGGTAAAGAATCTCTCTTTACTGTTTGTGATATCAAAGCCATAAAGAGACATGTAATCATTTCCAAGGATAAGGTAGTTTATTCTTGCATTTTTCATAACTACAAATTCTGCTAGAATTCTAATGAAACCTTTAGTGTGAGGAAAAATCAAAGCCATTTCTATTATGCCCATTGGCTGTAATTGGTCACTACAGCTGTGAAATTTAGCATGGTTGATTGGCATGAGCTTGTTTTCCCATTCTAGTATTATAGAATCCAGCAATTTGTTGCTGATGATTGAGCAAGAAGCTCCACTATCAAGAAGACATGAGTGTTTTCTGGATTCAATGAGGACAGTAGTGAGATTTTCTTTTCCAGTAAGATGAGCTTTTCCTCTATCAGGTTTACATTTCATCAGTCTAGCATCCTCTATGTGGGAAGACTGGCAGGATTTGTCCCAGGTCTGAGGTTGATGAGTTTCAGCTTGAATTTCAGCAATGGAGAAGTCTTGGTTTATCTCACACTCCACTGCATGTGCTCCAAAATCAAAATCAACTAATGGATCATAGTTGGCACCATTTCTATTGTCCATGGCAAGGATCATGTGATTGGTTCTATGATTCTCTTCCTCTTCATCCAGTTCTGATTCAGACTTATGTGGCTCACCTTGATCTTCTTCTCCACTGTCACTCTTGGGATCATCATCATCATCCATTCCTACATTATTGATTCTGTTCTTCTTCTTAGGGCATTCCCTGGAGAAGTGGCCAGTTTGTTTGCAGAAATGACATACAAGTTTTTATTTCTCAGGGGCAGAGACAGGATTGCTTTTGGTAGAGGAGTCAGTTGGCGTATCAGTTTTCTCAGGGGCAGGATTGTTTCTCCATTGGGATCTGTTAGGAGTGTTGTAATTGTTTGTCACAGGTTTGTTCCTTTTAATGACTCTGTCTATGACTTCTTCAGCAATTATAACCATATCCTCAAAACTCATTTAAGTAGCATTTCTTTTGTATCTGCTTTTAATAGCATGCTCAAGGTTTGGAGGGCATTGCTTTAAGATTTTCTCACAAATAAGATACTGGCTGAGTTCAGGTTGATAAGCTTTCAGTCTTTCTCTCTGATTACCAAACCATTTATGGATTTTCCTCCCATCATAGGCAAAGTGATCATTCTCAAACTCTTGTTGCATTTTCCATTTCCAGTTCTCAGTGCCAAACTTGTTTCTGATGGCATTCTTCCACCAAGCCCAAGATTTGTTTCCATACTGGTCTCTGATGCCTAGGTACCAATTCCTTGCAGTGTCAGTCAACAAGATTGTTAATCTACTGATTATCATGTTATCTAGCATCAAGTAGTCTCTGACCAGGATATCAGTGTTTTCAATCCAAAGTTCATGATTGTAAGGCAATTCTCCAGAGAATTTCTCCCAGTCTCCATTCTTGGGGATACCTTTCCACAATTCCTTCCTCATTTCAAAGTCTATTGCTCCAAGATCAATGTAGGGGAATTCTTCTTGAGCATTTGCATCAGGAGTATTGCTTGCAGGCTTGGGGAATTTATCTCTTGATGGTCTCTGGGGTTCAGGAGTAGGAACACGAGGAGGGGCTCTGTGTCCCTGTTGTTGCTCATGGTGGAAATTTTGAAAGGGATTATTGTATAAGAGATGAAGGGGTTGGTCTCTGTCATCTGGTATTATCAAGGAATCCAGCTTTGAGCTCACAGAGTTTACTACAGAAGATATGTCACTGAATCTCCTCTTAGATTGTTCAAATCTGTTGTGCTCATTGGCATGAAGGTCATTGATCTGATTACCAATGGATGAAAGATTGTTGCTCACTTTCCCTTCAAAATCTTTCACATTTTGATCAATTGTATCCATGTTAGAATGACATTGGGATTCATTTACCAGAATTAAATCTTGAACTGTCTCAAACTTCTCATCTATGTGTTTCTTCAGTTGTTCTAACACATTGTTATTCACTGTGGACTTCTCTCTGGCGTTTTCACCTATGTTGTTCAGGATTTGGTCAAGAAAAAAGGGAATGAATTCATTTTTAAACAGATCAAGAATGGAATGATTCAGGACATCTTTGAAATTGCTGACCCAAGATTCAAGAAGGATACCAGGAATGGTTTCAACAGTACCAAATAATTCAGAGAGAAATTTAGAGAACAAGACTTTTAATTTTTCTTCTAGAAACAAAGGACCATTTCTAGACATTTCAGTGTTAAGATTATTGAGGAAAAATTCTCTATTTGAAGGATCAGAGAGATTGTCAATATCTAAACTAAGGCCTAGTGGGGAATCACTACTTAAAGAATTTTTAGGCAAAGATTCATCTAATAAGGCCCTCTCCCTCTGGCTCTCCCGCGTCCATAGCCTCTCCTCACTCCTTGTGTTGCTCTCATTAGGTATTCTCCTATCTTTAGAACTCTCTGAGTGTCGTCCTGGGGGCGTCTTCAGTTCCTCCCTGATCCGCTCCAGTTGTTTTGAGGATGGGGGGGGGGGGGTGTGGCCTGCGAATTCTTGCGGCATTTGAGGATAAAGGTGTGGATTGTAGCCGCCAGTTTGATGATGCGGGCTGGGGCGGAATAACTGAACCACCTCTTGCAGTATAGAAGCTGGTGGCGGCCTCACTTGGAGCATCTGCAGTGGTGGTGGCGGCGGCAAGTGAGTTCCTTGGTAGTTCTGATTCTCTGGGCGCAGTTGAGGTTGCGGCTGTGGACAAGATTCTGGAAGATTGGAAGGGGTAGGAACCTGGAACTCCTGCGCCAAGGCTCTGTGCTGAAAACCCGTAGGCTCTGGAGTCGGCGTGACTAGCAACGGCTGTTGGCTGGCGTGCGGTATCATTGCTAGCTGCGAAGGAGTTCGGATTTGTAGCGCGGTCAAGTTCGGCGGCACGTTGCCGTTGTTCTGATGCGTCAAAGAGACTTCTAGATTGTTGAGTTCCTCTCTGGGGATCCAATCCTAACACAGACGTATCCCGTCGTTCCTCCCAACTAGATCTATGATCATTTCTTGGGTCATTGAGGCTTGGGAGAGGAGATGCCTCATAGTTAATATGTTCTGCGCTTCTCTGGCGCGGACAAACAGGTCAAATTGTATGTTGAACATACTGATGAGGCTGGATAGCTCCTCCTCTCCCGGGATAAGGTCCATAGGTCCCGAGGACGCCTCCCATCGAGGGCTCTGAGTATACGGAAGGAGGGCTAGATTGGACGGCGCCGTGGGTCTCATGCCCTCTGGGTTGATAGGCTGTGAGGGCGGTTGACTCGTCTGAGGAGGGTTCACCGTTAAATCTATCTGTTCCCTGTCAACAGGCCGTGGGACCGGCGTGGATCTTCTCAACGCTAGAGCTACAGACGTCTCTCTTGGCTAGTATAGAGCCGGAGGGATCCCGGTATCTGGGGGGAGCAGCTCCTCTCCCGGGAGCTTGAGGAAGTCCTCCTGTAGAGGTGGCAAGGCTGCTTCTAGCCCTTCAAAGCCGTTCTTTGGCGGCTGGGCTAAGGCAGTAGCGGTGGCGCAGTTCTGCTGAGAGGTCTCTGCCATTTCTGAGGTGGGGAGGCATTGTAATTACACGTAAGAAAATGTGAGAATATAGTAGGAGAAAGAAGATTTAAAGATTATTCAAAGTTAAATACCTGAGGATTTAGATTTAGCGGAAATCCTCTTGCTTTTCCTAGTAGTAGAAGACAATTTTTTCTTGTTTTCCTTTCCGCTTGGCTTCGCTGAGGAGTTAGAAGTCCACTCGGCTATGTTAACAGGAGCTGCGGTCCTTTTTTGACAAGTTTTCACTACAAACATGGATGAATTTGGGAAGGCATATATTGATCAATATGGCATATATTGATCAAATTATATTGATCATTTTTTTTTTTTGAAATTTCTCTCTGATTTGTTTCCTTCCTGAAACATCATAACCCTTCTATCATCTCTCTTTCTCTTGATTTCCTCCTTTCTTAGTTTTCAACCATAGTAAAAGCTTCATTTTGTTGCCAGATCAAATAGGTCATTTTTACATACTCATATGAATTATTCCTGAGAAAAAATAGTCTGTTAAGTCAGGCAGGGAGAGGAAGGGGGGAGGAGGAATGGGGAGGCATGAATTATTGTCACTTGAACTTTGCACAAGTGTTGAAATCTACTTTCCAAAAAAAAAAAAAAGAAAAAAAAAAAACAATCAGTCTCAATATATCATGCTACATCAATTTTGTTCAAATTTAATGGCTTGTAATATATGTGACTCATCATATCCAATATCCTAAATTTCTACTAAGCCTGAGATTAATTTAACGTTTGTACCAGATTTGATTAAGGTGTCTTATATCATGGAAGAACTCCCACACTGCGCTGAGATATAGTGGGAGAAACACCAGGAAACTACTAAATCAGTAATATTTGGCAACTGATCACATTGTGGCTGCTACGTTTGGGGGTTTTGTGGTCATTCAAGGTACACAATGAATCTTTGAGGGCATGTGAACATTATGGTACCAATATCATGGAAGAACTCCCACGCTGCGCTGAGATATAGTGGCGGAAACACCAAGAAACTACCAAATTAGTCATATTTGGCAACTGATCACATTGTGGCTGCTACATTTGGAGGTTTTGAGGTCATTCAAGGTACCCAATGAATCTTTGAGGGAATCTGAACATTTTGGTACCAATATCATGGAAGAACTCCCAGGCTGCGCTGAGATATAGTGGGAGGAACACCAGTAAACTACCAAATTAGTCATATTTGGCAACAGATCACATTGTAGCTGCTACATTTGGGGGTTTTGTGGTCATTCAAGGTACAAATTGAGACTTTGAGGGCATGTGAATATTTTGCTACCAATATCATGGAAAAAATCCCATGCTGCACTGAGATATAGTGGCGGAAACACCAAGAAACTACCAAATTAGTCATATTTGGCAACTGATCACATTGTGGCTGCTACATTTGGAGGTTTTGAGGTCATTCAAGGTACACAATGAATCTTTGAGGGAATCTGAACATTTTGGTACCAATATCATGGAAGAACTCCCAGGCTGCACTGAGATATAGTGGGAGGAACACCAGGAAACTACCAAATTAGTGATATTTGGCAACTGATCACATTGTAGGTGCTACATTTGGAGGTTTTGTGGTCATTCAAGGTAAAAAATTGAGACTTTGAGGGCATGTGAACATTTTGGTACCAATTTCATGGAAGAACTCCCACGCTGCACTGAGATATAGTGGCGGAAACACCAAGAAACTACCAAATTAGTCATATTTGGCAACTGATCACATTGTGGCTGCTACATATGGGGGTTTTGTGGTCATTCAAGGTACACAATGAATCTTTGAGGGCATGTGAAAATTTTGGTCCCAATATCATGGAAGAACTCCCACGCTGCGCTGAGATATAGTGGCGGAAACACCAAGAAACTACCTAATTAGTCATATTTGGCAACTGATCACATTGTGGCTGCTACATTTGGAGGTTTTGAGGTCATCCAAGGTACACCATGATCCCTTGAGACCATTTGATCATTTTTGTACCAATATTATGGAAGAACACCCATGCTGCGCTGAGATATAGTGGCAGAAACACCAATTTAAACATTATGGTACCAATATCATGGAGGAACTTCCATGCTGCGCTGAGATATAGTGGCAGAAACACCAAGCAACTACCAAATTAGTGATATTTGGCAACTGATCACATTGTGGCTGCTACATTTGGGGGTTTTGTGGTCATTCAAGGAACAGAATGAGTCTTTGAGGGCATGTGAACATTTTGGTACCAATACCATGAAAGAACTCCCACGCTGCGCTGAGATATAGTGGCGGAAACACCAAGAAACTACCAAATTAGTCATATTTGGCAACTGATCACATTGTGGCTGCTACATTTGGAGGTTTTGAGTGAGAGATTTTTAGTTCATGAGAAAATGAAAAAGTAAGCAGGGGACAATCCAGAAGAGACTTGGATTGGACCAAGGAGGCTTGAGGTGGTTCGAGTGAAGAAAATCTCTGACTTGATGATTAATTTCAAATCATAGAGGCAGAATATATGTAGTCACAACTAGAGAGCCCCCTTGCAAGATCCAAAGGGGGCCTAGGAGACTAAAACAAACAAAACAGTAAAAGTGTACACTACAAATATTAGTAGCAGACACATTGAACAGGATAATAAAACTAGCAGTATACTAGAGTGAGGACAGGACAATAAAACTAGCACAATACTAGAGTGACTGTAAAACTACCAAGACAGTAGAGTGAAATAAAAAAACATATGTTGAGTGAATAATAAAAGATTAAAACTACTTAAACTAAGCAGAGTGAGGATGATGAAAGAAAGTGAGACTTGTGAGAGGAAGAAGAGACTAGAATTCTGACATTGAGGTCATTCAAGGTACACAATGAATCTTTGAGGGAATGTGAACATTTTGGTACCAATATCATGGAAGAACTCCATGGAAGAACTCCCACGCTGCGCTGGGATATAGTGGTGGAAACACCAAGAAACTACCAAATTAGTCATATTTGGCAACTGATCACATTGTGGCTGCTACATTTGGAGGTTTTGTGGTCATTCAAGGTAAAATTGAGACTTTGAGGGCATGTGAACATTTTGGTCCCAATATCATGGAAGAACTCCCACACTGAGCTAAGATATAGTGGCGGAAACACCAAGAAACTACCAAATTAGTCATATTTGGCAACTGATCACATTGTGGCTGCTACATTTGGAGGTTTTGAGGTCATTCAAGGTACACAATGAATCTTTGAGGGCATGTGAACATTTTGGTACCAATATCATGGAAGAACTCCCACACTGCGCTGAGATATAGTGGCGGAAACATCAAGCAACTACCAAATTAGTCATATTTGGCAACTGATCACATTGTGGCTAAAACATTTGGGGGTTTTGTGGTCATTCAAGGTAAAAAGTGAATCTTCCACGGCATTTGATTATTTTGCTCCCAACATCATGGAAGACCTCCCACGCTGGCAGAAACACCAAGAAACTAGCAAATTATTGATATTTGGCAACCAATCACATTGTAGCTGCTACATTTGGGGGTTTTGTAGTCACTAAAGGTACCACTTGTATCTGTGAGGGCATGTGAAAATTTTGGTACCATTATCATGGAAGAACTCCCACGCTGCGCTGAGATATAGTGGGAGAAACACCAGTAAACTACCAAATTAATGATATTTGGCAACGGATCACATTGTGGCTGCTACATTTGGGGTTTTTGTGGTCATTCAAGGTACACAGTGAATCTTTGACCGCATTTGATCATTTTTGTAGCAATATCGTGGGAGCACTCCCACGCAGTGCTCAGATATAGTGGCAGAAACACCAAGAAACTACCAAATTAGTGATATTTGGCAACTGATCACATTGTGGCTGCTACATTTGGGGGTTTTGTGTTCATTAGAGGTACAAAATGAATCTTTGAGGGCATTTGATTATTTTGGTACCAATATCAGGAAAGACCTCCCACTCTGGCAGAAACACCAAAGAACTCCCAAATTAGTGATATTTGGCAACTGATCACATTGTGGCTGCTACATTTGGGGGTTTTGTGGTCATTCAATGTACACAGTGAATTTTTGAGGGCATGTGAACATTTTGGTACCAATATCATGGAAGAACTCCCACGCTGCGCTGAGATATAGCGGGAGAAACACCAGGAAACTACCAAATTAGTGAGAGTTGGCGACCAATCACATTGTAGCTGCTACATTTGGAGGTTTTGTGGTCATTCAAGGCACACAACAAATCCGTGAGGGCATGTGAACATTTTGGTACCATTATCATGGAAGAACTCCCACGCTGCGCTGAGATATAGTGGCAGAAACACCAAGAAACTACCAAATTAGTCATATTTGGCAACTGATCACATTGTGGCTGCTACATTTGGGGATTTTGTGGTAATTCAAGGTACACAATGAGTCTTTGAGGGCATGTGAAAATTATGGTACCAATATCATGGAAGAGCTCCCATGCTGCGCTGAGATAAAGTGGGAGAAACACCAAGAAACTACCAAATTAGTGATATTTGGCAACTGATCACATTGTGGCTGCTACATTTGGGGGTTTTGTGGTCATTCAAGGTACAAAATGATTCTCTGAGGGCATGTGAACATTTTGGTATCAATATCATGGAAGAACTCCCACACTGTGCTGAGATATAGTGGCAGAAACACCAAGAAACTACCAAATTAGTCATATTTGGCAACTGATCACATTGTGGCTGCTACATTTGGATGTTTTGAGGTCATTCAAGGTACACCACAATCCCTTGAGGCCATTTGATCATTTTTGTACCAACATCATGGAAAGACTTGCATGCTGCGCTGAGATATAGTGGCAGAAATACCAAGAAACTACCAAATTAGTGATATTTGGCAACTGATCACATTGTGGCTGCTACATTTGGACGTTTTGAGGTTATTCAAGGTACACAATGAATCTTCGAGGGAATATGAACATTTTGGTACCAATATCATGGAAGAAATCCCACGCTGGGCTGAGATATAGTGGCGGAAATACCAAGGACCTACCAAATTAGTCATATTTGGCAACTGATCACATTGTGGCTGCTACATTTGGAGGTTTTGTGGTCATTCAAGGTACACAATGAATCTTTGAGGACATATGAACATTTTGGTACCAATATCATGGAAGAAATCCCATGCTGCTCTGAGATATAGTGGCAGAAACACCAAGAAACTACCAAATTAGTGATATTTGGCAACTGATCACATTGTGGCTGCTACATTTGGACGTTTTGAGGTCATTCAGGGTACAGAATGAATCTTTGAGGGCATGTGAGCATTTTGGTACCAGTATCATGGAAGAACTCCCAGGCTGCGCTGAGATATAGTGGGAGAAACACCAGGAAACTACCAAATCAGTAATATTTGGCACTGATCACATTGTAGCTGCTACATTTGGGGTTTTCTGGTCATTCAAGGAACACAGTGAAACTTTGAGGGCATGTGAATGTTTTGGTACCAATATCATGGAAGAACTCCCACACTGGGCTTAGATATAGTTGGAGAAAAACCAGGAAACTCCCAAATTAGTGATATTTGGCAACTGATCACATTGTAGCTGCTACATTTGGGGTTTTTGTGGTCATTCAAGGTAAACAATGAATCTTTGAGGGCATCTGATCATTTCCATGGCAAATTAGTTCCAAAAGGCCTTGTGTGCATGTAGCATATCAAAAATGATATGGAATATCTTAAGGAAATGTAAGGTCACACCAACTTAACAATTTGTGAAGGATGGTATTATGAGAGAGGTGAGGGGTCAATGATTTTCCATTTTTGAAATAAAGTAGATTTGGAGATTTCTGGGAGACTTCTGATAACATCAACGCAACACACACCATTCTTTTCTTGCTGAAAAAAAGACATTGCAAGTTTGAGGATTAATCCAGGAGTTCTTCCACAATATTGGTACCAGAATTATCCAATTCCCTCACAGATTTGTTGTGTGCCTTGAATGACCACAAAACCTCCAAATGTAGCAGCTACAATGTGATCCATTGCCAACTATCACTAATTTGGTAGTTTCCTGGTGTTTCTCGCACTATATCGCAGCGCAGCGTTGGAGTTCTTCCATGATATTGGTACCAAAATGTTCACATGCCCTCAAAGATTCACTGTGTACATTGAATGACCACAAAACCCCCAAATGTAGCAGCCCAAATGTGATCAGTTGCCAAATATGACTAATTTGGTAGTTGCTTGATGTTTCCGCCACTATATCTCAGCGCAGCGTGGGAGTTCTTCCATGATATTGGTACCAAAATGCTCACATGCCCTCAACAATTCATTATTTACCTTGAATGACCACAAAACCCCCAAATGTAGCAGCCAAAATGTGATCAGTTGCCAAATATGACTAATTAGGTAATTTCTTGGTGCAACAATGGGAAGTTACATACATTACGTTATCCAGCAGGATTTTTGTAACGTAACTTCCAATCGTTACCAGATAACGCGTTGTCGTTATCTGGTGAAATATTCCTGCGCTCTTTTGGATAACGTAACAGAGGCGAATTTCCGCCTTGATGCTGCAAAAAATAACGCCGATAACGCGCTAACCGCGTTATCTGGCGTAAAAGCACCGTAAAATAGGCAAAAAACCTGCGTTATCCGCATGTTATCCTCCTCAGATTGCAGGGGATAACTTAACGGGTCTAATAAAACAGAAAAAAAATCAAAAAATAACGTAACTAAAACAATGCTGCTGTTAGCGCAAGGATAACGGCACCAATTTAGTTACGTTATCCATTACTTTTTGTTACGGATAACGTAACTTCCCATTGTTGCTTGGTGTTTCCGCCACTATATCTCAGCGCAGCGTGGGAGTTCTTCCATGATGTTGGTACCAAAATGTTCACATGCCCTCAAAGATTTATTCTGTACCTTGAATGACCTCAAAACGTCCAAATGTAGCAGCCACAATGTGATCAGTTGCCAAATATCACTAATTTGGTAGTTTCTTGGTGTTTCTGCCACTATATCTCAGCGCAGCATGGGAGTTCTTCCATGATATTGGTATCAAAATGATCAAATGGGCTGAAGGGATCATGGTGTACCTTGAATGGAGTTTTGTCCCTTTTTTTCTTCGGCAATTAGCCAAAGAAAATAATGCATTTTTCTTTGGCTAAAAGCCAAAGGACAGCGGAGCTAGCCAGGCCAGCTCCACTGGAGCTGGCGCGCTGGCTGGGGCTGGATGAGCTGGCATATATTGTATTGGTGTATCAGATACATACCAATACAATGTATTGCTGTATCCGATACAAATACATAGCAATACATATCCGATAGATACCAATGATTATTAGATACGTATCCGATACATACCTGTACAGTGTACTAAAAATACATTCCAATACGTATGCAATACATACCAATACGTATCGGATACATACCAATACGTATCCGATACAATGTACCAGACACCTTGCCACATTTATTTTAAAAAAAACTGCCCTAACCCCTAACCCCTAATCCCAAAAACCAGAACCCCAAAAACCCGCCCTTTAACCTGCCCACTAACCCCCAAATTGGGCATGGGGGCAGTGGGAATTGGACCGGCAACCTTGCTGTAAGGAGGTTTGCAGCTGCACTGCAAACCACTAGGCTAACAACCATTGGTTGCGCTGTCAAGCTCAAAAGTGTTCCTGAGAACCTTTTGCTGAGTGCGGAAAGGGATGAATGAGGTTACCTCTGCCTTTCCTGGGTCACTAGACACTAAAACAAGCCCCTCAATCTACGATTGGAAGGTTTATGTAGTGATAGTGGAGGTGTATCAAAAGATAGCCTACGTCAAACAAGTGGCTTAGGGGATATGGGTGATGTAACCGGTGCTGAGCGAGTCGTGAGTTGATATGGTCCGTGTGTTGCCGCAAAGAGGTTGTGAAACACCCTGACAGAGGGGTTGATGATGATTGAGCAATGTAATAGTGTTGTTGTATGTATGTAATTGTTATGTAATAATGGTAAAACCACAATATAGTGGGGGCTAATACTGTAGAGTGAGCAAGTGTTGTACTGTTATGGGGTAAGCTGAGTGCAAGTAGTTTGCTGAGAGAAATTACAACTGGGGGAAGGAGAGCCTCCTCAAATAGAAAAGAGTGAGGGATTTTAGCTCCAGGGGAACCAGGGAATGAGGGTTTTTAGCTGCCCTGAGCTGTCAAATGAGGGATTTTGGCTGGTGGTACAGCCTAGATGAGGGAATTTAGCCCGATTGACAGGTCACATGATGTAATGATGAGGGAATTTAGCTGGTGAGAAAGTGGAGGTGAGAGGTTTGAGTTTGGCCTATGATGTCATTGACGTATGATGTCATTGGGTCATCTGATCATCTGTACTGCCCCTGTCTGTCAAATGATGTCATACAAGGGAATTTAGCTAGCCTGGGCTGTCAACTGATGTCGTGTGTAAGCTGCATGAGGGGTTTTTGCTAGCTTGACACCTGCATGAACTGCAGCCCCTGTTACACTAGTCTGCATGCACCTGCATGAGCCTGCATAAGACTGCATAAGACTGCATAACCTGCATAAGCCTGCATCTAGTGTGCATGACACTGCATGACACGTGCATAACACAATGTAATGAGTGCAGCTGATGAGGTAAAGCATATGTAAAGGGTAGACAAGTGTCAGAGCAGACCATGTAACGGATTACATGGTCCTGGGTAAGGGTGGTTCATGTAACGGATTACATGACCTGAGTATGGTGTTTGTGTGCGTGAAACTGGCTGATGGTGTCTTGAAGGGGTTGTATCTTCTGATCCAGAGGGGTGTAAGGTGTGTTGTCCATGGTATCCTGTGTAGTTTTGGCCGTAGAATCCAATGGTGTCGCCGTACTGGTTGATTTGTGAGTGTACATATGAGAAAATGGAAAATTTTAAAATGGGCTAGATGGGTTACCATGAAGCATACCACAGCGCTGCCCAGGGTTTGTGGCTAGGTTCTTATGAACTCAGCTCCACCAGCCCGGCCAGCTCCAGTGCTTTTTTGGCTTTTAGCCAAAGAAAAATGCACATTTTTCTTTGGCTAAAGGCCGAAGAATTATAGTGCCACAGGTGCTTGAATCACCTCAAAACCTTCAAATGTAGCAGCGACAATGTGATCAGTTGCCAAATATCACTAATTTGGTAGTTTCTTGGTGTTTCTACCACTATATCTCAGAGCAGCATGGGATTTCTTCCATGATATTGGTACCAAAATGTTCACATGCCCTCAAAGATTCATTCTGTACCCTGAATGACCTCAAAACGTCCAAATGTAGCAGCCAAAATGTGATCAGTTGCCAAATATCACTAATTTGGTAGTTTCTTGGTGTTTCTGCCACTATATATCAGCGCAGCATGGGAGTTCTTCCATGATATTGGTATAAAAATGATCATATGGCCTGAAGGGATCATGGTGTACCTTGGATGACCTCAAAACCTCCAAATGTAGCAGCCACAATGTGATCAGTTGCCAAATATGACTAATTTGCTAGTTTCTTGGTGTTTCTGCCACTATATCTCAGCGCGCATGAGAGTTCTTCCATGATATCGGTCCCAAAATGTTCAAATTGCCTCAAGGGATCATGGTGTACCTTGAATGACCTCAAAACGTCCAAATGTAGCAGCCACAATGTGATCAGTTGCCAAATATCACTAATTTGGTAGTTTCTTGGTGTTTCTGCCACTATATCTCAGCGCAGCATGAGATTTATTCCATGATATTGGTATAATAATGATCAAATGGCCTGAAGGGATCATGGTGTACCTTGAATGACCTCAAAACCTCCAAATGTAGCAGCCACAATGTTCTCAGTTGCCAAATATGACTAATTTGCTAGTTTCTTGGTGTTTCTGCCACTATATCTCAGCGCAGCATGGGAGTTCTTCCATGATATCGGTACCAAAATGTCCAAATGCCCTCAAAGTTTCATTGTGTACCATGAATGACCACAAAACCCCCAAATGTAGCAGCCACAATGTGATCAGTTGCCAAATATCACTAATTTGGTAGTTTCTTGGTGTTTCTGCCACTATATCTCAGCGCAGCATGGGAGTTCTTCCATGATATTGGTACCAAAATGTACATATGCCCTCAAGGATTCATTGTGTACCTTCAACACTGGGTAATTACGTTACCCTACGTTATCCGCGTTATCTCAGTAACGTAGGGTCTTAGTTATTCACCCGCTGCGTTACTGCTATCAGTAACGAGAGATTCTTGTTTGTGACCTGTAGCGTAATGACAGGCCTATTTTTTTGCCTACAAAAATGGATAGCGTAATGTGTTTCATCCCTGGATAACGCATTATCGCAATGAAACAGATGCCATATGGAGCGCTACCCCTGGATAATGTGTATCCAGGGTGAAACAGACCTAACCGGATGAGAATTCCCAAAGGAATCCGTAACGGTTCATCTGCTGAACAGAAAACCATCGTTGTCAACCATCCCCTGTTAGAAGCCCACTCCAAACCCCCAGCCCTGTTTTATAATTTTCTTGCACTTCATATTGGCTCATGGCGCCAGAAAACCAGCCAACAGACGGCGAGGGTGCCGAGATGCCTGCTTTAGTTCATGGAGATGGTGCCGATCAATCAAAAACTCAACCACGCCGTTCAAGGCGTTCTTCCTCCATAGTAGCTGTACCCAATATGGTCACACCATCCCAAGACTCTCGGGTAAGATTAGGTCAACCAACCACTCAAAAAAGACGGGAAGAAATCTCTTCAGATGTAGAATCCGTGCAGTCAGTTGTGTCCAGGTCAACCCAACCAAAGAGTAAGAATCAGCCAAAAAAGAAGAAAAAGGCTTCCTCAGCAACTATTTCAACCAGCAAGAGCACGGCCCCGGCAAAGCCAGCTGGCAAGCCCAAGAAAGGAAACGCTAAAGCCGTAGAAGAGGTACTTTCATTTCATTTCCTTCATTTTTTCAGCTTTTGGTATTGTTCATCATCTTTCTTGCTTCAATATCCAGGTTGGCCCCGATGGCGAGCCCTATGACTATGACCAGGATTTCACCGACGCCGATGGTGCAAAAGACAAGAAGAAAAATTGTGATGCCGAGTCTCTGAAAGTTCTTGAATATTTTGAGGATCCTGTGTGGAAGGAAGGTGATCTACCGGGTACTGCCTTGAATTACAAGTGCAAGTGGTGCCCAAAAACCTACCATGCACAACTATATTTGCGAGCCAATCTTAAAACTCATCGGGATGGTTTGACCCAGGCAGATAAGAATCAGAAAGGCTGCGCGGGTTGGGAGAAAGCAAAGAAAGCTGGTGTTGAGTTACCACCATCGGTCGCAGAAAAGCTGGCTTCCAAAAAAGATGATAAGCAGACTGGGCTCACCGTCTTCATCAAGCCAGCCTTTGTCAACCGAGTCTTGAACCAACTTCTAATGATGTGGCAGATCCGCCAGGCTTTGCCATGGTCTCGGATTGAAGATCCTTTCCTCCGAGCAGCCTTTCAGTTTGCTAATCCAAAGGCCGTGCTCTACGGGCAACGATGGTCCGCCAATGAGGCCAAGAAGCTCTACTGGGTCCTCAAATCTCAAGTTTTTAACGAGTTAAATGTACCTGCTTTTTTTCATACTGTGCCAAAATTCTTCTGATTGTTTGATTATTGCATCAAAAACATGTAGCACCTCGACACTCGATTTACCCTGATCCACGATGTATGGACGACAAAGGGCAATCGATTTGCTTTCATTGGTGCAGCAGCCGCCTACATCAATCAAGATTGGCAATATGTTGTCCGTCATTTAACCCTTAAGATGATCCCTTGGAAGCATGCTGGGCACCTCTTAGCAAGGCCCATTGCAACCTTACTCAGGAAGAAAAAGCTTTATCAAAAGATAAGTTGTTTTGTTACACATTTCTTGGCTGTTCCCATGCTAACCAATCTGGCTACCTAATTTTATACATGCTTGCCCAGACAACTGATTTGGGCTCGAATAACAATACAATGGCGAGTTACATGGCCGAATTACTGCATAATGGTGACGGAACAACCGGCGCACGTGATCTTGAGTGGGACCCAACGACAATGCACATCCGGTGCATTTGCCACAAGTTGGCTTTGATCGTAAACGCGGGCCTTTCTGCATTATCACTCAAGACCCTTCCTCCAGGGAAGGCAAAGGAATCTGTTTTAGGATTCTTTCCAGTACTCGGTCGGCTTACTGAGGAAGAGGAACCTGAGGAACCCGATGTGGTGCTCCATTCCAAACCATAAGTAGTATTTTATTGCTTTTTCTTTACATATATTCATCATTATATTACCCATTTCCCCATAACCCTTCACAAATACCTCATTATTATTGCATATTCAGACTCTACGTCAAATTTTGCCTATAGTCATTCATACATAGTACCCCCTTATCTTCAATGGTTCAGTAGTTATAGAGGATATAAGACTTACAGAAAACCTACAGTCTTCATTAGTTACAATACTCATTTCATTAGTAACTTACTTGAATCATTACATTACATTCCTTTTACATATATATTCTCACACACTAAACCCTTTACATACATTACTCATTATGTACTATACCTATTGTAGACATTACATCATTGGATCTGTGCTTACCTCTTTCAGTAGTGCTCATCATTACAAGTTGTTACTATGTTCACATCACTCTTCCCCATTTGTACATTCCTTTATTCCCATAGCCAGAATGCCTCCACTGTCTGTGCTCATCCCTCCTTACTATAAGAACTGTCCTTCCCCCTCACTTGCACCCCATGCAGAGAACTATATGCAGAATTTATACAGAATTTTAGACACAGAAATTATAGTGCCCATTCTCATCAACCCATTGCTATTGAATCATTGCCAATTGCATTCCCCCTTCTCATCACTCCTCCAACCCTCTCACCCTCAGTAGTCAGTAGTAAGCTCATAGTACTAGCTCCTAAGATCAAGTAGAAATCAGCCACACCTTTTCTTCTTTTTCTTAGTGTTACTCTCATCCCCTCAGCATTAGTCAGGAAGGCAGCCTCATCAGCACCCTTGCATAGCTTTCATTATTACTAGTGTTGCTATCCATTTCCCTTCCAAGCTCTATTCTGCCCTTTGAGTAGTTCCACAAGTGGTGTCCCAACAGTGGCCTTTCTATACTTCAGATATCTTCAGTCTTAGTAACACTCTTACCATCAGCTACATACTACTTCACCTACACTCCTCATATTCCTCCTTTTATAAAACAACCCCCTGCTTTTAGAATCAAATTCAATCAACAGTAATACTATCAGCACATCCATTATCAACCTTCAACACCTTTCAGATTTAAATTCAACTTACTTGCTTCAACCATGTCTGCCCAAGGAACTCCCAACACCAATGTTGCTCCCAGTCTTTACCCTCCAGTGGATCCTTCCAGTACTGCTGCAGTTCAGGACTCCACTACTTCCAATACTGGTCCAGGTCACCAACCTTCTTCTACTGGTCCAGGTCCTCAGGCTCCTTCCAATGCTCAAGGTCCACAGGGTTCTTCTATTCCACAGGCCAACTCCAGTTCTTGCAGACCTCCTCCTAGGCATCAGAATTCCAGTGCTCCTAGGTTTTCTGGCTATAGGGACAACAACCAGCCGTCAGACGACTCAGAAGATCTAGGCATTCCACCCCGCTTCCCCAGATATCAGCGCCAAAGGGACCACTCAACACACTCCACCAGGTCCAACACTCACTTTTTAAATAGGGAACCAGCTATGCCTAGGTACCAGGATCCTGTCAGCAGAGGAGTAAAAATCAAACCCATGGACAAAGAGCTCTTCTTTGATGGAACCAACATGCCTGTGGAGAAATTCATTAGAAGGTATGAAAGTGCTGGAAGAGATGATGGTGCTAACTCTAGGGAACTGGCTGGACAAATTATTGCTTTTATCAAAGGATTGGGCCTTAAGGATGAAGTGGAAGACATGTCAGGCCATGAAAACTTGGATTGGGAAACCCTGAAGAAACAGCTACTCACCAGGTTTGGAACTTCTCAGCCATTGGTCAGATATACCAGGGAGGATCTCAGGAAACTAGTCTACAAATCTGCACAGGATGGAGGAATCAGCACCTTGGAAACCTTCAACACATTCAGAAAAAAGTTTGAAACCATCACTCACTATTTGGTAAGAATGGGGTACAGTACCAGCCTGGAGGAATTCAGACACCTTCTCTTGGAAACTCTTCACAAGGATCTGGATCAAAGGGTTACTAGGAGTTTGATGAAGGACACCAAATGCTAGCCTCAAAGGATGGAGGTGATATCTTGCCAGACACTGAAACTCTTCTTACCTACATTCACCAGGAAGTTTATTCAAGATCAGTGGTCAACAGAAGGACTGAATGGAGGGCAGAAGAGAAATGCACTTTGGACAACTCACCTAGGATCTCCAAACCCACACCTGCTACTCAGGGAGCTGCTCCTACTGCTTCTACTTCTCTGGACAAACAAGTGGAACTCCTTACCAAACAATTTGCATCTCTCACTGCTGGCAAAGGACTACCCCCCCACATGGACAAACCTGCTAGGACCTGGCCATTCAAATGCTATTATTGTCATCAGGAAACCCATGGAACCAACAGCTGCTCTCAACTTGCCCAGGACATGTCTAGTGGTGCTGTTATCAGGGATGGAAAGGATTACAAGCTTCCAGACAAATCAGTTATTCCATGGAATCCAAGCAGGCCAATCAGAACCCCAGTGGAGGAGTACTCTAAAACTAAGCTTACATCTTCTTTTGGCCAACTAGAGGAGGACCCAGCCTATTATCAATCCCACAGTTATGAAGCAGATCTTGGAAAGAGGACCAGGAACAACTCTAAGGATCAGGATGAAGAGGAACCAGCCAAGTCAGACAAAAGGATCAGAAAGGAAAAACAGGACCTAATGGACATGGATACAGAGGACTTACTTCACATGGCCCAGCCCCCCACTCCTAGTGCTTCCAAATCCCCTACTTCAAAAGGCTCCCCTCAAGTCAGATTTCAGGATAAGGACAAGGATTCAACCACTGCACCTAAGGACAAACCAGTTAAGAAGACCTATTTGGAAAAGACTTTGGCCAAGGAATATCCAGGAATTGAAGAAGAAGTGGCTAGTAGGATGTTGACTGCTGGAAAGATGGAGTTGGCCTTTGGAGAAATCTTTGCTATATCACCAGGAGTTACTGACTGTATCAGGAAGAAGATAACAAACAGAAGGGTCCCATTGGAAGGTGTCAAATCAGCAAACTTCACAGACATGGAGGATGAAGGAGAACCAGCACAGGAGTCACCCACTACTCACTATTCCTGTCCCCTTGGATACATCACCATCACTATTGGAGGAGAGAAACATCAAGCACTCTTGGATACTGGCTCTATGGTCAACATTATTCCTGAAACTCTTGCACACAAACTTGGATTAGTACTCACTGCTAAATCTATGAAGCTCAAAGGGATTGGAGGCCACCTTACTGATATTCCTGGGATTGCTGAAGATGTGGAGGTAACCATTGGAAAAGTAGTCAGGACTGTTCATTTCTGGGTAGCCAAAGGACCAGTTCAGATGATTATTGGAAAGCCTTTCTTGATGGATGTCTCAGCCAACATCAACTACAATGGAGCCAGAGGAGAAGCACTTTCAATCATGGATTCAGCTGGTCAGACTTTCTTGGTACCAATCATCCTCCCTAGCAATCAGAGGTGGGAAACCAGCATACCTTCCAATTCTGGTCTGGTAAATTTTTTAGATTAAGACCAGGTTTTCAGTTCCCCTCTCTTACAACTGCAACCCTGGAAAACAACCAAAAGCAACAAACGGTAGTCACTCATTCAGCAAAATATAAATCAACTCTAAAAAAGATAAAACCAGTAAACCAACCAATGCCATTATCTCTCAATCCCCCTTTATCAAGGCCACCACTCTCTAGGGATCCTTACCTCACTCCTTTAAACCCTTTTCCTCCACCATTTACTCCTACCTCTAAGATTACCCAAGAAAGGCTGGACCTCATCAACTTTGGACCTCCTGGATGGCTCTCTCCTCAAGAATATCTCCTGTTGGTATGGGTAATTGTGATTAGACAAGGTGCTTTGGCCTTTGTAGAAACAGAAAGAGGCCTTCTCAAACATACCTATGGACAGCCTTATATCATTCCAGTCATTCCCCATGAACCTTGGCAACAGAAACCAATTCCAATCCCTGCACCCATCAAAGACCAGGTTATAGAATTAGTAAGGGAAAGACTCAGCACTGGCCTCTATGAACAATCCTTTTCCAGTTATTCCAGCCCTATATTTTGTGTAAAGAAGCAGGATGGTAAGCTCAGAATTGTACATGACCTTCAGAAACTCAACAAAGTCACCATTAAGGACGCTGGATTACCACCAAAGACAGAGGAACTCATTGAATCATTCACTGGAAGGGCTTGCTATGGACTAGGTGATATTATGGGAGGATATGATGAAAAGGAATTAGCTCCAGAATCCAGACCTTTGACTACCTTTGAAACACCCCTTGGAAGATTTCAACTTACCAGATTACCCCAAGGAGCCACCAATTCAGTTGCAGTTTACCAGGCCCAAATGATGTGGATACTCCAGGATGAATTACCTCAACATATGGGAATCTTTGTGGATGATGGAGGTATAAAAGGACCAACCTCTGACTACAATGAGGAAACTCTAAAGGACAACCCCCAGATCAGAAAATTTATATATGAATATGCCATTACTCTGGAAAGGATTCTTTTCAGGATTGAAGAAGCAGGACTCACCATCTCTGGAAAGAAATTTGCTTGTTGTGTACCTGCTTTGGATTTGGTTGGCCATGTGGTGTGTAAAGAAGGAAGAAGAATATCCACCAAAAAGCTCAACAAAATTGAAACCTGGCCAACTCCCACCACTCCTTCAGATGTCAGAGGATTCTTAGGTATCTGTGTATATGTCAGGATGTTTATTAAAAATTACTCAGCCATCACTGCCCCTCTCAGAAAGCTTGCCAGGAAGGACTCCTCTTGGGATTGGACTGAAGACTGCCAGGATGCCTTTGAAGACCTCAAGAGGATTGTTGGGACTGACATCACCCTGAAGAAATTGGACTATGGACCTGATGCTGGCTTAATCAAACTCTCAGTGGACTCTAGTGTTATTGCTGCAGGTGCTGTACTTACTCAACAGGACTCTGATGGATTGGATAGGCCTGTGTTATATGAGTCAGTAGTCTTTTCACCCAGGGAATCAAAATACTCACAATCCAAATTAGAACTCTGTGGTGTTGCCAAGATCCTCAAGAAACTTCAAACCAAACTTTGGGGCCAACATTTTCAACTCAGAGTGGATGCCCAGTGCCTTATTGGAATGATCAACAACCCTTCACTTCCCAATGCCCCTATGAACAGATGGATTGGATTTATTCAGTTATTCTCCTATGACCTTGTTCACACTCCTGGGAAAACCTTCACCTTACCTGATGGACTCTCCAGAAGACCTCCTGATTCTGATGAAGATGACTGCCCTAGCTTTGATGAAGATGAAACCTGGATCAAGCCTCACCCTGGATTTGGAACTAAACACTCTTCTTTTGGCCTGCTTCTGGGGACATCAGCTCAGTTGGGGGAGGGGGTAAGTAACTTGCAGCAAGGAATCTGGAAGCACCTCCAGGAATACCTTTCAACCATGAACAAACCTCCAGGATGCAGCAGCCTGGAATTCAAGCAAATTTTGCACAAATCAGCCAACTTTTTCCTTTCCAATGGAGTCTTGCACAGGATCAACAAACCATTTTCCCAGATAGTAGTCACCTCCCCTTCAGCTCAGAATTCCATCCTCAATTCCCTTCATGAATCCTTAGGCCACAGAGGTATTGTTGAAACCTACAGAAGGATTAAACTCAGATTTTGGTGGCCAGGTCTCAAGAGAGGTGTTACCAAGTGGGTCCAGTCTTGTGAAGCTTGCCAGAAGAGGAGTTCAAAATTGCCAATGGAACCCAAGAAACCTACAGGAGCAGCAACCATCTTTGGAAGAGTCAGTTTGGATACAGTTCACATCAAAGCTGGCAAATGGAAATACCTGGTAATTGCAAGAGATGACCTTTCTGGATGGGTAGAAGCAGTTGGACTGGAAAAGATTCAAGCAAAGAAGATATCTCAGTGGTTCTTGGACAACTGGATCTACAGATATGGAGCTCCTTGGTCAGTCACAGTGGATGGAGGCTCTGAATTTGGACAGCAATTTCAAAAATCCCTTCTGGAATCTGGAATCAAAATCAAAGTCACTACTCCTTATTATCCTGAAGCAAATGGTATGGTAGAAAGAGAACATCAGGCAATTAAGGATACCTTGGTCAAGCTCTGTGGAAAAGAAGGCAAGAAGTGGAGGAATTATTTACCTTTAGTTTTATTTGCAGACAGAATTTCCACCAAAAGATCAACTGGTTACTCACCTTATGAACTAGTTCTTGGACAGCCCCCCATCTTACCCATTGACCTAGAATTGGAAACCTTCTTTGGAGTGGATTGGTCAAAAATAGAATCAACTCAGGATCTTTTATTGGCTAGGACTCAGCAGCTTGAAAACAGGGATACCATCTTGCAGCAAGCACATCAGCAGCTTATGGACTCCAGGAAGAACTCTGTGGACTATTGGAATAAAAAGAAAACATCAAGGCAGCCACTAAAGAAAGGTAAATTAGTAGTAGTGTATAATAAATCTTTGGACTCTCAGTTTGGCAAACTCTTTGAAAATAAATGGAATGGCCCTTACAGAATCAAGGCTCAAAACCCAGGAGGATCTTACATCTTGGAAGAATTGGATGGCACAGAATTGGCCAGAAGGTTTGCTGCAACTCATGTCAAGGAATACCACTCTAGGTAAAAATAATAAGGAATAATCAATTCATTTCTCTTCTCTTTTCTCTTTCTCATCTTCTTACATAATAACATAAAAAAAAAAAAAAAAATCAAATCTATAAACAAATCAGAAATAAATCAATATAAATCAGTTTCAAACACTCTCAAATAAAACAACTAAATATAAAATCAAAAGCTCACCTCTTCTTCTTTTATCACTATATCACCCCCTTCCATTTCACTCTCCTCCTTCTCCTTCTCCTTCTCTTTTCCCTTCTCCCTATCTAAAAACAAAAATCAAAAGACATACAAAGAAAAATTAAAGCATAAAATTAGTAAAAATCCTCAATAAAGAACAAAAATAGAACTTACCCTCAGCTCTTATCCTCTCCATTTCTGCTTCTACCCTCCAACCATCTTCCTCTTCTTCCACTTGGTCCCTCACCCTTAATAACTCCAGGGCATTCTTCTCCTCAGTTTCCGCTACCATGGCGTCTATTATGGAATGAGTATCCATCTAACAAATCGAAATGAAAGCAGGGATTAAAGCATTAGTATTATAGTCAACCTTCTTCTTCTAGTTTTTTTGTGATATACATACAGAATCCACTCGACATACATGTGTAAAGGCGTTGTGAAACCGGCTATATAACCGGAGACGAGCGTTTCAAGCCGCTACTGGATCGTCAAGGTCCTCACGAGCGAAGGCAAGGAGACCCTGCTGGATATAATGGCGAAGAGCATCCACTTCTTCTGGTTTAAAGCTATCTCTTGAGAAAGCATTGTATGCGGGAACGTTAATTGACAAACGAATGCGCTCGTCGGACAGAAAACGGGAATTCGTGCGCTGGTCTAATTACGGCTTCTTTGTTGAGCTGCGAAGAGGAAATGGACGTGTTGGAAGAATAATCTATTGAGTTTTCGGTGTTATCTTTTGGCGACGATGGTGTGGACATAGCGCTGGACGAAATCATTGTGGATAATGTAGAGCGATAACGGGAATGTTCCTTTGGCCAACAACCTGGACCTTATAGATACCACTTCTTATTCATATTATGACGTCACAATGGACGCCTTCACCGCTCAGAATCGTGTTGCGCGGATTCTCTTTCATTTTCTTAATATTGACTCTGGTGTTCGACCCAGTTTAATTAATCTTTGGATTGCTTTTTTGATCGCCTACACGTCATTCATTACTCCTAAAATCGTTTTCAGGCAAAAGGCAAGCTTCAGGAGTCTAATTGGACAGCTCCTTGGCGTTACCTTAAGAGTATTACATCATGTATTCATCTTCCTTCAACCTCTATACGATGGAAACCGCGGGAAATCATAATGACACTCTGAACGGCTTCAAAAACCTCTCGGCCGGTTGCAAAATTAACATTCCTGGTTTCAGAATTGATCTTTCCGATCTTGCCTTTCATTTGAACTCAGTTCCAGTTCATTCTATCGAGTGGTTCAAAAGTTATACGCGTTCAAAGTTCCCTTAGTATTTCCACGGTCTCATTTACGGTTTTCATTCAGCGTTCACGGCTGCCCATCGGCCAAATTAATCTTTAATATTGCTCGGTTGTCCATTCATCCTCTCCTTCTTGCCTTTCTAATGAGCCCGGAATTAGAACTTTTAATTGACGGACATCCAAGTTATACCCAAAAACATATCGCCTTATATTTACGCGGTGTTACTACTATGCGCGCCCGCGGATTTTGCTTGGATCTTTAACCGGCCCTACACAATCAATAATCAACTCTTAAAAATATCTAGTATATACCATTTTAATCTGCGGAATTGGCTCTTTCGAATGAACCCGGTTTCGAAGATTTTCATCAAGCCGTTCCGAAGATACAGGTCGATTGTTTCCTTCTTTTTTTTCCGACGTTCCGCACGCGCGCCTTCCGCATGGAGCCCCCGCTCAGACAACAGGACCCCTCTTTTGACCGCACACGCGCATGGACACAGGTTCTATTCCCCATCTGGACAAAAATTAAGGTTTTTTCGTTGAAAATGGATCCCTCATTCACCCATCATCATGAATTCTGATTCTCCCCCCATCATCATCAATTCCTGGATTCCTTCCAAAATCAATCCATCCATCCATCATTCATTCATTCCATCATCATCCCTCATCATCCTTTCTAAGGAATCATCATTCATTCATTCCTGAACACCAATCATCCTGCTCCATCATCATTATCATCATCATCAATCATTCAAATTCTTCTAAATCATTCTTCTCCACCATCATGGTCAGCTTCCAAATGGACCCCATTCCTGAAAATCAATCCTCTTCAACCACTCCCAAACAGAAGAATTATAAGTGTTTATATTGCTTTCAGAAGGGTCACACCATTACTAGGTGCCATCTAGTTACTTATGATAAACATAAAGGATTAGTTAGACAAATTGGTAATACTGGCATATGGCTTTCAGATAATTCCTACATCCCTTTAGATTTGTCTAGGTCTGTCAAGAGCTTAGTTTAACTTCTAGTAGCTTCTGGGACACTTTCAGAAACCACCCAATTGGAACAATAACACTCTTTGGACAGCTTATCAACTTCCTTGGACTTCAAATTCTCTTCACTGAACTCTACATTATATACTCAGATACCCAGAAATTCAGTAATTCAACTCCAAATCATTCACAACCATCAGAAATTACAATTATCAACCCCATCATCATTCATCATCATTGCATTGCATTCTTCCTTGGTCTCATTGTCAGGCAGGAAAATTATTGTATTCTTCAGAGTGGAAATTAGTCTAATATGTGTCTGTCTCAAGGATATTGCCTTCAGCAGAGTTAGATCTTCTTAAACATTCACCCCTCATTGATAATTGGACCTTCTTTTGGATACTGGACTCTTTGGATTGGATACTGGACACTGGATACTCTGGATACATAGGACTATTGGACTTTGGATTGGACTTGGATACTTTGGACTTAGATATACTGGACTTGGATCTTACTTGGATTCTATTTGGCTTTGGATACTGGACTCTTTGGCTTTGGACACTGGACTCTGGATTTGGACTACTACTCAGGACTTTGGATTTCACCCTTTGGAGGAAGAACACTGGACTTTGGACTTTGGACTCTTGGACTCAACATTCTTCAACTCTTTCTGGATCACCCTTCTCTTTGGTGCATTGCCTGGGGACAGACAATAAGTTGGGGGAGGATGTGGTGCTCCATTCCAAACCATAAGTAGTATTTTATTGCTTTTTCTTTACATATATTCATCATTATATTACCCATTTCCCCATAACCCTTCACAAATACCTCATTATTATTGCATATTCAGATTCTACGTCAAATTTCGCCTATAGTCATTCATACATAGTACCCCCTTATCTTCAATGGTTCAGTAGTTATAGAGGATATAAGACTTACAGAAAACCTACAGTCTTCATTAGTTACAATACTCATTTCATTAGTAACTTACTTGAATCATTACATTACATTCCTTTTACATATATATTCTCACACACTAAACCCTTTACATACATTACTCATTATGTACTATACCTATTGTAGACATTACATCATTGGATCTGTGCTTACCTCTTTCAGTAGTGCTCATCATTACAAGTTGTTACTATGTTCACATCACTCTTCCCCATTTGTACATTCCTTTATTCCCATAGCCAGAATGCCTCCACTGTCTGTGCTCATCCCTCCTTACTATAAGAACTGTCCTTCCCCCTCACTTGCACCCCATGCAGAGAACTATATGCAGAATTTATACAGAATTTTAGACACAGAAATTATAGTGCCCATTCTCATCAACCCATTGCTATTGAATCATTGCCAATTGCATTCCCCCTTCTCATCACTCCTCCAACCCTCTCACCCTCAGTAGTCAGTAGTAAGCTCATAGTACTAGCTCCTAAGATCAAGTAGAAATCAGCCACACCTTTTCTTCTTTTTCTTAGTGTTACTCTCATCCCCTCAGCATTAGTCAGGAAGGCAGCCTCATCAGCACCCTTGCATAGCTTTCATTATTACTAGTGTGGCTATCCATTTCCCTTCCAAGCTCTATTCTGCCCTTTGAGTAGTTCCACACCGAACCCAGAGATTCCCAGCCAGTTGTGAATGTCGAAGAGGTCAGACGGGAAGAAAGTAGCAATCTGGAGGACAAATATGAATTCGATGTTGACTCTGACATTGTCTACGGCAATGCTGATGATGAGGCTTCCGATGCTGGAGAAGACGGGCCCGAAGACAGCAAATCAACTCTTGAAGATCTCTTAGCAAGTCCCTTGGATCGTGGTAAACATGCTAATTCAAAAAAGCTTAAAGCTCTGACCGAAAAGGTGAGTTTCTTTGAATTCAATGTTTATGTTACATGTTATTCTTGCCTCCTGACTTTGCTGCATAGCTTGATACTGTGATCAAACAGATCACCCACTCATCGGCCCAGCGGGCCAACTTTGATTGTGTCGCGAAACAGCTCAAGCTAAGAGTTTCTCCATTGATAGCGGGCTATGGAATCCGCTGGAACATCAAGTACCAGAGCTATCGGAAAGCCATCAAGGCAAAAGAGGTGATTGATCAGATCCTTAAAGAAGATCAACTGCAAAAAGGAGTTGGTGTCTTCGACAACGTCCTCTTTTCCCCGAAAGATTGGCAAGAGATTGAGGCTCTTAACAATGAGTTAAAGGTGAGATTTCAATGTCTTTGTCAGGAATAGACACCGACTGACACAATGAAACCTCAGATCTTTGTGCAGCTCACCTCTCAGATGGAGGGTAACTCGGCGACAGGAACGCACGTGATTCCCACATATCTCGAGCTGAAAGAAGGTCTCAAGGAAAAACTTTTGCAGGCGCTTGAAACGGACTCTCTTTACCCAATGTACCACGCAATGCTGGCCCGAGTCAACAGGTATCTAGATGAGGCAATGGAATGCAAAACTCTCGTGCTTGCTACAATATTACATCCCTGTTACCGGATGCATATCTTTGAATTGGCCTATGGGCTCGAAGGAAGTGAGGTTAAAAAGTGCCTTGCTATGCTTCAGCACAAGTTCCAACTGGAACAGGAACGCCAGAAACTTGCTTCCGCAGAAACCTCAGATCCCGACGTAACTGAAATCGAAAAACCACCCAGTAGTAGTACAGAGCCCACATCACTCATGGCCCGCCTCGCTTCGCGCATGACACAACAACCGACCCCCCAGGAGAATGAGATCAAGACTTACCTTGAGGCCAATCTATCCTTCAAGCAAGGGGCCATTGAGCATAAGACCACTCCATTGAAGTGGTGGAAAGTAAGATGAATCTCTGTTGTTGTGCTTTTTAAAAATATGCTCATTGGATGTTCTTAATTAATTAACAGGCAAACCAGAAGAGCTACCCAACTCTGGCTATCATGGCTCGTGCATATCTGGGAGCCGCCGGAAGCTCCTGCGCTGTCGAGAGATTATTCTTGGCAGCCTCAGATGTTTGTAGTAGTTGTCGCGGGAGCCTACTCCCCTCGACCATGTCGCACTGCGTCAGTAGCCTGATGTGGCTCCGCGAGGATGTCCCATTGACAGGTGACTTCACGGAGGCCGGGAAGGCTTTAATGGCGACCCTCCCTTCAAAAAAGTGAATCCCTGCTTTCAGTACACCCTGATTTCATTACATTATCCGTTTCCTTACTAGTAATTACATTTCCGCGCCTACCTGAGTAACGTAGCGGAGGAAATAAAAACATGCATGTGCTGCAAGATAATGTAATGCAAACCAAAACCCCAGAAGGTTGGATAATGATAACGCAAAAATACCAGCGTTACTGATAGTGGTAAAGATAACGAAATATTATTGCTACGTTACCGTTACGCTACCGTTACTGGTAAGGTAACTACCCAGTGTTGGTACCTTGAATGACCACAAGACCCCCAAATGTAGCAGCCAAAATGTGATCAGTTGCCAAATATCACTAATTTGGTAGTTTCTTGGTGTTTCTGCCACTATATCTCAGCGCAGCATGGGAGTTCTTCCATGATATCGGTACCAAAATGTCCAAATGCCCTCAAAGATTCATTGTGTACCTTGAATGACCACAAAACCCCCAAATGTAGCAGCCACAATGTGATCAGTTGCCAAATATCACTAATTTGGTAGTTTCTTGGTGTTTCTGCCACTATATCTCAGCGCAGCATGGGAGTTCTTCCATGATATTGGTACCAAAATGTTCACCTGCCCTCAAAGATTCATTGTGTACCTTGAATGACCACAAAACCCCCAAATGTAGCAGCCACAATGTGATCAGTTGCCAAATATCACTAATTTGGTAGTTTCTTGGTGTTTCTGCCACTATATCTCAGCGCAGCGTGGGAGTTCTTCCATGATATTGGTATAATAATGATCAAATGGCCTGAAGGGATCATTGTGTACCTTGAATGACCACAAAACCCCCAAATGTAGCAGCCACAATGTGATCAGTTGCCAAATATCACTAATTTGGCAGTTTCTTGGTGTTTCTGCCACTATATCTCAGCGCAGCGTGGGAGTTCTTCCATGATATAAGACACCTTACTCAAATCTGGTACAAACACTAAATCAATTTCAGGCCTAGTAGGAATTTAGGATATTGGATATGATGAGTCATATATACAAGCCATTAAATTTGAACAAAATTTATGTGGCATGATATATTGAGACTGATTGTTTTTTTTTCTTTTTTTTTTTTTTTTTTGGAAAGTAGATTTCAAAACTTCTGCAAGGCTCAAGTCACAATAATTCAAGGCTCCCCATTCCTCCCCCCTTCCCCTCCCTTCCTGACTTAACAGACTATTTTTTCTCAGGAATAATTCATATGAGTATGTAAAAATGACCTATTTGATCTGGCAACAAAATGATGCTTTTACTATGGTTGAAAACTAAGAAAGGAGTAAATCAAGAGAAAGAGAGATGATAGAAGGGTTATGGTGTTGCAGGAAGGAAACAAATTAAAGAGAAATTTCAAAAAAAAAAAAAAATGATCAATATATGCCACATTGATCAATATATGCCTTCCCAAATTCATCCATGTTTTTAGTGTTTTGGCGCTTTTGCAGTAGAAATAGGAGTCCACGCGGTGCTACTGATCAAATTGCTGTTGCACAGATTTGCTACTATTTTGTTGTTGTAGTTTTCTTTGTCTGCGCTAGTCTGCGCCGTCAAGAATTATTTTACGGTCAACTGCGGTAATTGTCGATAAGAAGCAGGAGAATCTTTTGAGCGCACTCCGTTTTTCGCTATCTCTTCTTGATCCGAAGATATAGTGGTTTCTGGGAAGGATAAGTCTGACGAAGGGATAAATAGCGGCGCGGAGGAGTCGCAATTCTGCACTTTCACGAGTACACAAGACGTAAAAAAAAATTTCAAGGGTTCAGTTAGGAAATTTATCAATATAAAAGCAATTTTGGATAATTTTGGAAGAATTTTAGCGTTAGTAGGATATGTAGAAAAAATTTTAAAGTTATTTTTTTGAATTTTAAGAGTTTTTTTGTTTGATTTAGTCAGGATAATCAATCTTTTGGCTTTATAGCAGTCTAGAATTATGAAAAGGTGAGGAATTTTCCCAATGAGGCCCCCAATTGTGAGCCTGAGTCTCTATAGTGACTACAGGACACAAGAAAGAAAGGGGAAACAGTTGGATTTCTTTGGATAAAGAAAATACAACTATGAGAGAGATAGAGAAAGAGGAAAGAGAATCAGGACAGGATCAGGATAAGGAGATATACTAGGTTATTCTAGTGGGAATGCACGTCCACTGGCAATGCTACTCTTCAGAAGAGTGCTGCTAAGCTGTGCTAGAAAGTGCTACAGCCTCCTCTCAATAAAGAAATGTGGAGGGTCTCTGGATTAGATAAGTTTAATCCAGCTACAATTTTTTAGCTTCCTTCTGGATAGTCAAGGTTCTTAAAGGGAAACCTGAGGGACAGCCCTGTAACCTAGATTTGAGGCAAAGGCCAACAGATAAGAAGGGACAGCCCTGTGATCAAGAATGAGGCAAAGGCCAGCAGATATGGAGGGACAGCCCTGTGATCAAAAGAAGGCAAAGGCCAGCAGAAAAGAACAGATCAAGCAAGACACAGAGTTGTACCTCTGAGATAAACAAGGTTCAGTGAAAGAGGTTACTTACTGTCAATATCCTAGGCGCCTGTGACGGTAGGTATACTGGGAGTGTTGTAAACTCTTTGGTGGTGATCCTGGGGTTATCTGGGGTGTTGTTCTGGTGTGCTGAAGTCTGTAGATCCGCCTCAGGCAAGGGGGATCCTGACTACGAAAATTTTCACAGTTTGCTTATGTAATTTACATATTTACATGTGGTTTGGCGCGCCTGGTAGCGCTGACACATCACAACTGCGCATGCGCGCCACAACTCAATAACTCAAGGAAGGAGTATAGTTACAAGAAATTGATAAGTTGTAACTAGGGTTAAAATTGCATGGGAAACAGAATATGAAGTCAAAACAAGGTTATCTCTTAAGATGAAAAAGATAAAAAGTAATTCATGTGTAACAAAGGTAGAACAGGCAGCTTTTAGGTCAGCTGTGATGACTCTAAGGCTGACAACCGCTGGTAGGTCAAGCGTAACAAAGCCCGTGGCACAGCCAAGCCAAAGGTGCAAGCGGGGCTTATGCCTAACAACAAGATTCTCGCGTGAGAGAATCTTGCATTTTGGCGTAGCATTTCTTTATTGTCAATTATAAAATCAGTAATCACTGTCCCACCACTCTTATTCTATCCCAGCTGAGCGCTGGCATCTTGCGTACAATCCTACATAGGCAGCCTTTTCTCATTGTTTTTTGTTTTTTTTCTATCTTTTTTTGAAAACACCCTCCTTTGAGAATCTTGTTGGTCCTTTACTACTTTCTCTTTCGGTCAATTAAATTTTAATTTGACCTTAACTGATCGGAGAATAATGCCATACCCCTCTAATTCAAGGGAATGCATGTGAAAGAATTAATTAGGCGACTGAGAGAGGTATTAGAGGTGGCAGGCAAAAAAAGAAAAAGAGATCGATGACGGAAACAAAAAGATCGACCAGCAAAAAAGAAATCCAGAGGTAGACAGTAAAAATCAAGAACTCCGACCCAATATCCCTCACCATTATCACCGGTACATAGAAGAAATCTAATCTCCAAGTTCAGTCAGTTGCCTACTGCTTACCCCGCTACCCTGAAAACGAGCCACCAAAGCCAGTCCAAATTGATGCAGTGGTGAATCTAACCAAAGGACGGCACACATTTGTGATGGCCGGGACAGGTTGCGGGAAGTCTTGCATCTCGGAGATGTACTACAACCTCTTTGCCAAATCGAAGAAGGCTGTGATCTTTGAGAGGATGGTTGAAAAAAAGGAAGAGCGGTTGAGAGAAAAGTCCAAACGGTTGGAAAAAAGAGGGTGACTTTGAAAAAAAGAAACACGGGAAAAAGCCATGGCCTTGTGAGTAAGTGGCCAAGGATCTGAAAGTTTGTCTATTTTTTTTGGGCATGAGGGGGATGGATTGCCAAGAATTTGAGTAGACAGTTTAGTTAAGAGAAATACAAGCTTCAAATCATGAAGACCAAAAAAGAACTGGTCAAAAAGTGCGGTCTGTAGGTGGTGATGACATCGGCCACCACCCAAAGTTTCAGATTCTCTCAGGCCAACATGTGCTTTTTAGTCGTAAGTCCTCTCCCTGCGGGAGAGATCTCGATGCTATGCATCTCTCCCAGGCCAAATGGGGGCGCCCCCCCCCCAGCCGCAGCAGGGACAAGGGCTTATGTTAAGTTTGCTGGTAGGTGGTATTAACCAGGATATCAATTTCAGTTTTCCCCCATATTCAAGGCTCAATATTTAATAGCAAGCCAACTCCTTTTTTCCCATTCCCAAGTAACAAAGCATAGTTCAGTTTGTGGAACCAAACAATTATCAGCAGCCATGAGGGGGAAAAAAATTGTTATCCAACCCTCCTGCCATTGCCCTTGCGTGGCTCTCATGGACCCATATGGTTGCCGAGGTACTTTCCCCAACCCATGCCGCGGTAACGCGGAGGGACTCCTTACCACCATGATTACACCAAAGATAGCCGAAGCATACTGTGTTCTTGTGTGACATTGTAGCCCAGAGGGCCACAAGCGTCAAGGCAATGCTTTTGTTGCGCTGATCTATAATTTCTTCCGCTGTGAAGGGAAGTCACTCTGTACATTTATGGCCTACCGGTCGAGAATCACAAGAATTACTGTGAGCTACTCTGTATCTGGTTCATTTTACATTCAATGGCAGATACCTACAAGAATTCCAGTCACTGAATCCATTTTTTTTCCTATTGCACATCGCATCTCCACAATCAATATTGCTCCTTTTCTATTTAAGACCCAGAGTTGCCTTGAGGTGGTCCCCTGCAAGCTTGATGCACACAATTTCAGGTAAGGCCCAATGGAGACAGGCAGCCCAGGATTTAGACTAAGCTGACAAGTGGCGATCATCATTGATTTGATTGGGGTCGGACGGGAAGCCATCAACCAGCGCAGTGATGGGGTGGGTCCGCTCTGGTGGGGCTGGTTTGTTGTCAGACGGCCAGCCGCAACAATGATCAAAATGTGCTTGTGTACGCCATCCTGCCCCTGAAAGCTCCCCGGAAGCACCTGCGGCTCAGAGAAAATCAGCCACAAGTGCAATCTTAGGAGCTGGTTTCTAACCACTATTGGAACAACTTGATCAAGTGCGATCGGAATGGTTTTGAGGACATTAGTTGGAGCCAGTTGACAGCTTGATTTGTGCCTGGGGGGGAATCACATGAGAAGACTGTCATGGCATTTGGAAGGAGAGGGTAAAGTGGATGGGGATTTTCTTCCAGGAAAGGCCACTGTCATCCACAGAGTACATGTTACAGTACCTTACACGTACCAAGTACCCAATTGTTCACATTACATATAGTACATTCCTTTTTACACCTTTATTACATATGTATATCATTAGATACAAGCTTAAGAATGTACTCCTGTTATACATTACATTACAGATAACCATAGTTAAATACAGTTACCATAATGTACTGTTGTTATGAGAGTTAAGTTACGTGCAACAGTAAGATTACAATACATTGTAATATTACTGTACACGTGAAATACCCCAAGACAGGTATCACTCATTTATCCCCTGTTACGCCTCAGTCCCCATTTACATAATATATTGGTTATGATATAAATACATAAACAATACATGATGTAATACAATTCAAAGAGCACTGAATGGAATCACTGATTGGTTATGATCAGCTAGTGTACACAGCTACTGATCTAGGATCAGTACTGATCATTACACTGCCCTGATCATTTCCAATGTTGATCCTCATGAGGATCTGCTTCCAGTTCCCCCCTGGTCCTGAAGCGCCTCCAAGCGCCTCATGTTCCCTCCTGCTCTTTCCCCCTCTATATAAACACGCACCCCAGGACTGTTTATCCCTCAGAATATATTTACAGCAAAGTTTAACCCATACTATAGTTAAACAGTGCTTTCATTCTCACCCATCATTCAATTCAGGAATACTCTCAACTCTTGATTACCCTTACCTTTCTGTAGGTAAAACCACGAACCCAAGTTGAGTTATTCCTTGGATGCCTATTAACACCCTGTGTTGATCTGGATGTGCCTTAATTGAGCAAGCCTCTCAGTCAAGATTACTGAGAGAGTGAAACCTTTTACAGGCCTTACCACAAACCCATTGGCCCATCCTTGGCATATTACACTATCATCTTGCTAGTAACAACCCTCTCAGACACGGTTAGTTACCTACAGGCTGACAATTACAGAAATACACAACAGAAGATCCTAATAACCTTGAAGTCCAAGAACACGTCAGAAAAACCCATACACTGATTGGAGAGGACCAATTCTACACCTGTACCTGGATAACTTGCAGTACTCTGTGGATAACTTGTATCTATCATCCTGATGGTACACTTATTGATACTACTGAAGAATCAGAATTTGTGGAAGAAGAACAAACTAAACTTGTTAGAAAACCACAGCTTACAGCTTTCCCATTTGGATATCCTCCCTTTGACGAGGAATACTGCTCTTATACAGAATATACCTCCTACTCCACGCTTCCCCCCTTCACTTCTGACGGCCCTCCTCCGCAACTTACGCGCAGAAAGAGAAGTCAAATCATTAACTAGATTTCCTGTGATTGTGTCTTAGATTCTCCCTTA
Source organism: Puccinia triticina (assembly GCF_026914185.1). Taxonomy (NCBI): domain Eukaryota; kingdom Fungi; phylum Basidiomycota; class Pucciniomycetes; order Pucciniales; family Pucciniaceae; genus Puccinia; species Puccinia triticina. Next base: position 2,805,538 of record NC_070575.1, on the reverse strand, counting down.
TTTTCTCATCATTTTCCTAGACTCTTCACCCTGTTTCCTTCTATAAAACCGGAAAAATACATAAAAATTCATCCTATTGATGACTATCTCTCTATTTTGTACTGGAAAAAATTCTCTTTATTTTGCCAAAACCCATAGAAATTGAATCATACACACTTGGTTGACTCTACACAGTGAAATTCCAGTGAATTTCATTCATTTTCTCTGCGGAAAACACACCAGAACGCTTGTTCCCCCCAAAAGGGGAAGAGATAAGAAAATTCTGGATAGACCAATCGAACCGCAAGGGTTGTCTTACACGACTAGGTTTTTTTTGTGAGACTCCAAACTCTACCATTCCTACAGCAGGAAAGCATTTTTACTGCATTCCCACTTGAGAGCGCATTAGGTCGCGGGACTAAGTGGTACTACATACACCGTGCGCATCCTGTGTATACAGGATATACATAACTCAATTACAGTTCAATTACACTGTACTACTGTATTACCCCGGATCTGCAAGGATCTACAAGGATTTACACGCTAGAAGAACTCCACCCAACTCAATTAGAGAGCGCATACAGGCGCATACCTACCGTACATACCCTCCTTGAGCCGCAACCCTCAAGCAGGATCACTGTCACACCTGTAGCTCCTGATCTAGAGCAGCTACAGACAATCTTAGACCGCCGATTGAACCACGCGAGCCTAGTTGATCAGACTAAAAGTAATATACCTAGCCTACAGATCCCAAAAGCGCTGTACAAGCGCATCACTACTTTCCTTCCTCTTGTAGAACCGCTGTTCCAAGAGTTTAAAAGGAGCTCCACTCCACGCCGTTTAAGCAATCAAAAAACCAAGTTGATAAACTTCTGCGCCACATTCTTAGCTTTCATCCAACCAAAATTCAAACCTTTCCATCAACAGGAAAAAATTCCTACACTGATTTTCCGGCAAAATCACTATAACTTTGAAAGTACTCAGAAAATCCCAAATCTGAAAAGTACATCTTTTTCCTTACCCTTTTCCCGTCAGATTGGTTTTTTTTAATACTAATACTTTTGTGTTTTTGATTGTGTACAGTGTCCACCAACGTTGACACCCTCACCCCAGAACTTCAATCCCTTGGAGTTACGGACAAAAACACACAACCCCGTGAAGCTAGAGAGGGCACCACTGATACCAATCAGCGCGCAGATTCCCAACTGTTTCTGATAAATCTTCAGGTACACTTATACCTTAAATAATACCTCAGATAAAAACAAAAATACCTACTGAAACAAAAATATTCTATTATGTCTCCTCCTTCTCTCAGAACTTGAGGTTATAATGGAAGAACCCGCACATCAGACCCAGGCAGACTATTTCCACCTGCGTCAGTTCTTCCACCTGCCAAACAACCTGTAGCAGAAAGAATTATTTATGCTACAAAGAAAGGAAAAACTAAAAATACATCTTCTGCTAATAGTCTCGACGGAAGAGAAGTTCAAGCGCTACTATTACAGGATGACAGGTTAAAAGACGTGGCTCAAGACCGTACGCAACCGCAGCAGCCACGCGGCAATAATAGCGCATCTCAAGTATTGCCGGGCGGATTTCCAGGCGATCATAGACCTCAAAGGTTTAACAACCACCTTGAAGAGGACAAAAGATTGGAATCCAATGGAGATCAGCTCAGAATCTCTCCTAATCCACCAGCCGTCCCGCAGACGAAACCACTCTCCATTAAGAAGCCCCCAGCGCCGCAGACCAGCTTCAAGACCCCAATCACGCAGGGGGAGAAATGTGAATTCCAGACACCCGCGGAATACTGGGCGCAATCAACAATGGTGCAGTCAAATTTACAGAGAAATGATACGCCTGGGCAGATCCCTCCAAGGCACTTATCAACATCTGGAGCAAGGCAAAATAGCCCGCCAGGAGCGTCAGATGGACCTAGATCCTTAAATAGCTCCCATTTCTTTAGTAGTAACAGTAACTCTGGTTCTGAACACACATCAAATGTCCCAGATATTCCAAATGTTGTTAACAATCCAGATACTCCATTCAGAACTGCTCTACATGTGTACACAGAAAATCTTAACTTTGTTGTATAAAGAATTACGCAAAGTAGCATAGAATTGTCTTCAGATCTTAAGAAATTGTGCCACAAAGTTACACAGCGTTTAGATGAGCAGGTAAATTCAGAAGATGATGCCTTCACTGTCATCTTGAATAAATTGGAGAGGATGGATAAGAAGCTTGATGAAGCGCCCTCTGCTCTTGAAATATTGAGTACCCAAGTTACTAGATGCCTGGCTAGAACTGAAGAACTGGTTGAAGATCAAGAAAATACCAACCAAGAAATATTCAAAAAATTGAATTTGTTAGAATCACGCTTCAGAACCCTGCAGAATGATACTAAAGATAAAATTACATCACAATTTACCACATTTGAAGATGTAGTAAACAGGTTTGAGAAACAAACCACAGATACAGCATCAAAGCAAGATAAATTGGAAACTATAATTTTACAAGTAATAAATTCTATTAACAATGTTGGACACTCATCACCTAATCCCCCGGTGAAAGCGAGCATGAATAAAGATACTCTACCTCATATGCAGGCCAGCAGCAGTTCAACAAGAGTCAAATCTGACAGAACACCTAATGTGAACTTTCCACCTGACCACAAGACAGAGAATTCAGATTCAGATGGTAGTGACGTAGACATTCCACCACCAGCTCCCAACAGAAGAACAACATCTTCTACTCCACGTAATTTCCCAACAAATGAAGAGGACAAAGCCATTCATAAATTAGTATTAGCCAATTTACCCAAAATAAGTGAATGGGCCACATTTTCTAGCAAAGGAGAATATGACCACTACAAATTTATAGAATGGATTGACAGCTTACAGGCTGATACAAATGCACCAGATCAAATCATTTGTTCCAAACTTAATTCATTATTTGCAGGACCAGCAAACATATGGTACAACAATAGAAAGAAAGAAGTGCAAGGACCAAAAGATTGGGCCTTCTGGAAAGCAGAAATCATTAAGAAGTATAGCTCCCCTGAATGGAAAAGAAAAGTCAGAGATGCCTTTAGAAGATCTAAATTTGACGTATATGGTGAGACTGAACCTTCTGAATGGGTTACCAGCCAAGTTAACAGGATACAAGCAGTGGAAAGACACTTGGATAACCAGTCTATCAATGATAAATTATTGTCTCAACTTGACCCCAAAACTGAGTACAAAATGCGCCTAGCTATCAGAACTAATGATGACACTTCAGAATTCATTAACCAACTTGAAAGTATAGTGAATGTTTGCAAGAAAGACAAAGCTAGAAGCAAAACAAACAGAAGAGACAATTACAAAGATAAGAGACCTGAGACCAAAGAACCAACAGCTCCTAAAGAAATTACATGCTATGAATGTGGTAAGACTGGGCATAAGTCTACCAAATGTCCCAAGAAGATCAGCAAGAAGATATCAGTGATCCAGAGTGAAGATAACCAATTACCATGTGACACTATTAGCATTTCCTCAGGAGAATCCCTTCCTAGTGATTCTAATGACTCGGATGATGAATCAGCAAGCAATTCAAATCACGCCATTACATGTAAAGCAGACAGGCTTATCTCTAATATTTCCAAGATCCCAGAGGATAAAGCCCCACATAATATTAGGAAGTTACCAGTAGTTAAACCTGACCAAGTAGGTAATATGCACACTACTAATATACTATGTAACAAGTATAAACTCAAATGTCTCATTGATGGCGGAGCATTCTGTTCAATAATTAGCCCCAAATTATTAGACACTATTATGCCTGACTGGAAGATCAAGCTATCCCCAGTCAAGAAGGAGAAATTCTACAGCTGCAATAGCAAATTGTCCCCACTAGGTATCATTACTCTAGATATTATTTTCCATCACACAAGATTTAGTGTACAAACTACAGTTGAGCTAGTAGTAATGGCAGATTTCAAGATGAAATACATTATCCCTGGTAATGATTACATTATTAATTATGGTATTGACGTCATTAACAGTAATGGCAGATACTTTACCATTAATGGAGATCTCTTGACTAAATTTGAACTAGGAATTACGGAAAAATTTACATTAGAGCAACTAGAATGTAATGCTGTGGAAGCCTCAAAATTCTCTAACACCATATCTGACGCCAGAATTTCACCAGATCTGACACCAGAACAAACAGACAAATTAGTTTCATTACTGCATAAACATAAATTGGCCTTTGCTACAGCTGATGAACCCTTTGGATGTATTAAAGGACATGAAGTAAGAATCAATCTTAATACTTCCAGACCTTATCCACCAGCTTTAAGGAAAGCCTCCTACCCAGCATCCCCTAGAAGCAGAGAAGCCTTGCAACAACATGTAAATGAATTAGTTAGAATGAAAGTTCTGTGCAAGGTTGGCGTAAATGAGAATGTGGAAGTTACAACACCTGTAATCATTGCGTGGCATATTGATAAGTCCAGGATGGTTGGTGATTTTAGAGCCCTCAACACATACACTATTCCTGATAGATATCCTATGCCCAAGATTAGTGAAGCAATCACGCAACTCAAGAATGCTAAATTTATTACATGCATGGATGTACTTAAAGGATTCCATCAAAATATAATTCATGAAGACAGTAGACATTTGTTACGCATTATATTACATATGGGTATTTATGAATATCTCAGAATGCCCTTTGGAATTAAGAATGCACCATCCCACTTCCAGAGAATGATGGATACTGAATTCCACAGAGAGTTACGTGAAGGATGGCTTATAATTTACATTGATGACATTATCATATTCAGCCAAGAATGGGAAGAACACCTCAAGAAGTTGACCATAGTCTTAGAAAGAGTAATTAAAATGAATATGAAAATATCAATGAGTAAATGCCAATTTGGATTTCAAGAACTTAAAGCTCTTGGACATATTGTATCAGGACTCAGTATAGCTATAGACATGAATAAAGTAGCAGCTGTTTTGCTCAAACCTATGCCAACTAACCTGAAAGAAGTACAGTCATTCTGAGGTTTTGCAAGTTACTATAGGCAACGAATTGAGGATTTTGCAAAAATCAGTGGCCCACTTTATCAACTCAGTAGTCCCAATACTGCATTTGAGATGACAACTACTAGAGTAGAAGCTTTTAATGTAACTAGAGGCCAAGGCGGCTGCGCCGCTGCAGGAGTCAATTTATGTAAGTCTGTGATCTCCCAGTATATGTTGCAGCTTATTAATGTATGATTTCAGTATCTTCACATTGAAATCCACATATATTTTTACTGTGTTTATGGTACAGAAGGTGAAATTGGCCCATTATAGCACTGTAGTAACAGGGGCTCAATGGAAACATCTGTAACATGGGCCAAGATTGCCTTCTGTACCACAAACACAGTGAAAAAATTTATGAATTTGAAAGTGAGATATTCAAAACACTTATTCATAAACTACAAAATTAACTAATGAATGTTATATATAAATGGATAGATGAATGGAAACCCCATGATGGCATTTCATGATCAGTAATTAGACTTCTATTCTAATTTTATTTGAGCACTGTTCAGGGTCCCTGTTTTCCATCTGACTTGGCATGGGCTTACTGATTTTTGTTGAGTTGAGTCAAATAGAATCTTGTTGCCTAGAGCTGGGATTTGATAAATGGAAATCCTACATTCAGTGAGCTTGAAAAATCTCAATGCCTCCCCCTCATGCCTCATGCAGAATCATTATAGTATCTGATGAAAAAATCTCTCATCCTGCAAACACAATTTTTTCTACAATCTGAAGGGATATTTTATAAAGCTTTCATTCTACCTAGGTAGTTGGAAAGTGTCAAAGAAAGATAGGTTATGTCTGTTTTTTATTAATCCAGGCTGCCAGGTTTGTGTTTGAAATTTTTGATGTAAATTTTAGACTGGTGGTATGTATGGCATCAGTAATTAATCAAAAATCAAACTGTCAGATTTATACACAAGATGAGGCAAACTACCAAACTTGGTTCCTGAGAAGGAAGAAAGAAATATAGGGTTTTGAGGGAGACCTTTGCATTGAGAGGCAAAATAAAGGATAAATAGCACAAGGTTTGAAAACTTTGAGTTTCAACTGATACATCAACAGGCACATGAACTCTATTGTGGGAGTGGAGGCGATGGGAGGCGGCCAGCAGCCAGCGCGACTGGGGGGCCGTTGTCTTGCTCGTGTTGCCGGCAAGGGATTGGATGTGGAGGGTGAGCTGGCGGGTCTTCTGGTCAACGCCAAAGGTGAACACCAAACAGCCGTCGGCAGAAATGCCAAGGATGTTGGCGCAATGGGCGCGGATTGTCTGGCGCCGCACACACGACTTGGCGTCCCAGAAATGCAAATTGCCCAAGATTATTGTGCCACTGGAGAGATAGAGATGTTTTCAGAGGCGGCTGGTGTGGTGAGAGAGAGAGAGAGAAAGGGCGACTGACTTGAGGAGGGCAACAGTCCAGACAAGTGTGTGTTCTCCCTGGAGTTTCTCAACGGTCATCCGGTTGAGACAACGGCCGGCGCTGGCGGCCCATTGGCACCGCCGGCGACAAGGAAGAGCTGCAATTTGTTGGGTTCCTGGAGCAGGAGAGGAGTTTTGGAGGGTGAGATGCCCCAGGCGAGGCTGAGGAGACGGGTGTTGCAGGGGTTGAGCTTGCAGACAAGCTCAAGCTGGTTGTCAGCGATGGCGCCGTGGTTGCAGCCAATGGCCAGCCGGGTGTGTGCGGGGGAGGGGGCAAGGGACCAGATGGCAACGGAGGAGGGCATGGCCAGGGTGCGCTAAGCACGTAGTTGTGATGGGCGTGTGGGCTGGTGGCTGGTGTCCATGAGAGTGGTAACTGGTCCCTTACCTGGTTAGGACCGTTTTGAAAGGCGGAGGTTACTTTTGGCTTGTGAGCAGTGGCGCGGTGATTATTGCCTTGACAATGGCGGGGGTTGGGATGGGGCGCGGTGCTGACAGTTTGTGGTGTTGTGCTTGAGGCGAGCCCAGATTGTCTATAAAAGGTGGGCTGGTGTGCGGGGAGATTGTTCCTCAGTCGAACCGCTGTGCTGCACTTCCAGCCAGGGGTTTGGCTCATGCCCCTCCGCTGTTGCATTTGCGCAGTTTGGGGGGCTTATTTGGTGCCCCCCCTTTGCATAATTCCCTTGCGGCGCGCTGGGGGTCATCAGCTGGTCACTACTTTTTAATTACCCCGCTAGACGGGGATGGGTAGTGGGGTGTCTCTGTTGGGTTTTTGATTTTTTTGTGTTTGCTGTCACTATTTTGTGTCAATTTTATTTGTTGGATAGGCCCATACTTTTTTTCTTGTGACAGAATAGGGGGAACCTTTGACTTTTTTTTTTTGTAATTTGTGTGAATTGTAGGGGAAACCCTTGATCTTTGGTTTTGTGTTTCCCTGTCTTTAATAAACTTGGATGAGAGAAAAACTTACATCAGCGCCAATACTGTTCATGCGTGATCCCCATAAACCTTACAGATTATATGTCCAAGAATGAAGTAAACAAGTGGCTGAAAGTTTTGTTTTTTTTGATACTTTTGCAGGCTTTGGGTTGCGTCCGCCAAAGATTTATTGACACCCAAAAGGACTTGCTTTATATTAGACTTGGTGGAGGTTGGGGTGCTGGAAGGGTCTCAATTTGCGCGGGTATTTGCCTTTTTTTTGCCGCCGTCAACGGGGCCTTGCTGAGTGCATGGGTTTGCAATATGATATAAGCCATCAAGACATCTATAATCACATTGCAGAATTTGTGAAGAACATTGACTGAGTGCAGGCGCTGTGTTGGCTTTGTTCCAGGGTTGTTCTGGTCCAAGGGATGATCAAAGGTGGATGAGGAGTTCTTCAACGCGTTGAGATAGATGAGGGCATGAACACCTCTAGTGATGTGGTCATCAGTTGGATTGGAGCTGACTGGTGGTGGGTTGAAGAGGTTATCAGCCATCAGTTCCACAGAGGCGGCGACAATCCTGGCCCAGTTGGCCGTAATGTGTTGGGGTGGGTGATGCAAGCGGTACAGGCATCAAACAAGGGTAGACTCTGGATGATCAATTTTGGTTGTGGGTCGGAGACTGTTGTGCTTCTGACCAAAACTCGCTAGTAACGGCAGGTCAAGGATATCTAGGCAATAACATTGCTTGTCCTCGGATGGGTTAAGGAATTTGTCGGCTGTAGAGGTGTGGGGTTGTTAGCGGGTGTAATGGGTCTTCCGGCGGTGGGCACTGGACATACTCACCAAGCGAGTTGATTGTCTGGATCCATGAAACGTAGGTGCAGGCAGTACGTTGTAAATGGAACAAGGAGGGGGAAGGAGGTGGATTCAAGCAAGCGCGGGCACAGTTTTGCAGCAGGGGAGCAAGTGCCTGCCATGTTGCGACATACTTTGACCAGGTTGGCTTGGAGACAGCAAACGCTTGACTGATAGTCATCACTTCCATCTGGATCTGGTCTGATTTGATGATTGTCAGCTTAGCCAGCGGAGGTGTAGGTTCTGGACCTGCATGAGACGTTTGGGTGTGCTGCTGATTGGTGTTTGGGGTTGTAGAATTGGGTGGACCTCTGGCCGCGCCGCTGGGTTGAGCCAAAGAGATGGAATCACAATTGAGCATTGACTCGGATTGAAGTTTGCCAGAGTTGACGTGATCTGTATGGGCTTTATCTTGAGCGGGGTCAGGTGAACGGTTGGAGGCAACTTGTGGGCCTGTAGGGGCTAATTCCGCGGTCTTTGTCACGTTCAAAGTGGTAGAGACAGGGGCAATAATTGGGTCGGCTGGACAGTCACGTGGAGGTGGATTGAGGCCTGCTGTTTTCTCTGTGTTTCCGAGGGGTGTGGTAAGGCTAGTGTTGGCGGGGTGGGGTGACTGCATTCTAGCTGTCCCACCGGATGAGTTCTCGCCAGTGGAGTCCTGTGGCCCATCTGCTCAAGGGTTAATTGGTTCTTTTGGGGAGCCAATGGGTGAGTTTTGATGACCGTTGGTTGGTGAAGGACTCTTTTCCGGTGCAGGAAGAGCGGTGGAAGATGCTGGAGTCCTGGAGAGAAGATTGACTGTCTTAACAGATCCGGGTTTGGTTCGTGGTCTATTAGTTGTCTTTTTGCTTGCCGGCTTCCCACTTGAGATTGTTGTTGGTGACGGGCGGCTGGGTCAGGCAATTTTGATGTCTTCATCATCCGGAACAATGCTGGTTTCCTCCCACTCTGTGGGGAGAGAGCTGAGATGTAAGTGCCTGGGGTGCAAAGGGGCTATAGGCGGGGGCAGTGGGACTCACTGCGTTTACTTTGTTTGATGGAAGACACTAGGTCTTGAGCTTTGTGTTTGCAGCTTTGTGGTAGCTTGAGGGCAAGAATTGCCTGGGTAGATCGTGCAGCCTCTTTGATGCTGCGGTCAAACTCTTCTGTGGTGATTTCCTGGAGTTCAGTTGGCAAGATGGCCTCTCGCGGAGCCAGGGAGGCGGGGGGCGCTGAGGGTAGATTCTGAAGGGCAAACTCGCGGAAGGAAGGGGCATGAACTGGGTGACCGGGAATGTTTTGCATGAGGTCCTGTTCGGCTGTTGCATGAATTCAGCATTGATACAGATAAAAAACGGGGACAGTGAAAAATAATATACTTGGAGGTGGAGTTGAGCCCAGGGAGCTTGGATTGCTGGCGATTTTGGAACCAGCATTGGACTGGTTGGTAGGGTTGGAGTCAGCGGCAGGTTCCATGCTGGTATGGTTGGGTTGTAAGGAAGGAAGTGAGCGCCTGGAGGAAAGAAGATGGGGAGGAAGGGCAGATTGGGGGCTGGTAGGGCCGGAAGTGGCCAGTATTCAAGCGTTGTGAGGTGGGGAGAAGGTCGTTTGTGAGGGTCAGTTGTACAAGGCCTTTGTGTATCCCCAATCAACATGTCCCTTTGATATGACATTTGCTGATGCATGGGGGCACAGGTTGACCAAGGAACCCATGGCTTACAACTTATGGATCATGTGACTCATGTGTGATTGGCCAATTCCTGAAAATAGTGAGGGCATCTGCGGGAGATACTATGCATCTCCAAGGCATGCGCTCCACATGTGCAGTCCCGGCAGTCCCAGCAAAAATGACAACATTGTTGCGAAGCGTAACGCAGGAGGGCAAGGATCTGGTTGCGGTTGATGTGTGGAGGGTGGCCTGGTGGGTTATGTGGCCAACCGTGTCACCCATGGAGTTGAAGAGGAATTGTTGGGGTAGCCTGCGTGACATGTCCACCCTCACGTTTGGCCAAACGTGATGGTGGACATTGGATGTCCTGATGAGGTACTGCCTAGCTTGATGTGGCATTTCTCTAGCAAGGGGCAGGGGGAACCACCACGGATGTCATTAGTTTCTAGGTTCATCAAATGGGGGGTTGCAGCTAAAATGTGAGCTGCTTGCTTTGGGTACTTGGTTGCTGGATTGACATCAGCTTGTGCGGCGCAAGCGCTGGAGCAACATTATCCAGGTGACATGATGACAGAAGCCGCAGGCCACGCTTGTAAGCAGGTTTCACGGAAAAAGGGCCTGATTTCACAGTTGGCATTCTTATGTCACCAGATGTGTTGCCCAATGTTCACCCTCACGTTTGGCCGAACGTGAGGGTGGACATCTGACATTGGGGAATCTGGCTTGTCCTTGTGCAATGGGGTGACACTTCACACTACTGGTGCACGTACCATGTTGCTAATGTCCTCACCATGGATGGCACTCTTATCATAACTGTACGTCAATATACACTGGGGTGTGGCTAGGATTGACTCACCTGACCTTATAATGCACAACAGCTGAGGACAGCCACGGAAGGTGTTGGGAGCATTGCTTTTGCTGCTGATGATTTAATTTGCACTCCTGAGGAAGTAGTCAACAAGATTTCAGGCACCAAGCGGTGTGGCTGCTCATTTCTTTGTGTGGCAGGAGCCATGGTTGGAACACTTGTAATGAGGACTGCATGGGAGCAATGTGCCGCAGAAGCACAGCTTCACCAGTGGAGGATCTGTGGTTTTGACATGCATAAATCATTGGGTAGTGTGTGTACAAGGTTGAATGGAGGCATCCCCCATCAAGTTTTTTGTGCATCTTGCACTGGGGTCCAGAGACAAGACAAGTTTGACGGCTGACGCAACACTGCTCCTGTGTTTGGATTGATGGACGTGCATCAGTGACACCTGCAGCGTGGTCCTTGTGACACCCGCGGGACTGTCCACCCTCGCGTTCGGCCAAACGTGAGGGTGGACAAGCAGGGGCCCCCTGCTTCACTGCTGGCTGTGGCACAGGTGGTCACACCAGCGTGGCCCTCTTGATACACCACAGCCCTTTTCTCTCATGTAAGGCAATGCAGCCTCAAAATATCTGATCCCATATAAGGACGTAGTATCTTGGCACAAAGATACAGCGGATTCTGGCCAGTTGACAGGGTGGCATCACAGCTCACATAAGGGTGGAGCAGATTGCATTCAATTACTCTCACCAACAGGAAATAAGAACCCCATCACCGACGTGGATAATAGCATAAGGTAAAAGATAATGTACGCCTCCGCTGCCCAAATTTCATAAAATCCCACCCATACCCATTCCCTACTCAACCATTGAGCTTCCAGGTCCTCCAAACCTTTTGCTGGGCCCTGCGTGGAATGAAGGAGGGCCGCTTAACCCCTGCGGCACCGAACTAGATCCCGCCGTTCCCGCTTGACGGGCAAAGCGCTGCTCCAAATTCCTCGCAATGACGTCTAGGCCAATTGGAGAGACGTTTGACACCATTTCCCGCTCATAGTCGCTCAACCAATCCCAATAGCTTTTTGCGTAGCAGTCGATGGGCAGCCCTTGAGGGACGCCAACAATTCCCTTGGTTCGCTTGTAGTTACGTTTGGAGCGGGAGTAGAACTTTGTGTGGGTTGCAATTGTCTTGTGATGCTTGGCGTGAGCTTGTACCATCTTGTTGATTGAATGGAGGATGACGGTGAGATCATGACTCTGCCAATCGGGTATCATACTGACTGGCAGTTCATTTGGCTTGCCATCTTCAATGTCTGACCCAAGCTCCTTTTGCTCCACAACATTTGCAAGTGCAATGTTCTTTTCATACAATTTGTCAACCATGGAGCATCTGTTTTCCATAATCTGCAGAAAGCATCCCAAAGAAGTCAGTCTCCAAAGCTTGGGGGTACACCCAGATGCATGTTGATGCAAATTCACAAATTACTTTTTTTTGCCAGCGCCGGTATTGTCCTTTGGTTGCCTTCTCTTGTCTCATCTTGTCGTAAATGTCCACTGGCATGTCCCGAAGTTCTCAAAGCTCGCAGGACTTGGTCTGCAGCCATTGTTGGATGATTGCAGGTCCTTGGCCGGCCTGATTCTCACTGACGGGTGTTGTGCACCAAATCCATTCAACAGACTTGATTGCCAGTACTTCAACAACAGCCAAATTCCACGCAGAGTTCCCACCATAAACATTATCCCACTCAAAGGTCATTTGTGATATCCCGGCCAAGGCTAGGGCCCTCTCAACGTCAGCCTTGGTTTGCAGGCTGATTGGCCTGCAGCCTTTGGCAGAACCGGTGCCAGCCGCTGAGGTGAAGCCGGGTAAAACAACATTTTGCCGTATCTCCTTTTCTGCTAGTGCAACATAGTAGTCAACCTTGGCGGGTGTCTTTGCGCCCAGGGCTTAACGAACTCAATCCAGTTGGGCAATGATTGTTTCCTGCCTCTTCTCAATCCAATATAAGTTTGTGAGTTCTGCCGGGGAGGGAGGTGGCGGGTAGTCTTGAGGACAATCCGGATGACCCAGAAAGAACTTGATAAATCCTTGGATGCCACGGGAGTACTTGTTGCAGTGCTTGGTTAGCGCTCCTTTCTCCGCGATCCCCTTTGCATGACACCCACATTGTCTCTTGCCCTCCGCCACTTGAGCTTTGCTTCTTGCTTTCCTAGTGTTCTCAACCACAAACCTCGGGTCTAATCGCAATGAATCCACCAGCACTGATGGGGATTGTTGGTTGGCGGCCGGACCATTATCTACAATTGTGCAACATGTCAGCTGACTCATCGCAGGGAAGTCACACTGTCAAATGACTTGCCCTCAGTATCAGATTGCATGGCAGCATCTCCCCCAGAACTAGCCGGTACTGCTTGAAACTTGGGGACCAGACAATCAACAAGGGACGAAATCCACTCCTTGTCTTGAGCCCAAGGGGGCGGAGCACTGCCGGGCTGATCAGCGGAAGGTAGATCTGTGGTACTCATGATTCAGCAGTATAGATGGAGTGTTGGACGGGTTGGAAAACCAGGCTGATATCAACGTGAGGCAAGGGATTTGGTGGAAGTGGCTGGACAATACAGGTGATCAGTGACAAGCAATGATTTGACAAAACACTTGGCAGGCAAATCTGAGGCACAATACTGGATGAACAGGGAGGCAACTAAGGCAGAAAAGTGAAATATCCGGGTGATTTAAGAGTTTATACACAGTTGCAGCTGAAGTACAACACCAAAGTAACAGTGACCAATGTTAGTTTGAAAGAATTTACTGCCTAGAAGGGGGGCTTTTGATTCACAATGTCATCAAAGACGCATAATACAACCCTTCCCTGCACGCCTGAGAACCAGCTGGAAAACCCCACCAATCCCCTTCCAACATTACTAAGAAGAGCCTTCTACCAGACTTTCCCACCCCTGCATCATACAAAGATTCACAAACAAGCCCAATCAGAGACGGAAAAAGACCAAACAGGCACCAGGGGAGGATTTGACGCACTCTCCAGAGAGTGCCTGACTGTAATTTTATGTTGTTCTGGGTCTGATGTCAGTTAGATGTCTATTAGGAAATGATTGATAAATTATTCAGAAGTCAATGGGAAGTCTTTCATAATTTATGATGAAGTATCACGGAACTGTTGAGCTAGAGTATGCTTATATCTTAGTTTCTCTATGCTTCTACTAAAACACTGTCAGTCATGTATATAGTCTACACATGATTGCCTCAGGAGTTTTCTTCTCCAGTGAATCAGAACCATCTTCTCACTCCCTCAAGTGTCACAGTCTTGTCATCCTGTGAACTTCAGGTTTTTCCCGCTTCATCTCTCTCATCAAGAACCTCATGCAATGTTGTATAAAACTGTTCCATTCCTTAAGGATAACTCAATTACAACCTATAATGAAATGATATTTACTCAATGCCCAATTCTCAATCATTTATGGTGAATTTGTGTTGATCAATTTCTCTATGTGCAAGGGGTTTCACATAACATAAATGTGACTAGCTGGGGCTTTAATGGCTTTCTGACCAGTTTTTAATTGTCATGGAGCTGTGAAAGGCCCCTCTGGTGATCTGTCACCACAATGTACGCGCGTACACAAAGGTGACATTGTAAAAATGGAAAAAAGCTCACATGCATGTGCATGGAGACATTGAGAAACCAAAAAACCATAAAAACAAATCACAATCTTATATGTGTTAAGAATCCAGGTTTTCTAGCTGAAATCTGGTACAGCAAAACTCCAAGCTTGACTTGACACATACTTTCACCCTATTTTCATCCTTTTTTGGCTCAATTATAGATGATACCTGCTTTTATTTAGGGAAATATGACAATTCAGGTGGGCCTTTCACATCATTCTAACCGGTGTGTATGTGTTGTTGATCTGAAAGAGGCCCAGCCTACAATTTGTAACAACATTTTACGCGCGCACATAAGGGAAAAATTAGCAAAGTAAAAAAAATGAACACATTCATGAGCATGTGAATAATATGAATTGAATCCCAAGAAATCATCACAATTAACAAAAAGGTCAAATTGAGTTATGATTTAGGCCCCGTTTGGCACTGATATAATTATAGGTGATATAATTGCTGATTAATTCAAGAGAATTTAAAAAATTCAACATGAAGCCTCCAATTTTTTTTTGTAGGCAAACTAAAGTGCTGTTCTATTCAACTGTGAGCCCAGAATCAACTTATCCAGCCATCTTCAGCACCATAATACCATTATATCACTTCATATTGGTCAAAAGTGATATAATGGTATTGTGGTGCTGAAGATGGCTGAATCAGTTGAATCTGATTTCAAAGTTGAAGAGCCCAGCAGTTCAGGTTGCCTCCAAAAAAAATTTGGAGGCTTTATGTTGAATTTTCTATTTTTTATTGAATCAATCAGCGATTATATCACCTATAATTATATTGGTGCCAAACGGGGCCTTAATTGTGGCCAGTGTGTCTTGGTTGTTTCAGCTGTGTTCTGATTGAGTTCTTGTTGAGTTCTACATAAATTCTTGAGGATTTATGGATGAATCCAGGATCAGTTTCAGAACGGTTGTGGATGAGTTCAAGTATTGTTCATTATTTCTTACAGTAATTTCACCAAAAGCATCCAGCACAGTTCCGGAAAAAGGGTACAGTATGGCACTCTCTGGAGAGTGCGTCAAAATCACCCCTGGTGAGGGCCCTTTGATGCAAGGACACTCACCGCAGTCCCCAACCCAACGGCACTCATTGTTTCCTTCAAATGGCCAAACGTCCCCGCTCCGTTCCGCATAATAGCCACATGCCCTATGATCCGAGTGCTGTCAAGAATTACCAAAGCCTCACGACTTGCCTTGACCAAACGGCAATTTAGATCTGGATAATTGCCGTACAGATCTTCACTCCTTTGTAGTTTGGCAAATGGGTTCACAATAGCCCAAATTCTGTCAGGTGTTTGAACAGATCAGAATATTTGTTTGATCTGACCAAATCTCTGATCTTTGCCCAAATAGAACTTAACCATACTATTGCCTTTGTGATGCTGTGCTGCGGTGAAAGTTTTCCGGTCCATCTAAAAGCTTCGCACCACTTCCACCGCGGGATTCAAATTGAGTAGTGTTTGTGTCACACCAAGCTTGTCAGCCTAAAGGTAACTAACTGTGTCTGAGAGGGTTGTTACTAGCAAGATGATAGTGTAATATGCCAAGGATGGGCCAATGGGTTTGTGGTAAGACCTGTAAAAGGTTTCACTCTCTCAGTAATCTTGACTGAGAGGCTTGCTCAATTAAGGCACATCCAGATCAACACAGGGTGTTAATAGGCATCCAAGGAATAACTCAACTTGGGTTCGTGGTTTTACCTACAGAAAGGTAAGGGTAATCAAGAGTTGAGAGTATTCCTGAATTGAATGATGGGTGAGAATGAAAGCACTGTTTAACTATAGTATGGGTTAAACTTTGCTGTAAATATATTCTGAGGGATAAACAGTCCTGGGGGGCGTGTTTATATAGAGGGGAAAAGAGCAGGAGAGAACATGAGGCGCTAGGAGGCGCTTCAGGACCAGGGGGGAACTGGAAGCAGATCCTCATGAGGATCAACATTGGAAATGATCAGGGCAGTGTAATGATCAGTACTGATCCTAGATCAGTAGCTGTGCACACCAGCTGATCATAACCAATCAGTGATTCCATTCAGTGCTCTTTGAATTGGATTACATCATGTATTTTTTATGTATTTATATCATAACCAATATATATTATGTAAATGGGGACTGAGGCGTCACAGGGGATAAATGAGTGATACCTGTCTTGGGGTATTTCACGTGTACAGTAATATTACAATGTATTATAATCTTACTGTTGCACATAACTTAACTCTCATAACAACAGTACATTATGGTAACTGTATTTAACTATGGTTATCTGTAATGTAATGTATAACAGGAGTACATTCTTAAGCTTGTATCTAATGATATACACATGTAATAAAGGTGTAAAAAGGAATGTACTTTATGTAATGTGAACAATTGCAGGTACTTGGTACGTGTAAGGTACTGTGACATGTATTCTGTGGCTGACAAAGCTTGGCTCTTGTGCCCTCTTTTCCGGCAACCGCGCGTTTCCACTTATGTAACAAAGCCAAATCTAGCGTCAGTTGGGCCGGAACCTCTGCATCCACCTCCTCCTCCCTCAAACAGTTCAGCAATGCTTTGTCGGCGAGAACCAGACGAAAATTAGAGTTGGTGTGCTACTTGTTCATTAGAGTTTTGGGGATTTCATCTGCATCACAAACCGTCAAAAAAAATGAACGAGTCAGAAGACCATCCTATGGGTAACAGTATAGATAGATCTGATCACAAACCAGCGTGGTGATTTGTAGGTAGCCTCTGCAGCATCCCATTGACATGTTGTGAGAATCCTTTGGGACGGGTGGCAGTTCTGTGAGGGGAGATAACAAATATGATATTTGCAGTTAAGCAATATTTATGTTACGGGTGGTTTGAAGGACCTGCCCCTCTGTTGTACTACACAAGGATTCTGACAACAAAATTTATTTTTTGTTGTGGCAAAACCTTGATAGAGATCACTATGTATAGTAGTCTCTATCAGACTTGGATCAAACAATGCAGATGATGTGCAATGACACAAGCTATTTAAGAACCTGATTATGATCACAGGTGTTGGGTGAGTGGATGTTTGAGATCACACTGTTAAATGAATGAGTGACTGGTTGGTTGGTGGCTGCTATTCACATGCTGAGTTCAAATGAGGGGGGAGGAAGCATGCTCCTTATATAGTAAAAATGTGAGGGATTTTTGCTGGTGGGGAAGTCAGGTGAGGGATTTATGCTAGTGTGACTTCTCCTATGAGGGATTTCTGCTGCATGGAAACTTCTATTGAGGGATTTTGGCGAGTGGGATCATGTGACATGTACTGCTGTACAGAGACTATTACATGTATCAAGGAGGGTTCTTCTGAGGCGTTTTTGCTGATGGAAGCTTTGCCTTCTGCAGACAGAATTCTGCTAGTGAGACATGTGATAAAATGTGTGATCAAACATGTGACTGATGATGTCATGTGGCTATGCAGGGGTACATGCAATGTCCCTGTGTAAACTACACCCCAACTATGTACTTGTGCCTAGATGAAATAATATGTACTATCACTATAATCCTATACTATGTAATTATGTTATGACAAAACCTTTTAATGCAAATAACTTTTGACTGAGTGGAGCTATCCTAGTGGTTCAAGTGAGTGACTAGGGGTTAAATGACCTTCAGAATCTAATTATGCAATATCAAATCTAAGAATATATCTCCTTCTCATGTATTCAACCATCACTTTATGTAATTTGATACTTGAAACAGATTTGGCACACCACAACGTTCCTGCGCCCATGCGGCAGTTGATCGAGGAGGACCAAACCTTTGGATAACTGCAGAGAAGTGCTGTGTGAAATGAAGATTTGGCTTGCTGGGTTCGGCGGGTCAGCCTTCTTGAAGGCATTTGCGGTACTTCAAAATCATGCTGTCAAGCTCTGGTAGATCTTTCACCATTATTTTTGGCTGTGTCAGGAAATGCGTGATTTGGGAGAGAGTGGATGTTGACTCTAACAGCGTCAGTATTCTCTTCTTGTTTCCGGGGGTAGCCGCTTCCCCAAGAGATGTGACCCACAGCGGAATCAGAGAAAGTGTGTAGTAGACTTTGTATAGAATCATCCATTCCGCCTCCTTCAGAGAACCATGGGTTGCAGAGCCCAGATTGTGAGGGACCCTGTCAATCCAGGACGGAATCACAGTATGGATGATGGTACGTTGGATGACATCCAGCTCCTCAGGCAGCAGCCTGGGAAAATCAGCGTCTTCAACTAGCCAACAGGAGTTGCTGGTACTCTGATACGGTCCCCTCACCGTATAGTCACTGCCACCATTGTCCTCAGAATTACTAGCATTGTCTTCCTCAAACCCTGTATACAGGGTCTTTTTGCAAAGTCGAAGCAGGTAGGAATGAGTTGAAGAGGCGTCTGAGGCTGACTGAGGGGCATCTTTTGAGATTTGTGTAGACTTCCCAGCTGGCACATCTCGTGACGCACTGGCTTCAGCTGAACTTCTGCGGCTCTTTTTGCTGGGTCTGGCGGCGGTGAGATTTTCTGTGGTTGATTCATCCAGCTTTCTCTTCCCCTTAGCTTTCTTGGAAGATCAAAACTGGTCCATGAATGGAGGATCTCTGTGGGATTTGTCGTTTTGCCATGCTTCATCCAGTTCTTGCATCTTCTTGAGTTGTGCCCCTGCAGCAGGCAGAGACAGGAATTGGATGCTGTGGTCTTTCAAATCACCCAGCAATAAGGCGTGCATCAGCTCAATCGAACAGTTTTGAATGGGTTGCCAATAGGGCAAATTGTTCAGGACACTCCATCGAACACCCTTTGCTTTTGAGAACTTTTATCTGTTCAGTGTAGTTTTCTATCTTCAGCCAATCAGAGGCGTCTTGCAGGCTGACCTCATCAGTGCGGTTGGGAAACTTGCTTGGATCCGTCTCCTCTAGATCTTCTTTGGTCAACAAACAGAGAGAACAAAACAGGTTCGCCGCGTGACTGCCAAACCCAGCGGTCTTCCTAAGTGCGGGTAGGTCTGCAATGAACAGGAAGATTGTGGCGCGGATTGTTCTCCCATCTTCATGAAGGCTTGTATATTTGAATGAAACCCCATGCCAGAATTGCTTCAGCTCATCAACAAGAGGCTGCAAGATGTGATTGATTTCCTCCAATCTCGGCTCCTTGGGGCCTGGAATAATCCCAAACAGGAAAATGTTTTCAATTTTGTACCAATGAGTGGGGGGCAGGTTCAGGCAGACCAGGGTTATTGCCCCAACGGTTGTGTGCTTTCAGAGATTGGAGCTTCCTTCTGGGCTAAACCAGTTGAGATATAAGCTGAAGACCAAGTTTCCCAATGTTTGCGTGTATATGCCTGTGCCATCAAGTGAGTCCGGAAAATCTTGCCAGATGCAACCGTGCCAGACATCTTCCATTGGTTGTTTGTCGGTCCAGGCATCAGCTGCCAGACTGGAATCCAATAAGGCCTCAAAAGACGGTTGGCCAAGGCGTCTCTGTAGCCAAGATTCCAGCAACACATAGGTGAATGTGAAAAACGGAGTTTCTCTTCCGCTATCATTGACGTTGTATAGAGCCTTGTCATACATTGGAGAAAGATTTTGTGACTGTGCCCACTTGCAGTAGCCCTGTCTAGGCGACAGAAAAAGTTCAGTACATTTTTTCCCACGGCCATGAACAGACGCCAGCGGGTACAATTTGAAACATCTTCTGCAACATACTTGGACAATCACGTTGGGGTTCAAACCAAGGCGATGGAACACAGCCTCTGGGGTCTTTGGGATCTGTTGAACAATCCTGGAGGTAACAATTGTGTTCTGAAATTGGGAGCTCCAGATTTTTGCCAGCAGGACAATGTTTTCTCACGCAGCCTTCAGAAATTCCACCACCCCTGCTTTGGTGAGTTTTTTGGAAAATACCAACGCCACCATCTGTATCATCCCCTGCTTAGAAAAGCTCTCTTCCAGATAGAAAGGTTTGGTTGTGATTTTGGTGATTGCTGCCAAGGCAGAAGTTGAGGCCTGGGAATGCTTATCTGGGAGGTTAGCGGCGCGCAACTCAACGACATAGATGAATTGATCCAACGTACAGTTGTGTTCCTCCCAGAGGCCACCAAACCAGTTGATTGAGCCACGCCGCTCGTGGACATCTCTATGGCTACTTGCATCTGATGGGTCTCGAAAATCCTCTTTGACAACACCCTGCCAGGCATGATTCCTCTGCCTTCCTCTTCATGTTGCGCTGTCTTGCACCCGGCCCGTTTGCAATGGCAGACATATTGAGGTTGGTTCACCATCCTGTAAAGTAACTTTTGGCAAGGGTTTTGCCAGCACGGTTTGATATGATGGAGCTTTGACAGGAGGAGAGTTTACGTGTGATGCTATGTACAGTGCCGTTCACGGTGTTTCTGTCAGAATTGGCGGAGCAGGCGCTGTTTCCAAGTTTGTCAAAACAAATAACATACAGGACTCTACTAGAGGCTATACTGCACTTGTGCAGGCACAGAGTGGCGCTACTGTAAAGGTCTAAGACGCACAGCAAAGAAACTCGTAATTCGGAGGGGATTGCACTGATGTGGAGTTGAAGCGGTATCACGACTGGTTTCCCCGACACAGCCTATCTCCATTGTGTGTCTGCACTATCACAATTCCGGCATGTAACCTGCGGCGCCCTCTTGACTCCTCCAATAAATTCTGCGTTCAATTGAACTTATCCCAACTGTGTACTTTGGTTGGCTTCCTACGACTCAAATAAATTGGTGGAATGTGCCACTGGCAGGAGATTTGTTCACATCCATCTTGCTCTAAATCTCCATCCAAGCTCTCTGTGTCAAGCCCCGTGTGCATCCCATGCCATCTCATCTCACCCATACGAAAAACATGCTCCAAACTTTCAAATTCAATACCTCTTAACTTTGCTGGCTGCAAGAAAAGCAAAAACTTGTGGACACAGAAATGCAGTGTGTTGTTGAAGAATCGGCCAACAATGCACGCAACTGGACCAATTGGAACCTGGCACACCAATTTCAGGGGAAGTTGTATGCTGATGCAATCGACATGAATATACCTCAATGGGAAGTTCCAAATGTGACTGCCACATGGAACACAATAAGAAATCGTGCTGGAATAGGTAGTTGTGCAAAAAAGAACTCATTTCCACTTGTTCATTGAAGCTCTGACTCACAGCATCATACTTTACCAGGTGCAATCAACTACAAAACCCGGGTACCGCCTGGGGAAATTGCCACACAAGAAGCAAATTTGGCTGGCTCTACTCCGTAATAATCATAAGGTCAGTTGGAGACTGCCAAATCACATGGTTCAACCGCACTGACCACCATGACTTCCCATGCAGCATTGAAAAGGCAACACTGTCTAAACCTTGAAAAAATCCGCGGCAACAGGATTTGGGACGCACTTCTCCTCTTCCCTGCTAATTAGTTGCCTCCTCATTGTTGTTTGCCACTTGCACAGCAAACAAGAAGAGTCAATAGATTTGGGATTGTATATATGATCAACCACCTGTCCGTCGGTGATGGTGGATATTTGCCCCTGCCAAGATGCAGTCAGCATCTGCATCCTGCTCTGAGACTCAAAGTACTCCAATTTTGAAAGGTCAATGTCCAGCCTGACTACCCCTTTGAAAGGGTAACACATTGCCTGGGCTGCCAGCGAGAACAGCGCTGCTCTCTTGAGGACACGGTTGTGCTTTCCCTGTTGCTCCGCCAGCACGCATGGCTCATACAGGACATCAAAGTGGGCAGGACGCAGCGAGGTAGGTGTGATGACAGTGGTCATGACCAAACCTCAATGAGGGTTGGCTGTGGCCTGACCAGGTGGTGATGATTAGTTTGCAACCCATCTTTAACCCTCTAGTATAATACACTTGTTGCGTGAGTGACTTTTGGATGAGGGTTGCTACCATCATTGTGTTTGTACCAGCCTCCCGCGCCAGCAACAAGGTCACACAGTGGTGATTGCAGCATTGTATTGCACACTATTGGACCAAGCAGCTGATTTCAGTGGTCCACTTATCCTGAATACAGGCTGGGAGGACTTCACAGATCTGTCATGCTGTGCCAAACAATCAAATGAGCAGCCCATCTAAGCACTGGGTGTCGGCCCGGTGCTCAGATGACCATCACTTACTTCCCACAAGGATCCCGCATGTCCCTTCCAAGATACCCAGAACATTGGAGCCCATCCCTGCCAATGCGCCTCATGTAAGTGAATGGCCACCGTAATAGGCTCCCTGGCTGAAACTGTGTAGAAATGTGTAGAGACGAGCATGATCACAGGGCCGCATGTTGGAGCTAGACTTATATTCACCCTGCTTGTTGGCCTAAAATCAGGGACATACACCTCAAGCGGCAGACACTCGCACAACATGTGACTCAGCCTACGCTGCTTCATCAGGTCAATACATTCATTTTCACGGTTGGTGTGATATCCCACGCCAGCCTGTGACAGTGTCCACCCTCACGTTTGGCCAAACGTGAGGGTGCACATTTTGGGGCTCCCAAGGCCTGCCAAGTCCGGCGGGCCCAATGCCAAATATTTGTCCCATCTGCCCCTTGTCTGAACACTCTCAGCCGTGCCCTTTCAACTGCGGAATCAATAACAACCCTTTTTGTCCATGCTGTCGTATTTCTCCTGGCCGCAATACTAAGGGCAAGCTCTTCTGAATTCCCCCCCATAGGACCAGCTCACTAGGTCGTTCCACCCCAATGCCACCATCGCCAACCAACTTCCAAGATGGAAAGCCTGCACGCGGGGTTGCAAGGGTCAATGCCACTTATTCGACGCTCTTGCCAACCTCCAATTCACCTTGCGCTCAAAGCATGTCAGCCCTCCTCCGCATCTTGCTCAACATGAAGAATTCTCCTGAGAAACCGGCCTCCGACGCTTGGCAGCTCTGTCCCTCCGCCCACAACTTCCATGTGGGTTCCAACTTGCCTGACCCCATCTTGGCTCAGAAAATAGACCCTATTCCAGCCAAAGCTCTCCTCTCCAAAACTCAGACAGTTCACCCCATCCTTTGAACCATCTTCATTCAAGACCTGTCCAGATCTGGGTTTCCCGGTTGCTTGTTTGCTTGGGACCATCCCTGGGTTGGACATTGGAACCACCTGTTTTCTCAATTTGTTCTGAAGCACTGGTGGAATGCTTACCATGCAGGCGTGTTCAAAAATTTTTTATCAACCCTGCCAAGACCACCAGCATGTCCATCCCAAGAGGTCTTCTACATTGGTGGTTCATTGGGAGGCAGGAAGGAATCCGGCTCAAGGGATTTTCCCCCAAGAAGCAGCTCAAGAAGAAACGCTCGGGAAGCAAGTCAAAAATGCGCAACCAGGTAGGCATCTTCTGAACTTCTCCAGATGCGGCTGTACAGTAAACTGTCCCATCCTCACCGCAGATTCAGCAACACAGTCGCCAGACTCTCTCCACACTCCCGGTTCTTCCTGCCGTCAAAACTCTGTTTGACAACATCAAGGCAACTTCTGACACCAAAAATACATCCTCTCAAAATCTGGTCAAAGTGCCGCTCCCTTGGCAATCAGACGAATTCACCCAGTTGGCCCAAAAGTTGGACGCCATATACGCCCAGAAGAAGATCACCACTAACGGCCGAATCTTTGCACACGCCTTTATCCACAAGTCTCAAAGAAGCACTTCTGGTCCCATCGCTCCAGGAAACATTAAAAATGTTCCCCAAAATCTTCCCGCCAACTGCTACTCGGAAACATACTGGTCCACACTTTCAGATTCAGAAAAACAACTCCTCAATCCGCAGGATCCTATAGAATGGCCATTGCTCCACACAATTGCTTGAAGGTCTCCAGTGAGTTTGACTTTTGCAATTCTCAGCCAAGTAGGTTAGTCATCAGCATCTGAGCGCACTCGTACTCCTCATTTCCCCCAGTTGGCACACTCAGTCTGCACTAGCAACATTCATCAGTTCCCTGATGAAGATGCGCCAAGAAAAATCAACAAATTGTGCTTAAAATGCCAATTCACTCTTCCGCCTTTGCACCTGATACATGTTAATTTTCAAGCTCCCTTCTATGTAGTAACAATAAACCCAAACAGAATTAGTCTGCCCCAAACGGTAGAGTTGATCTATTGCCTGAAATTCACTCGCGGGATTCCAGCTGGGTTCCTGCCAACATCACGTACATCAGCCCGGTCCCTGTATATGCCTTATCTATGTCTTACCATTAAGTACACATTTTGAGCACAGAAAAGATCAATTCCGACTCCTGCTGCCTGCAGGGATGCAAGTAAGACACCACATTTTTTGTCTGATTGAAATCTACCTAGGTTTTGGTCACGTTGTTGCGCGCTGAAGTCACCTGTGAGCCACACCGATTCAATTTGATTATCTTGTAGAGCACGTCCAATTCTGCAAATGTGGGAACTCAGCATCTACTACAAAGGGGATTTGTTTGGATGAAAGTTTCCTCACATCTGTAGAAATGCCACAAAACTGGAAAATACTACAGCTTTGGGATGTTGAATCCCGCAAGCTCCCTTCAAGAATTCCTGCAGACTCTTCAATAGATGAAGAATCTTTGCTGAATCCTCCCATTGCCAGCTTGGTTGGATAAGCATCTCCTGTCGGGCAAATATGGGGTGATTACAAAATTGACGTAACATCGTCAATTGGCGGAAAAATTCCGCGGCATCCCATGGCTTGTCAGCAGTTTGCAGCCGTCCAAAAACAAGGATGAAGCCTTTGTGCAGTCGGCGTGACAACTCCTCCCATTCAAATCTGTTCCGGACCAATATGGCCTTCTCTACCTTCTCCGGCAGATTCAACAGGACGGCCTTTGTTCTTCTCAGACAGACGGCCTGCATCAAGATTGTAAGAGTGTTAATAGCCTCTGGTGCTCCAACATTCACTCTAGGTATCAGGCATTGCTTCCACAGTTGTTCTTGGTCCCATGGGGAAATCTTCAGCATCGTAATTAAGCTTTGAAGATCGGTTAGTCGGTTTTGGACCGGCGTCCCTGTTAAAAGTAGTACAAATTTGCGTTGAAGTTGTTGGATATTTATATGTGTGTGGTGTGAGGTTGGATTCCTGATTAAGCTGGTAATGTCAAAGGCAATCAGTCTTCCAACCTAGCTGCAATTCAGCTCTTTACGTACTGTGCTTCATCCAACACAATCCTAAACCAACGTAGATTGAGTGACGTGATGGTGAGTTGATCTGGGTTTAAACCATTTCCGCTACGGCTAATCATCTCGTATGTAGTCAGAACAACAAGGGGCAATTGGAGGTCCTTCCTAGTCAGCTTGTTACAATCGGGTCTGTGGAAAACTACGTAAGTAAATGCCAAATCTTTGAAATGGATCTTGATTTTGTTCTCCCAATTGGACAGCGTGGCCAGCGGGCAAATAACAAGTGTCGCTGCTGATCAGTTTTCCCATTCGGCCCACTGAAAATCTATTGCCACATCACTTGTTGCCAGCACGTAAGCTAGGGTAGTCAGTGTCTTGCCCAGCCCCATGTTGTCAGCAAAGATGGATCTTTGGGACTTGTATGACTGCTGATCCCCGGTTACGTTGATCCCACTCTTATACAGGAAGCGTTGAAACCATGCATTATCGGAGTGATTCCAAAGCAAGAGGCGGTCGGTTTCAGGGGACTCGTTCTTCTTGAGAAAATCAGGTGCAGTGAGCTGATGTGGTTTCAATTCTGTACGCAATTGTGTAAGAGCTGCTCTGAGCCATCCTCTGTCAGCAATTGCACCCTCCTCAGGCACATCAATTCCAATGTGCGGAATTTTGAAGAACACACTAGGATCATAATTCCATATTGGTGTAAGCCTAACCCCTGCGTCAGAAAACGCTGATTGAAACCAATTGATATTTTCTGAAAGGCTGAAGATGCAACCCCGCAGCTTGGGCTGGACACCAGTATGACTGACCACAAACACGCGCATCTTGATGACACTTTGATCAGAAGTTGAAATGTTCTTGCAGCTCACAGGAGCAGAGCAGGTGGAAATCGGGCCAAGTAAGGGACCGAGGTGCTTGCTTTCTGCCTGGCTAAAATCCGCTACATGATTTCTTGGTGCGTGATATACATGCACTTGTTGGCGACCACGTTGAAGGAAGCCGACCTGTGGGACATGATTGCTGGAGGCCGGCAGAGATGCAGATAACGGAATGATGAACTGGCCAAGGCAGAAGGTGCTGCCCATACCTCTGGAAAAACTGACTTGATTGTTGGTGAGTAGACGGATTGTGTGCGGACTGACAGAAAAACAGTTGGTGTGTGTGTCCGTTAGCTGCCAAGATCGCAGGCTGCTTGAACATCCACTCATCAGCATTTGGCCAGAGCTTGTGTGTGGGCCCGCAAATCGTGCATGCAGAGCTTTGGTTGTGGTTTGCCAAACATAAACTTAGATAATTTTATGCCGGAGGTTGGGTGTACATTGATTGCATTTTAGAGTAGCATTCTCCGCTGTGGAACTCCGACCGGTGCTGGGCTGTCGGCAGTTACTGGAAGGGATGAGTGCGCCTAAACGCTGCTTTTGCGGTGGTCCGGGTAGATTGAGAATTCTGGGATTTGAGGGAGGGTTAGCGTTTGGGAAGGGGGATTTATGTGAGACAACGGAAAGTAGATTTCTGTTGGCGGTGGTTTTGATGTTAAGGATCTGAGACAAAGAAAAGCCGGCGAGTTGAGCCGGAGGAAAGTGATCTAAAAGAAAAGTAAAGGGAGCTAGAGGAGGATCAGCGCGGGGCTGAGAGGATGAACTCAGAAGCTCCGCGAGTTTATCGGCAAACAATCGGATCAATAAACTTTGGATTCGGGATTCTGAGGTCAATGGATGATCTGAGATAAAATTTTATGGTTCAGACGAAGTCCATGCCGCTCCAAAGCCTGAGTTCAAACTGAACTCAAACCTTGGAGTTTGTGACATCTCACAGACAACTCATCACAACCTAGCGCGCAGGCGCGCGCTACAACAAAAAAAACAGCAGAAACAAAACAAAACAAAATGAAACAGAAACAAAACAAACCAACCCTCCTCATCCAAAACCTAACCAACGCGCGCAACGTGAAAGTAACAAAACATGATGAACAGAAAAACTGACAAGAGAACAAAACCATCAACAAACAAGAGAACAGATGGGAAAAGAAAACCTAAAACGCCTTGAGGATGCACGCCACGCCGCGCCATTGAATCTTGATGAAGCCTTGAGGTCTTGAAGTCTTGCTGCGCTTAAAGCCCGCCGGATATCCTGCGCGCCTGCGGCACCACGAGTCTGATCACCACACCGCAGAGACTGTTTCCAGAATAATGGACTCGCTTTCATAGCAATATCCACAACTTTACCTGCTTTCTTACATATTTCTCCCCAACATCTGCTGAAACTTTGCTGATGGAATCCACAGGAGTGTTTGTGTATGTGGGCAATGGTGATATTCAGAATGTTCAAACCTTGGCGTTAGCCCAAGTGGAAAGACCCCTTACACGAGTACAAGGCTTTACATTGCACAGGGATGCATATGAGGGGACGTCTAGTAGTCTACCACCTCAGCATGATGAGCTTGGTGCAAGTGGTGCAAATCATTTCCCACTAAACAGCCTCAATTTTTCCTCCAGAAATATGCCAAGGTTCATAGCATGCACACATAAGCCTCACAAAAATCCTGAAACAAATGATAAATACTTGTACATCTCCTACAACGTGAGTGAGCTCAGCAGAATCATTAACCATTCAATTCCCACACAAGCTGTCACAAAAAAGACTGGACATTGATATGTTTGAAATTGCTTTGTGATTATTTGTGTGAACACCACCATGCCTCTTCCTGCCATATAGGGTCTCAAATCCAATGAGCGGGCCAGAGTGCCTTATGAATTGTATCTTATGTATTTCAGCTTTCATGAGAGGCACATATCTGAGGCCCCAGAAGGCATGAAAAGTCCATAGATGATAAGTAGAGTCATATTGCAAATGGCAGAGGAAGGAATCAGGTTTGGGACTTCTGAGTAGTTCCTCAGGTCGAGAAAGCAAGTTCTCTTGACTTGTCAAGCATTCCTTGGGAGCATAACTGCTTAGCAGATGGTGGATACAATTGGGGAACACTATTAACTGGCAAGAAGAATCACAGATTGACATCAGAATTGCATAAACTGATATTAATCAAGAGCTTGTCAGGATGCATCTATACATGACTTCACACTCAAATGGGTATGTCCCACGTGGGGCCACAAACAAGTTAGCTATGAGTTCAAATGGAGTTGTTACTCAAACAGAGCTTGAGATGGAGCAGATATCAAACCCCTGTCTGAAACTCTCTGGAGAGTGCCACAGATTCCCCCCTGGTGCTTGGTATCTAGGTTTATATCTTCTGCTAATGCGTGTACGTGTAGTTATGTCTTCTAATGTGTTGACTATATCTTCTGTACTTGCATTGTAGGGTAGTCTACTTTTAATGGCATGTTCTAGATCTCCTCCACATTTTTTGAGGATTCTCAGGTGGACTTCATTGTCTGTTAAATTGGGCCAAATGGCTTTCAATCTATCTTTCTGAGATATTACCCATTTAAGTGGATTATCCTTTTCAATATCAAAGGTGCTCTCATCAAATTTATTTTCAATTTTGAAGCACCATGCTGGGCTTCCCCATTTACTTTTGATTTGTTCTTTCCACCATTTCCAAGATTGTTTGCCATTTGCTGAGCGTAGGTCTGTGAACCAGCGCTTGGCAGAACCTTTGAAAAGACTGTTAAGTCTTCCAGTAATTGAGGAATCACTCAGTTCAAAATCTTCTTGGTACAAATCAATTGTTTTAATGAATTCCAAGTGATCATATTCTCCTTCTCCTCTAAATGATGGCCAATCTTTAATTCTGGGTACATCTTTAGAGTTATTTCTCATAGTTTGGATACTTGGGTTATATGATTGTTCTTTAAGGAATGGTGTTTGTGGGACTGTATACTCTTTTCTTAAGGGTGTCTCTTCTTCTGCCATTCTTCTGAAGGGATTGCTGGATTGATGTGGTGGTACATCTTTCATCCCTTGTTTGTATGGTGTATGAGTTTGAGGTTGCACTGTTATATTGTTGCCAATTTTTCGTGCTATGTTATCCATGCTAGCCATAATTTTGCTCTGCATTTCATCAAACTCATTGTTGATCTTAATAATTTGATCTGCCATACTATCACTGTTGTGTATAATGAGTTGTTCTAGTTTATCAACTTTGTCCATTATTTCAAGTATGTTTTCATCTTGGGTTTCACGGTTTTCTGACTTGTGCTCACTGTCTATTTTTAGTTGGTCCAGTTTACTGGTAATGTCCAATCTGTTAATATCAGTATGTATTGCATTTAATTTGGCAATTACTGTAGTCTCTTTAGCATTTGTCTGAATTTCTGTTGTGACTTTTTGTAACTTATTATTATAATCTACAAGTCCTAATTTTATGTTACTTATTTGTTGTATTATACCTGTAGTTTTCTTAACCTCTGGTAAATTTTTTTTAATATCTTTGGCGCTATCCACTGCATTTTCTGCTAAGTTTTTAATTTTAAAAGCACTATCATGTACATTAAGGTGGATAGCATTGATTTTACTATCAATGTGCTCAATATTTTTAATCAAAATTTGATTAAAAAAATCTTCTACACGTGCTAGTGGCTCATTGGGGTCAATAAGCTCTTCTAGTTTTTCTGTCTTATCTTTTTTATAGGTTTTTTCAACTTCCTTTGGTGTTTTACTATTTTGCTCATGCTTATTTAAGCGCTGAACTTCTTGTCTCACGGTTTTTGTTTTTAGTTGAGGAATATGTTTAATTGCTTGGTCTGTAGTGTATGGTTCTTGACTACTATCATCAATGTTATGTTTCTTATTGATTTGTGGACTAGATTCTTTGTTAGATTGTATGACATGTTCTTAAGTAGGTAACGCGGTCTCTTTAGCAGACGAAAAGACATGTTCAGTGGTAGGAAACAGGTTAGAATTTGAAACTACAGGCTCTGTGTTGGCAAGATGAAGTTGTTTGCTCGCAATGTCGGGTTTGCTATTCTGAGATGTAGAGGGTACCGGTATATACTTTTCAGGATTATTACCTATTCCTCAATCGCGTCCTTGACCTCCATGAGAACTCAGGCCATGCGGAAATTCTCTTTCCGCTTGTTCTCGCTCTTCTTCGGCTTTTGCTTGTAGGGTTTTGGCTTTGATCCGACGCTTCCGGTTTGGATCGGTCAATTTTTGGGATCTTGTACAGCTTCTTCGGATTGCGCTCTTTGCTTTCCTTTGCCGGCTTCTTGTTGTTCTTGAGCACTTTGATGTGTTTTCTCTCCGTGTACGGGTGTCACCCGTCCGAGTACTTTGTGAGTATTTCCTTCCAAGGGAGGAATTTCTGAATGACCCTGAACAAAGAGATTACCTGTTTGAGATAGGACTTGAGGAGTTCCATCTCCTTGTAGTTCTTTGCGTTGGGATAGGCGGCCTTTGTCGCTTTGAATATTGCTACTGCGTCCTCCTGAGCTTTGTTTAGGACTTGGGCCGAGCAACGTTAGTATGAAATCTTCTATGTCTCTGTTTATCTCTTTAGGGGGTGTATAAACTGACCTCAAGGGGGTTCCTTGGTTACTACCTCGAGCTCGTCCTCCTCGGCCTCCCCTTCCTTGACCTCTTTTGGTGGGGGGAGGGTTTGCTGAGTGGTCCTTTCCTGATCTGGTATCGACCATGTTCAAGGAGTATCAATTAGTTCTATTTATTTATGTATTTATTTTTTAAGTTTTTCGTTGGTTGAATAAAGGAAGGCTAACCTTTGAGTAATTTAAGCGCCGCAGCTTTTGGGTCGAACTGTTTCTCAATGATCCTAGCGGGTAACGTTGCCGGGTGAGGTCTTTGTCGCTCCTGGTACGTGCTGAGGAAAAATCCTGGCGGGAGTGAGGTGGTGCGTTTGGCGTTCTTTGCTGGTTTATCTACAGTTGCGGTCTTTGGATCGGCGGACTTGGTAGTATCCAGTTGGTTGTTGGCTGGTTTAGCGGCTGGCACGGGAGCAGACACTAAACTTGCGGTAGAAAAGATATAAAACGTAAAAAAATATGTTTTGTACGGTTTAGTTTATGTGTTTTTTATATGTATTTTATTGTTTTTATCTCTGTTGCGCAATAAGTCAGAAACAAGGAAAAAAGGCGTACTTGTTTAGTGGATTTAATGGTTTTTCATGTAAAAACTGAAGTACTGACGGCAAAAATCTGGGGATAATTGCTAAAAATAAGGAAAAAACTCAAGAAAAAATCAGTTTAATCCTTGGCAGGTACTCTGGGTAAAAAAACACGATGAGGCCCCCAAATGACAGCTCTGTTTATGAAACTTACACGGCGGGGGTACTTCCTACCGCGCGGATGTGTTGATCCAAAGGGTTGCACCTAAATTGTGAAACCAATGTGGAAATCACTGTGCCCCCGGTAATTGTGGGCACCCCGTCGGAAAAGGACAGAGGTGTGAATTCCTTGTCCTTCCAATGGGAATATGGCAGTGAATTCCACGCTAGGTCATGGACTCCCGGTGGAGTCCATGAGAGCAGAGTTTTGTCTGCCATGGAAACCACTCATTCAATGAGGTTCTAAGTATTTTCGACAGCCCACTGAGCCCAGTGTCTCCGGTGAGAGATGAGTTTAAGTCTCTCCACACCACCTTACAGTCTTTTCCGCGATGACTTCCCCCAGCCCCTCTGCCAACCCAACTGACGCTTTGGCCAACCATATGAACGCGACTGCTGAATTTGCGCAAGTCCCAGCCCCTTCTGTGGCTGCAGATGCCAATGATATTGACAGGGAGACCGTTTTGGAAGGACTCAACCGCATCATACACGTTCAGTTCGAATACTTGCTCTACGCAAACATTCAGAATAGCGGCCAAGGACAGGTCAAACAAAAGCAAATCACCTCCAAAGGTTCCGTCCCACCAATGGATTTGTGCTTGAATGACTGCAAGTCAATGTCATTCTTCAAGACATCTGTCATGGAGCATTTCCGGACCAAGTCTAGGCATGTCTACCCCATCAACATCATGTTGGGCCAAGCAGAGCGGAACTCAGCGGTGTACTGGTCTTGGCATATCCTTGAACCACCGGAATTCGAAGACATTCAATACTTGTTCAACGAACCCAGAGGCACATTTGACCTCTTCATCTCCGCCGCGGAGAAATCTCATCTTGACGCCTCAGTTACTGTATTCCTTGACATGCCGGACGACGTGTGTGTATTCGAGCTTACTGCTTTATTAACCCTACTTGTAAGTGTACATGTGTATCCTGTCTGATACATACATTTTCTGAGGCCCTGGCTGATTGGTGGATGCTTGATTACAGGATTATTCTGATGGGCCCACTGATCCCACCTTCCCAGATGCCTACCGAGTTGGAAATATGAGGGTATGCATGACTCCAACACCTTATCGCACCGATACCCCACACCTGTACTCATTGTGTGTTCATTCTGCGCAGGCTTCTCCAAACCCCAAACCTCATCAAAGTAATGTGAATCAAAAACACTCGCTTGCTCCGGAGGATCTCCCTCCTCCAAAAAGACGACCACAGGATATTTGCAGCAGCAATCAACTCCTAGCTAATCTCTTGGCTTCACCAAGGGTGGGCAGTTATGTTATCAAGTTATCCATTAATTTTATCTGTAAGTTAGATTTTGGTGGCTTATATCTTTGTTTATGGGCAATTCAAATAAAACAAAGCTTTATGTGGTTATAATTAATCTTTTTTTCCACTTTGGAGACATAGGCTTTACCTCTGTAAAAAATTATCCGTGAAAAGAAACCACAAATTAGTTATCAAAGCAAATAGTTACTGATAACTGAATTTTTGACCTATATTTAATGATTAAAAAGCAACCAGTGAGCCAATATGTAAATACAATGAATATATGTTAGGAGGACTATCAAGGAACAAAAAGATACAAGAAAAACTCTATTGCACATCTCTACAGCTTTTAACAGTCAGTTGCAGACAGATTTTCATCTGGATAACTGCCCACCCTTGGCTTCACCTTCATCAATGCCTGTCTTTCTCTCCATTTGTCATATTCCTGCTGATTATAAACCTGTCCAAGATGACATCTCTGTGCATGATATCTTACACTGGACTGCTTTTGAGGGCACCAGTTGTGAGGAGCTGCAATCCCTAGGCCTCAAGTGGGGTCCAGCCCAGTTGATATTGAGAGGTGTGATGAAGGCCACTGCAGTTTGTCAAAATCATGTCTAGTCCTTTCTTATATATTGCCCTGCCAATCAAAATTAGTTTCATATTTTGTTCCCTTTATGATTTGAATTTTCCCACTTACTCCAATCAATCAGAGTGTAATGATTCTGATCACTGCAATTTGCTGTTTCTATCTGTGACCCTGTGCTTAATTGTACTCTCAAGTACTGATAAAACTGACTAAGCAGTCTAAGGTGGCCAATATTCACCTTTTAGTGGAAGTAGATATTTTTTCTACACCTTTTACATTTGAAGGCATTGGGCATTGAATTCAGTGGTGATATAACTTCTTCCATTTCTACACTATCATACAACTCAAGGATTTCAGTCATTTGATCTACATATAAAGATTTCTTCCACAATTCTCAATCATTTTTTTGCATACAATTTCTTTTTGGCAGAGCCAAATGTTTTTTCCAACTCAGGAAGTTGAAGTACTGCACTATCATACATTCTGAAGCAGTTCCCATACTTATCCCGCCAGGCATGATGTGCATCTGAAAATTTCACAGATACGAATCCAATTGGTTTTGCAGCTGGGAAATTTTTCATGTCTTGAAATGTTAGAGGAACAAAATGTTTTGCTGATTCCATGAATGCAAATATGATTGGGCGGTTCTGACTTGGTCCAACAAAGTGGAGAAAAAATGATTGACTTTCATGTTTAGAATAAAAAATTACTGGTTGCTGAAAGGCATTTGCAATTGGCCTTCTCATTGCAGGCATGGTCATCCAATATTCATATTCACATGGTTCAGGGCTTGGCACATCTAAAATCATCTGTAGTTCTTCAACGGTATAGAAAGGGTTTGCTCTGGTGTAGAATTCGTTCCTGTTGTCCAATTCTCCCCATACCCGGGACCGGACATTCATATATTCTCCTTCTCCTATGGACAGACAGAATACCACAGCCATAAAACCACAGTTTCCATCTCCCCTAACATCAAAAACATGTTCAACCCATGGTTGAATTTGCAATGGTAGTTCCCACATGTAATCAATTCTCCTTGGTGGATGAGGCAGGGGTCCATAAATATTGGTATCTAATGGGGCCCTTTGACTTGAGGAAGTCTTGGGGGTTGATGATGAGGAACCACAAATTCTGGGGTCAATAGATTTGCTAGATGGGGTCGCTGTTATTGGTGTTTGTGAAACACTGGGTATTATTTTATTCTGAGATATCCCTGGACTGGTGTACAATGGATTCATTGAATGGGAAATTGAATGACAATTCATTGATGTTGCATTGGATGTGGCAATTGAGTGAGAGATGCTGTTTCTTCTGTTATTTGGTAGTGGTGTTTGTTCAAATTGATATCCTGGTGGCTGCATTGAGAAACTGGGTGAACTTGAAAAGCTCATTTTTCTTTGCACATCATTTTTGCCTGGTCCTTGGTACAAAGAATCTGTGTTGTGTGAGGTATATTGCATGGGGACCAATGGGGTATGAGGGGTGCATGGGCTGTGAGCTATGCACTGAATGGGCGCATATGATAAACTCCCTTTACTGGGGGCCAGAGCTGTCCTAGGGTCTTGTTTTATTGACCCAGTGGGAGAAGTGTTTCTCCATGTGCTATACCGCACATCAGATGGAGCTTGTACAGGTGTAAATGGTAAATTCATATGGTTCTATGAATCAGGAGAATATTGATGCATTGGTTTGTGTTGAAGATGTGATCCTACATATGCTGTGTTTTTCTGAGGGTGATTATAGGCTATAATAGGATTCAATTTGGGCTGGGTACTATTTGTGGCTGGTTTTCCACTTTTTGTTTTCAGCCATGTTTCCATGCCTTTTTTGGTGGCTTCTTCCCAATGTTTTGGTTCGATTGACGGGAAATTCAACCGGGATTCTGTCCTGTGATGAATGATTGATCTTAATGAGCAGGCATTAAGTATATATCCATCCTTGATTTGGTGATTGTGTTTAACAGAATAGCGGGAGGTGTGACCCTCTTCTCTGCCTACTCTGGATGAATTTTCAAGAGCAACCTGACACTGGGAATCATGGCAATTGTGTTGGAAGTTTAGACAACATACTACATCCTATTTGTTGAAAAATAAGATTGGTCAGCTGTGAGCAATATCAAATTATATGTGAGCCACAGTTGTAAACCACTCATTTGAGCTGACTCACCTCAGCTTTGGCATAACACACATTATTGGTGTAATTGTATTCCCGCATTTGATAAAACATGTTGATTCCTATAGACTGATATGCTTTGAATTCTATAAAAAATGTACTTGAGCAATGTGCCGGTTGCCAAATTGATAGCACAGATCCAACAATAGGGTGTGTTTTGTGCCTAGATATCTAAATGTGGCATTGTTTTGATAAGTATGTCTCTGAATCCTTCCTTATCACCTTTAAGAACTCACCAATACAAATATTCCTTTCCCAACTATTATCATGTTCATCTGTTTTAATGCTTGAAACCAATAACCACTTGGTTGTGGGATATTGTTGAACAAGGAAAAGTGGAGGGTCTAATACTTCTTCTGTTGGGAAATTCCCATTGAAAATTATTGGATATCTTACAGGTTCTGACAGGTCTATACCCATTAGTCTTTGGACCTCCTTGTTAAATTTGAATACATCTGTGACATTTTTTGATGGTCGGAAAAAAGTTCTTAATTTATGATCAAAAAGAATCACTCCTGATAATATGAGTCTCATTGTTTGATAATTTGAGAAAGTTATGGCTATGTCCCTTCCTGGGGCTTGCCGGTTTGAATGAATTGATGCATTCCTCATTATACCATTGTATGCTTCAAACTTTTCTGATGCAAACAAGCATGGTGGTCTAAACCTCCTGACTGATTCAGGGAGATGTATGAGCATGTGAAATTTGGGTTTATTGACCCATTGTGCATTCATGCTCAGCACATGAAAAAGGAATAGATCAATGTGATGTTTGAGATCTTCAATATACCTTTCCAGGTTCTCAATTCTTGTTTGGTAAACAAAGGTACACAGGTAACACAGAGATATCCATAGATCCCGTTAATGTCTGTCCATGAATGGGAAGAACACAAATGGGGCCGCTTGGATGACTATCTTCATGTGTTTTCCAATTAAACTCTTGTAGTGATTAACCATGAATATTGCTCTTAATGATGGGATATTGAGTGAATCTCTGTTGAGTGATTGCCAATTGGCCTCCACTCTCCTTTTTTCCCCCTCAGTAAGGCCATCCATGAAGTCACGCAGGAGGTATTAGATGACTCCAAGCTGCAAGACATGCAATATTTCTACTGGGGTATCCTTGCACCCATCAAAACCTTTTCAGAAAGGATTTGGATATCAGTGTAAAATAATTATACACTCTGGAATAAAATCATTTAATTGGGAGGGCTGACCTTTCAGAGTGTAGAATTGATTGAACAGCCGATGTGATTCTGTTTTTTCAGTGGCCTCTATTTACTCCCTCATTCCTGCCTTGTTCCGCTGATGATACCGCTCAAAAAATTCCAAATTTATGTTGTCTTTAAGCCCATTTTCCTTTGTTTTGTTATCATACTCTGTCTTGGCCTCAGTTTTGGATTCTGTCCAAAATCTGTGCATTTTGGATATTGTGTCTTCCCACTGTCTTGGTGGAGGGGGCTTGAATATCATTACTTGTTTGGTCAGATTTACTGATGAAACACGTTCAATAAAAGTGGTACTTATCACATTTCCTCCTGTGGTTAATCCAAAAAAATCCTTAACGTAACTGACCAATGACTTATCTGCCTTCTTAGTGACAGAGAGTTGACACATGCGGCATGGGCTGTTGGCATTTGTGTGCTGGTCATCTCAGCATGCATGGGTGAGTCCCCCAGGGCCACTAAGACTAGTGACATTATGAGAACTTTCTGATTGAGTAAGCTATCATAAGAAAAATGACCATTGATGCTCATATCACTAAATGAAATCATGCACTAACCCATGAGGTTAAAGGTGGTAAACTGAATATCATTTAAAAACCAATGCAAACTTACTTAATTTCCTCTATGATGGGATCTGCCAACTCTAAGCAACTTGCCACATTGGAGGTTGACACAAAATGGCAATTGTATTCCTGATTTGACCAGTGTGGATGAAGCCCAGATAAAGTGAAATAGTATGATATATGCTTGTTCCATTGTTTTGAAGAATTACCAGATGTGTCATCTGCATAGAGAGTGATTGGAACATGTCGGATGATGCAGCCCTCAGCTTTTTTCCTCCAAGGGTTTGGTAGCTCAATTTGGTTGATTATGTTATGGTTAATATCTTCTTCTATTGGAATCAATTGGGTCAGCTTTGAGCTTAATGTCTGAGATAGGGATCAATATACTTGCCATATATGATTCCACCACATTCTTCATGCATATAAACCTGATTTTCCATGAGAATTTCTGAGTACATCTCTTGAAATTCCATTATATCAACTGCCTGTTGGTTGGCAATGTTAGCAAAACTGATTTCCGCGGGCATAATGAGGTCAAATCCTTTGCCTGATTCATTGGGCCTGAATTCAGGATCACAGCATTTGGCATAAAGTTTCCCTTTAGATTTGTAAAAAAATGTTGGGATCACCACTTCACCAGATATCAACCTTGTGGGTTCATATATGTAGTAATGCCTTTTTTTGTTGTACACAATCTGCACCCGCACCTCCCGGGGTAAATCTTCCCTCCACTTGAAGCTCTGGCAAAGACTGTCAATTGGGTCCCCACATGGATCATGGGGATAGTACTCCAGGTGGTTGTTTACAAATGGGTTGAGCAATTCCTAAAAGGATTCAAACAAGGTTTCAGATCAAAATCCAACAATCATAATAAATTGATAATCACAAACATTAGTCAAGATGCCTTTCACACTAATGTTGAATATCTTGTTATCTAATACACTGATAGATTCATTATTGATAAAATTCATGTCAGATTCCAGAACAGGAAGCGGAAAGCTTCTTATCCTGTAAGTGTTCCTTCTGGACTGGTACAGTGCTGAAAAGAAACCATGAAACCAGCCTCTTGCCGCATTTGGTGTTGTGTACTAATTACACCACCTCTACCGCAGCTTTGGCAGGCGAAGTTTCAGCCTCTAACCCTAACGCTATGTCAGGTGTGGCATCTACACTTCCTGAACCCTGATGGCTTCAGCAAGAAAGGAATCCTGATTTGTTCAGACCCCTAACCAGTCAGTACAGTGACTTGTGCCTATAAAAGCAAGACTAGTCTTTGCCTATAGCTGATTTCCATCATCCATCTCCACAGTTTCTACTCTAAACATCATTTCAACCGTTTGCAAACACATTAACCTTTAGAATCATACAAAAACAAAGTTGCTCCGAACACACATTTCTCTTTTCATGTTCATTGTTGCTTTTGGCTACACCTTGTTTTGCCTAAATCTTAATTCCTCCCTCCTCACCGCTGCTCACAACATCTTTCTTAATCACCCATAACACTCAATTTCTTCATCTTCTATTCTACCTTACAAACCCTATCCTCGGTTTACCGAAAGCGCGCGCCTATCCTTCAGTCACAAATTTTCTGTTTGGCATTACCCTTGCTCTTAGGTAAGAGCACTAGTCCATCTCTAAAAACCATTTACGTTGTTCTCTCAAAAAGGTTATTGTCACCATCTGAAATAAAATGCTCTTAGTTCTCTTGATTCTCACAATTCAGAGATGTTCTCAGTCTTTCTCTTGTCTGCCGAGCAGCATCCCAATATGACAAGACCAATTTTTTTGGTTTAAGTACAGCCCTGAGGTGGATGTACGCCACACGTGAAAGAAGATGGTGCAAGAATCCCAGAATAAGACAAGCCATGAACTCCTGAGAACTCACCATGAGTCAATGAACGCATGAGCATCAATATCCACAATGGTAAATTATAGTGATAATATTACCTCTTGTTTCCAGAAAGGGGTCCAATCATCTTCTATATTGTTAACTGAAGGAGGGTTATTTTGTGATCCCAAATTAAGTGACTCCATTGGATCTCCAAATATATCCCAGGCACAAAATTCATCTGAGTGGTCTGAGGGAGGTGCACGAACGCCGGAAGAATCTGAGGCAAAACCTACATCATCATCCTCATGATGGATAACAAAAGACTTGTTCAACAGTGGTTCTTGCATATCAGTGTCAAAGGTATCTTGAGTGTGATCCCATTCCATATCTGAAGGCCCATGTTGTACAACTGGTTGTGGAAAATGTGCTGAATGGCGATTGACTGCATTCAAGTGAGCAGCTGATCTCAAGTGCTCTGTTACATGAGGCATTGTCTGGCCATGACAGTAGACGCATTGGTACCTTGAGTTTCCAAGAGCATCTACAAACCGTGTGAATCCTGTAAGATAAAAATTATAAATCAGCATCAACCCCCCCGCCCCCTGCTCAAATGGTAATCAAGGCAGACCTGGTATTTCTGCCATTTATGACAGTCACAGACACAGAATGAACCCAATTAAATTGCCAAATAAGAAGGTGCCAAAATAATTTTTGTGATGTGTAAAGGTTTTTCCACTTGGCTTTTGGAATGTTCCACTATTTGTTGGAATGAATCAGCTTCTTGGCCTTGGTATCCAACTCACAGAAAATTATCAAACCCAGTCAATTTTACTTCAGGTTATTGGCCAATAACCTTGGGTTCAATTTACTTGATAACTTTAACAGTTTACATATTGGTCTATCTACATATAACTAAAGAAATGGCCTCTGGGGGCCAAACAAACCAGTTCAAATACCTTTCATGCGAGTAACGCCGGCGTCGGTATGCAAGTAACGCCGGCATCAGTATGCAAGTAACGCCGGCGTCAATACTTTTTTGTATTAACCGCGTCTGTTCCCTCTGAATTGACTCTGCTTGAACAGACTCCTGGTGCAACTCTCTGAAAGGATTAAGTAAGAGAGTTTGCTCTTCTGCTTGAACAGACCAGCAACTCCATTAAATCAGACTGCAGAGTCATGTTGTCAAGTCTGTTCAAGCAGACTGATCAAGCGGACTTGGTGATCAAATTTCACCGAGTCCGCTCAACCATATTGCTTGAATGGACTCTTATCACACATCAATAACCAATCCCGTTCAAGCAGATTGCTCAAACGGACTCTTACAGAAACCAGTTCCATTCAAGCAATGTTAAACTGATAATTGATCTGCATGAATTCAGCAATCATAACACCTACATAATTCCCCTCATCATATATGCTTGAAAATCCCATCATCATCAACTTTCACACTCTCTTCATTCTCAACAATCCCATTATCATCAATTATTGCCCTCCCATCATTACCAGAAATATTCACATTCCCATGTTCTTTTTCTCTGTGGCAGGAGCACCAACATTCTATTTATCAGCCTCAAGATTTTCCTCATACTCAACAAGCAAATAATCCAAATCATGAGTGGTCTTCATCCCCAAATTTCCATCAACATTGACAACAGACCCCTGCATACACAGTATCATCAAAATCATGAATCTCCTGAAAATTTCAATTGTCACACACAAAACCAATCTAAACACAGTATCATCTAAATCATGAATCTTCTTACAATTTCAATCCTCAACCACAAAACCAATCTGAACACAGCTCACACAAATCTCCATCCCAGCATGGAAATAACAATCATGGCAACCACACCTCCAGGTTGTCTATTTTTAACCTGCTCAGCTCCCAGAGTGCTTCACCAAGAAATATGCAGAGTCCATTTCAAACTTATGAATATTCTTCAAATCTATCCCCTGCGCATATACCCACAAACTGGAATGACCCACCTGAAATTGATTTGGGCCTTATTCAGGAACAAATTGATTCAAGTTTATCTCAAGAGAAGGATTTTTAAATGATCCTCCTGCTGGAAATTTGGTTGAACATGATTTCACAGGTAACCATTCCTTTGGAAATATTCCAAGAATCATGTAAACAGACCAAATGCATGGTGTTGGACTGAGCCTCCTGGGTTCAGGCCAGAAACTTTGAGGGCAGTGAGATGTTGTGTGAAGTGTCAAGCAATAATCTTCACAGGATAAACAACCTAACTCTGCTGCCGCCAAGGTAGGATCACTTTATAAAAACCACCCCCACCCCCTGAATTGCTTCAGATCTTCAAAATTACATATCAACCCAATATACCTGAGGGAAATCAACTCATTCTATCCATCCGCTTGATAAATAGCAACTTCACATTTACATCTCTTGGAGTCAATGCCTCAACCAGAGATGCACTCAACAATCAAGGTGAAGGTATCCATACATTAATCAAGGTGAAGGGTACAATTCACCATAACATTGGAAGTTTGCTTCCACTTTCACAGGAATTCCCCAAATTCTTACAGCTGGACATATATGACACAGAAAATGAGTTTGAAAACCACAGAGTTCATGGTCAAGATCTACTTCCAGGACTTATGCAAAGAATCTAAACAATCCCTCACCATTAATATCCTCTCATGCAACAGTTTGGATTTTTTCCATCTGAAATAAATCCAAATCACTCAATAAGGCTTACTGATAATGCTACAAATTTGGATCAAAGAGTTTAAAAAATCCCAACAGGTGACCAAATTGCTTAATAAGAATGCTCAGGAACCTTTATTGGACAATGGGACTTCGTAATGGAACCAGGTTGGGCCCAAATGTGATTTACACAAGAGTTGTATCAGGTAACAGAGTTAATGATTCTGTGCCCATCCCTCAGAGTCACATTCCTTTCACATCTGACCCAGATAAGTCTGGAGCTGTCTGGACTGCCTTTCAAGCTCATAAACAAGAAATTTACTGTCAATCTGGCCTCCTCCCTCACAATCAATAAATCTCAAGGTCAAAAAATTGGTAATTTTGGTATTGTACTTCATGAACCTGTGTTTTGCATTTTCAAGAAGCAAGTCAAGCCAAACTACTAAAGTAGTGATTCCACAGCCTGAAAGTGGCCACCCTTCATAATAAACTTCAAAAATTGTTTAAAAGATTTCTCTCACATTTTCAGAGTTTTTGAGTATCTCTCATCACCATTTTCCCAAATATTTACTTTTTCAGTAACAAATTTTGTGTCTTTTCCCAAATTAAAATGCTCTTATTTCACCCAGTTTTCACTTGAAATGTTGTTTTTTGACCTATTTTTCAGTTGAAATTTGGTTTCTCTGACTGAATGCATAGTCACCCTGAAATTGCATCATCAAAGGTTTGAAAATTTAATGCCATTTCCTTTGCTCTG
The DNA here is from genome assembly GCF_026914185.1 of Puccinia triticina. NCBI lineage: Eukaryota > Fungi > Basidiomycota > Pucciniomycetes > Pucciniales > Pucciniaceae > Puccinia > Puccinia triticina. The sequence goes on along the minus strand of NC_070575.1, from coordinate 2,762,761 downwards.
TCCCATTGCTTTTTGGGCCTTTCACATCCTGTGACTTTCACACCCCCTGTAACCCTAAATTTGGGGGCTATGCCATTGCTGTAATTTACAAACCCCTATGACTTTAACACCCCCTGGAACCCCAAATTTGGGGGCTTCCCCTTGTAATTATATTGTTTAAAGAGTGATTGGTGTTTTAAAGGATGTGTTTTAGTTCTTTATAATACTTATGTGTTTATTCAGTGTTTTTATTTTTCATGCGGACAAAGCGGGGACTTGGCTTAATTGGAATGTGGATGAAAGCAATCAAGCAGGGAACTTAGGTTCGTCAGACTCATGGGATGAATGGGGACGTGGATCCCCTGTGATCCACGTAGATCTGTCAGACCGATGAAGAGCAATCCTCCAGTGGGATCTGTTGAATCCACGGATTGTATGTATACATATTGTGTGACATTGAAAAAATTTTCACTTGGCTGTGCTCACCAGGCTGATCAATCTTCCCTTCCTCACCCAATCAATCAGACGAACCCACCTCTCTATCCCAACATGCCCCAGCATAAAAGACGATGGATCTGGGTCAAATGGTGAGTCAACCACTGTCTTATCAAGCTCCATCTGCTTCACATTTCATTTGAAACACGTTGAATTCTGACAAAATCCCAAACCTTCCTGAATCAAACATGTCTGCCAGCCCTGCACGTTTTATTCCAAGATTTGCCCCCCGCTCCACCAATTCAGGTAAGCTTTATCACAGTCAAGCGGTCAAAACATGCAGCATAATACTGAAATATTGTAATATGAAACAGGCGCTAGTACAGGACCCATCCGCCGTTCTCAATTGAGACAAAGCCAAAATTGAGAGGCAGCAGCTCCATACCCGTCCATCAGACCCAATCCAGCCAAAACCAACACTAGCAAAACCGCAGCGGAAAATGCTTGTAAGCTGCAGTACCCCATTTGATAACAATTTAAATGAAAAGATCTGACTCCGGCACAGGAATAGGACCTATACAGCCTTTGGCTGGTACACCCAACGCGTTGATACATCCCAACTTGGAAGGAGCAGCCCGCGTGGCCAAGGGCCTGCCTGCTGTTCCAGATGTGGATCCCCAACTGGGAGGCAATGAGGATAACGATGAAAGTCATACTGATATAGATGAGTCTGAAAATCCACCCCCAGCAACTCACTTGGCCTTGGCCCCTGCGGCCCCGGTCACATCCGCACGCGAGCCCGATGACGCTAGTAATATCCAGCAGCTTGGCCAATACCTCCGACTCCCCAACATTCAGATTGAGAATGTGCAAAGAACGGCATCTGTGGGTTACAGCCACTTTATTTGTTATCAGCTGATGAACTAATGTATTTGATCTCACAGCTCATGGGGCAGGATCATTGGACCGCAACTATTATGTACCTTGAATGGATCCGGTACCAACTGGAACTAAGTGGCTCAATTGGGCCGATGGAGGTTGGTCCAGTGCCACAAGTCACCAGACAATTTGCTTTCCACCCATATGTGTGAGTAAGTCAACTTTTCTAATCAATCATGGTCGGTCCTTGTGTTTTGTTGCGCTGAAATATTTTCTTCAGACCTTCATTTGCCGCAAGATACAAGAAGCACTTCTCATGGCCAATCTCCAGGCCTACGGTAGAACCCAAACTGTGCGCAACCACACTCTCATCCCGAGGTCTCCGGTGGTTTTAGTCAAGGTAGGGGTCTTTTATCTCATTCGCTTTTCTGAATCAGGCCACGGATGGCTGACTGGTGCCGCACCGCAGGCAAGCATTGATGCAATGGAATCTGAATGGAAGGCAATGTACATGCCACCCGGATACCTCGCCCCAGAAAACGATGCAGCTACTTTGGTCAGGAACCTCACACTTGAATTGCTCAAGTACGAAAAGAGCAGTCTTTCAAAATTGGTAAGTTTACTCGCTTACTTGCAATTCTCCCATTCACCCATCATTTACCTATGTTACTTATTTTTTAAAATGTAGATCATGGCAGGAGCAAGGCCAGGCCGTCGCGCAAATCAGGAGCCAATCCCAAGACTCAATGATCTAATCATTAAGGTAAGTTCATCAATCAATGTCATGCTCCGTAACTGTGACTGATGCCAAACATGTGGCTTCAAATCTTACGCACAATGTCGCCCCGCACAAACTTATGGGGCGGAGTACGATTGTGGAGTCCCTGACCCCAATGATTAGAGTGCGCATGGCGTACCTTTGCCTGCACATGTACATTCAGCGCCAGATTGATCGAACCACAAACCAGTCTTGATCACCTTGGGAGGTGATTGACCAACACTTGGAAATCTCGCAAACCAAGTCAAATGACTACAAAATAGCGTGAGTCATATTTCCTTTGTTATCTAATCTTTCCACCAATGTGATAGTCTGACTATCACACTTTTTTAGTTTTTCCCGTCTTTTGAGCAATTACAATCGGCACTTGTTTGACGGTGTGAATACCGCCACCAATGTCGCCTGCATCACGGTAACCCTCCCCACTGAAACCAATATTGAAGATGTTATGGCCAGGCAAAGACAAGCCCCTGAACCCACAAATCAAGAAGATGAGGTAACAGGAGCCATATTCTAGTATGACCCCGTTTTATTTTTAAAAATAAATCCCACACAATTTTTTAAGAGGTTTTTTTCCATGTCCCGTTTTGTTTCCCATTCCTCCTTATTATTCTTGTCTTTTTCCCTCCTTCACACATTATCTTGTATGCAATGCAGCTCTGGATACCCTGGCGGTTCCAGTATCTGCATATCATGTCCGACGGATCTTATCTGATCCGGACTGGCCAACCGACCCGGAGCCTGTACCACCGCTGGCAGCAGTGGATACCACAATTGACCACCTTGTGTCATGGAGGACACCAAGGGCCCACGGGGAGCCCACATCTCATTGGATGGTGATGCCAGCGTGAGGCCCGCCATTTTTTTTGTATCACGAGGAGTCCTTGCCGTGCCCATGGAAAGCCCAAGGCTTTCGTGGATTCGTCAAGGTGATCCCGTGGATACCCCCCCGGATCAAATTGGTGGTGAGCACGTGGGTGTGTGGACCAGGAGCTTCTGGTCCGCCTGCTGCACGGGTTCATTGTGGAATCCCCGTGGATTCCAAGTGATGTCCCCGTGGAGGTACTCCCCGGGTGTAGGGCAGAAAACCCGTCAAAATAAGGGTTTTGGGTCCTAGTACTATAACTGTACTGATATAAACACTGGTAATTGAAATTACCAAACTTGTTACATGGCTAATATGGCCACTACAAGGGTTTTAACACTCTGTAACAGAGGAGGAATTAATTATGTAATTGATAATATGTAATTATTGATTACAGGGAATTAATTTGGCGTAAAAGTAGGTGGAAAGCGCTTAAACTGATTGGCTGCTTGACAGGGGCGGTGGTCTTACAGCAACTACTTATAAGGATAAAGCTTTAAATATGCTAATAAGGGATTTTTGATGATTTAAAGGGTTTAATCCAGTGGATTTTACGTGCTGGGGATGGTTTACAAGGAAAAGTGGCTACAAATGTAGCAGAGGAGAATATTCACGGCAAAACTTACAGTTTATGGGCAGTGAATGGTCTGGGGAATCTTTTCCTGAGGGCCAAATAGGCCTCTATTTATAGAGGGGACTTCAGTGGGCGTAAACACTGAGTCCTTTTCTCCCTATGGGAGTATCCAGGGGTGTAGCGGTGAAAAGGGCTTGGCTGTGGGTAATTTAATTGTATTGTAATAGACTAATTTCCCTGAATCTGTCACATGACATGTTTATAACCAATTGTCATGTGAAAGAGCTTCAGTAGAAGTCTACATAATACTTTCACGGGGTATTTTTACACAAGTAATATTACTCATTAATGTACAACAGTTTAATTTTATGTACATTGTTTGTTTTACTAAATTTTTGTATGTAATACTATTTTTGGGCGCTTTCTGGGGCCAATTCTTATTTATACAATTAGTACATGAAGGAATAGGAATAAGGGGGTACTTTAAGTGGGTAACCTCCCTAAATTTATAATGAGGAATCTGATTCTGCAATAATAATTTAATAATTATTCTTATTTACTAAGTTATTGCAGTCTTTTGGATACTTGATGTATCTCTAAGGCTGACAGAAGGAGCTGTATCTCCCGGAACAAACTTATCTGATTCAAAGGCTGTTTGTTTCTTCCTTTTCCATGCAGAAGTTCCGTACTTTTTGCACAGTGCCGCTCTCCAAAAATCCCAGGTCCGTCCCGCATGATCCAGGCGCATTGTCTCGTACCACGACCGCGCAGACCCTGTTAGCATGATGAGCAGCTTCAGGAAAATAATGTTTTCATCAATTTTTCCATCCTTCTTTGCTGTATCTATCCAGTTAACAAATCTCAAATGGTCGTATTCTCCTTCACCTGAAAATGTTGGCCAATCAGCTTTTGCAATAGCATTGTTTAACCTCTTCTTGAGTTCAAAGTCTATCCCAGCTGCTGCTGGATTGGTGTCCATGTCTTGTCTGTCTCTCGCGGTATACTGAGGCATCTGTTGATGAGGCGCTCCTGTTTTTTGTCCTAACTGTTGAACCGTTGCTGATAGTCCAGCAATCTCTTCTCTCAATCACGCCCCTTCTGCTTGGTATTGACTCATCATGTGACCTATCTTATTGTTGAGATTCAAGAAGTCTAACCTTTGGTTCTTGCTTTGTTCTTCAAGCTTCTCTTCTACTTCTTCACTGACTTGAGAATCTTTCAAAGAGGAGCGCATATGTCTCAGTTCATTAAGAATCTTCAATTCTAACATTGCAAAACAATTGTGTAACTGACTGGTCAACTCATTTGTGATACACTCCGATGCACCAGCATTCAAATCTAATACCAGTTGGTATCCCCCTCGGGACAAGGTCTGCTCTTGTTGAAATACTCTGGCACTGAGCTGTAGCATTTCTGCGAAGAGCTTTGGATCACAATGATTGATGCTCATCAACTTAGACGTGGACAAGTCTATGGCTTCCTGGATGAAGTCTTTCAGGCTGTTGTCAGATTCAGCTTGCTGGTTCTCCAACTTTCTCTCATACTTCTCACTGCTCATACTGCACTCCAAAGCTCTCAATTTCTCATTCAATTGCTCAACATTGTCTTTAACATTGCTAATGGATACTGGTAATCCGTTACAAAGAGTAGAAATCCCAGTAAGGGAAAACTTAACAGATTTGAAGTTCTCATTAATCAAGTCTTTAATCAAGTGAAAGTTGTTAGCCATTGGAGTTGTAAGATCTTTCTGCATGTATTTAGAGAGTGCTGTCCAAATGTTTTCAGTATGTGACATAACCTGCTTAGAGTTTCCATCCACAATCACCTCAATCATGGTAAACATGCACCGTAAGATTCCGGTTGCGTCGGCTAGCGTCAATGGTTCCAGTTCCCTTGATTTTGGGATCGGGACTGTTTGATCGACTGGTAACTCCCCTGGAGCGTACGGCCCACCCTGAACACCTTGTTGTAGATCGACTGACTGAAGCTCTGGCGGTGTTGCATCCTTGAGTTCCGGCCGGGCTGGTTTTGCGGATTGTGCACCTGATTTGTTGGAGGGGCCCGTTGTTGGTTTAACTCCGGCCTGGCGTACTCCTGATGCTGATGCTGCCTGCGGAGTGGATGGGCTGGTTGGTGGTTTGCCGGCTGATGCGGAGCTCTGCGGTTGCGTTGGGGCATATTGTGAGGGTTCCAGCCCTCCGTTTCTACTCTTGAGAAATCCGGGCCAATCACCCGCTCAAGCCTGTTGTGAGTGGTGATTGCCTGCTCCCTCAGGATCTCCATCTCCTCCTGATTGCTCCCTTCCTGAGCCTCCAAATAAGCCCTCTTGAAGTTGAGGTGGGTTTGGAGGAGAAGGACCGTTGTTTGACCCCACGATCTTCTTGCCTCCTCCACGTTTAAATTTGCCGGGCGGACAAAGCGGCGGCTTTGCTGACCTAGTGGATGAGGATTGTGAACCTACATTAGATTCTGTTTTTTTAGGGGGAGACATATTGAAAGAAAAGAATTTTTAGAAAAGAATACAGACCAGTACCGGTGATCTCAATACTCAAGTCTGAGTCTGACCAGGCCGGTCTCCTGACTGTATTATTATCCCTGGTGACTGTATTGGGTCTATTTTCTCCTGTTAGGATTCACTTCACTCCAACCGTGGACGGTCCCGGTCTAGTTAAACGTCTTTGGATATCAGCTGTCAACGCTCTGTCACTAGCGACAGACTCTCTAGACCTAATGTCTGCAATCAGACGGTCTAATACTGGATGAGATCTACAAGTTGGGCCCGATAGCGCTGGATCAATTTTTGGGTTGATGTTTGGATTGGCTAGGGCAGGGTCTATGAACGTGGTAGAGGATGTATTGGCCTGATTTGCTTGATTTCAAATGACTGCGCTAGTACTAGCTGTAGCACCTGTTGCGGCTGGTCGAGTATCCGCTGTATTACCTGTACGACGAAACAAGCTGTTGAACAGGTCCGCTACTCCGTTGTTTGGAGGCGCTGAGTTACGTCTAGTTTGATCTGTTGTAGAAGTTTGAGGGTTACTCGGGCGGTGTGGAACTCCGTCCGGTGCAGGCCGGCGGCAGTTAGGTGGAGGGGAATGGGGAAAAGAGGTTTGTGTGCCCTCCGGGTGATGGTCGGGATGAGCGGAGAGGATCGGTTGAGCAATGAGGTTTTGGGGGGGGGGGAGATTTTACGACGGCGTTGAGCGCGCGTCGGCGGTTGGTTGTTTTTGAGGGATTAAGTGGAAAGACAGGGAAGGGAAGAAGAGGACTCCAGATGATCAATAAGATTCAGGATGGCGCTATGGAGGGCGTTGGATAATCAACAATAAACTCTGATGGATTCCTAATTTGGGATCAGCTAGGTTCCATGCCCCCCTTCCTCTGAGTTCGTGGGCGAACTCAGACTCCAGGGGGCGCCGCGGACTGCGGACCCGTCATCACGCCCCGCACGCACACAAAGACAAAACAAAACAACACAAAACCACAAGCAGGCTACAAAAGAGAACAAACCAAACCCTCCCCACTGAACCCATCCAAAGCGCGCAGTAGAGAAAAAGAAAATAAAACAGAGGATCCATGAAAAAGAAAACAAAAACCTGAGAGAAAAAGCAGAACAAACAAAGGAAAGGGTGATCCTGAACACGTCTTGAAGGCGCGACGCGCGCCGCGTTGCAAGATCTTGAAAGGAACTGAGTCTTGAGTCTTGAAGCTTGAATCCTGGGGCACCTCGACCAGCCGCGCGCCAGCGCGCAATGCTTTGAACTGAGTCTACATCTGTACCATGCGGCACACCACATCTCCACCACGCTTGCAGTCTGTCCCTAGACTGCTCGCGTCCGCCATTGGGGAAGGAAGAGAAAAGGAAGGGGGAAGGGGAGCCTAGAAACTGCGGAGGAACCAAAGGCCGGCGCAGTGCTTACAAACGTGGCATAAAGTAGGGTTTCGAAAAACAAGCGGTAGAAATACCCTGGAGGTGCACACATTGGGAGGACTTACTTTTGTTCTCCTATGCCTCCACGAGAAAAATACCTTTTTACCTGATCTGCTGAGAAACGCCGCGCCAAGGGGGTCCCGTCGAGTTCCGACAAGATATAGGAGCCACCGTGAACCTGACGCACCACGCAAAAAGGCCCATTCCAGCGGCCGGCAAAGAGCTTGCCCCACTGTGTCTCGAGGGCCCGGTTGTACGCCAGCACCATGTCGCCAGGCTGGAGAGGCGCCCGGAGCCGGCTTGCGTTCTTCTCCTCCCAATACTTGACGGATTCCTCGCGTGACTTCATCAGCTTACGGTGCGCCAGATCGCGCACTTCTTCGCTGCGCTCCAGCTGTCGTGAGCGCGCCGCTAGGAGGTCAGCAGTGTTGTGAAATTTGTCCCAGTCGATTCCGAGGTAGGAGTCCATCTCCAGATCGATAGGCAGCACAGCGCGCTGGCCAAAGACGAGCTCGTGAGGCGAGTATCCCGTCGTGCGCTTTGTTGAAATCCGATCTGCAAATAAGACAAGCGGGAGATATTTTTGGCAGTTCTTCGCGCTTTCACCTGCGAGCTTGACAAGGGCAGCCTTCAGAGGACCATGGCCGCGCTCAACCATCCCTTGACCTTCGGGGTAATAGGGAGTAGAGACGCGATGTTGGCCGGGAAGTTCGCGTAGCATCTCCGCAAGCTTACCGCCGAATTCTGATCCGCCGTCTGTTGAATAAGAGCGCGCCAATCCGTAGCGCATCGTCCAGTGTTCATGAAGGAAACTGGCCACTGCTTCTGAGCTGAGGTTATTCAGGAATTTGGCTTCAACCCAGCCTGAGAAGTCGTCGCGAGCCACAATAAGGTATTGCGCACCAGGGGCTTTGATGTGAACGACATCCATGGCAACGCGTCCGAAAACCGATGATTCACCAGTGGGTCCCCTGATTTCCAAAGGCCGCCGCAGATCGCGCTTCTGGCAGGCCTCACAGCTCTTGCACCAGCGCGAGACGCTCTTCTTCAAGGAGGGCCACCAAAACCGCTCCGCCACGCGCCGATAAGTCTCCGTCTCCCCGCGATGTCCTAGGCCTTCGTGCAACTGCTCCAACACCTCCTCTTGCTTGGACGGGAGCGTGATAACAATTCGGGGACACGGTGAACCTCGCTTCATGAGGCGACCAGCGTGAACAAAAAAATCCGAAGCCTTGCGTTTCAGGGCCCAAAAGTCCTCGAGCGCCATGTTTTCTGGCCACCGGAGGTCCAGGAGATAGGCTTCCAGCTGTCGCCAAAAACCCTGCTGATAGCCAGTATATTCTCCACTTGCCGCGACCAAACAAAAACCCAAAGGCTTGATAACAGGCTCTTCCTCATCGAATGCCGTCTCGGGGGGTGCCTCATCCTCATCTCTGGGCCGCCGAGATAGCCCATCAGGCATCAAGAACGTCTTTCCCGGCCGGTGAATGATATCAAACAAAAATAATTGAATGAAGGCTACCCAACGCGTCATTGGGGCGTTGGGCAAGCTCGGCGCGTTGATCATTTCGATGAGAGAGTGGGTGTCGACCTGAAGATCAAAATGTTGGCCCCAAAGAACCGTCTGGAGTTTCTTGAGGATGCGAGCCACCCCGCACAACTCCAGCTTGGGCTGTGAGTACCGGGATTCGACATCAGAAAAGAGGAGAGATTCGTACAAGGCCGGACGATCAAGACCGTTTGAGTCTTCCTGGGTAAGAACCGCGCCTGTCGCATGATAACTTGAATCCACGGCTAGCTTGATTTTTCCTGCGTCTGGCCCGTAGTTGATTTTGACAAGGACGATGTCCCTGCCTACAATCGTCTTGAGTGCTTCAAAGGCCGCTTTGCATTCGCCCGTCCAGATCCAGTCAGCGTCCTTGCGCGTCAAACGTCGAAGCGGAAGACAGAGCTGTGAAAGCCCGGGGATGAAAATTCGAACATAGACCACAACCCCAAGAAAACCACGGATTTCTGTTGCGTTGACAGGAGTCGGCCACAATAGGATCTTGTTGACTTTGCCTTGCGCCATTTGTCGTCCCTCCTTGCAGACGCTGTGACCTACAATCTCGAGCGCAGGCACACAAGCGGCGAGCTTAGAGGCTGACACGGTGAGCCCTGACTCCTCAATTCTAAATAGGACGCGCTCCAAAGTCGTGGCGTACTCCCAAATGAAGCGCCGAATACCGGGGTGCCAAGAGAGGACTTCGTTGCCATAATCAGATTCGGGGCCCTTGATGCCTCCATCATCAATGAAAATTCCGGTGTGATTGGGAATCTCCTCTTGGAGGATCCACGCCATCTGGGCTTGATAGACGGCCACAGAATTAGTGGCTCCTTGAGGGAGCCGGGTGAGTTGAAAACGGCCCAAAGGAGTCTCAAACGTCGTGAGAGGCCGGGAAATGGGATCCAGCGCGCGCTCGTTGTAGCCGCCCATGATGTCTCCCAACCCGTAGCACGCGCGTCCCGCAAACGACTCTACAAACTCCTCAGTGGCTGGGGGAACGCCCGCGTCTTTGATTGTGACCTTGTTCAAGGGTTGGAGATCGTGGACGACCCGAAGCTTGCCATTGCTCTTGAGAACGCAAAACACAGGAGATGTGTAGCTCGAGGTGGACTGTTCGTATAGCCCCGTCTGGATCCGCTCCCGAATGACCCTGATATATTCGCTCAGCTTGGCCGCGGGGATCGGGATCTTCTTCTTTTGCCAGGGCACGTGTTCCACGACAGGAATGATGTATGGCATCCCGTATGAATCCTTCAGAAGCCCACGCTCCTCCGGCGTAAAAGCTATCGCTAGATTTTGATCTACCAGGACGTTCTTGATTAGGTTTAACTCGTCCGGCCAAAGCCAGCCATCAGGACCAAAATTCACCACAGCCAGGCGTTCTTCAGTGACACGCCCTTGAGGAACGAAAGGGCCCGCGAGGGAGCGCGCTAGTCCACGATACGGGTTGCGCGAAAGAGGGGGTCGGCGCAAGGGAGGGTTGAGACCTTGAGGCATTGCCTGGTTGACAGGCTTGATCTTCTTCGCAACTGGTTTATATTTTGTTGCGAACGCCAACATTTCCCCGTGCTTCCACGCATCTACCAGAGCCTTCTGCCCAGAAAGTCGAAGTCCGCACTCCAAAAGAGACCAAGTACGGCGCTCGCCGTCATCCGAAAAAGCCACTTTGTCTGCAAAAGAAAGGCCAGACAGACGTCCATTTCTCACGAGTGTGGCACGCGGTAGGGTTTTCGACAACAGGGTGGCATCTAGCCCGGAGGTGCACAACTGGGAGGAACTTACTTCTAGTTCTTCCAACCTCCGCACGATACCAAACTGCACCAATCCCCCCTCCGCCACCATCCAATGATTATCTAGTTTCACCTCATTGCGGAGGATCTTTAGTTTTCCCTTGTTGCGGAGGCTCGGGAGTTTAGGCTCATTGCGGAGTCTAGTTTTACCCTCATTGCGGAGGACGTCTGAAGACGTATCTAGTTTATTCTCTTCACGGAGACGGTCTTGAGGAACGGCTAGTTTATTCTCGTTGCGGAGACGGTCTTGAGGAACGGCTAGTTTATTCTCGTTGCGGAGACGGGATTGAGAAGGATCTAGTTTATTCTCGTTGCGGAGACGGTCCGCAAGCCACGTTGGACAACCCGTAACTGAAATGAAGGACGAAACGCGGGGGCGGCTCACAAGTGTGGCAAACGTAGAGTTTTCGACCACAGGGATGGCATCATGCCCGGAGGTGCACAACTGGGAGGAACTTACTTCTGGTTCTTCCTGTCTCCACGGGCACCCCATTCCCTCCTCCGCTGGATTTCCGCCTGCCGAAGATTCTTGGATCACTGAGAGATGGTCCAATGAGAGAGTTGAGTCAAGAAAAGGAAACTGAAAACCTTGAGGAGGAAAAGTCGGAATATTACTGAGATTTTGAGTGGCTTTCTGATGTTTTTTTACTTTAATGTTTTGCTGAAGTTGATATAAGGGAGAAAATCGCGACCGGTGAGCCTCTTGAGAATAAGTTAATCCAGCAGCTCGAGGACGAGACTCTACATTAGCTCGGCTGCTTGCAGGATTAACTGGAATCATAAAAAATGAGATTCTTCGTCCGAATCCTCTCAAACGGCGGCCATTCTTGAAAGCACAGCCTTCTTCCCCTTCCCAGGAAAATCGCGCTCCCATCGACCTTGATCCGTGGCGCACAACGAAATCTCAATCTTCCGGCCTTCCGAGTCTGGTAGCAAGATCTTCTCGCCGCCTTGACCGGAATAAATCAAAGTCGCCTCAAAGTCTATGAGGAAAGGTCGCCCCAAAATGAGTGGTCCATCGGCGCGAGTGATCCAAAAATGACAAGATCCCACGATGGTCCTGCCCACACGAATCTGGACATCCTCTGCAACTCCCATGAGCTCACAGGACTGGTTGCCAATACCCCAGACGGCCGAACTAAAGTTAACTCGCGGGCTGATATTGAATTTATTTGCCAGCGCGTTTGAGATCAGGTTCAGTTGAGAGCCAGAGTCGATCATCAGGGATGCAGAACTCTCCTCCTCCCCCACCAAACATGGGAGGAAGCCAAGAGGACAGGAGTAGAGCCGCGAATCCGAGCCAGGGCCTTCCGGATCCGGTCCCTCCGCCAACAACGTGCCAGAAGCCGTCCTGAGCTCCTCAGTGCCAGCTTCCACGCGGCGCTTAGTCACCCATTTCTTCCAGCCCTCCGCCATAGCCGGAGAGATCGCCAGCAGCTCCCAAATAGTAACTCCCGGGACTGGGAGATCCGAGACCTTCTTGAGCATGTCATCGATGATGTGTGGTTGATCCCTGGTGATTGCCCTCTTGAAACGAACCTTCTGAACCGGTGGCTTTGGCTTGCTAGACGACTCGGGTGGGTCCGAGCTTGACGGAACCGGATCTACCTTCGGCGCAGCCGGACTCCTCTCAAAAAGCTCGGGCTCCTCGTCCATGTCTTCCACGTTGAAATCCTCACGAGGTGTCGAAGTCTTCCTGACTGGTTTCCTTCCTGCTGAAGGTGGGACCATTGGCGCCTTGTAGGGCTTCGGGGCTTCGTGCTTCTTACGAGCTGGGTCCGCCTCGTAGGTTCCCGCAAAAGTTTGAGAGAAAACCGCCGGAGGGTACCACGGGTCCAAAGATCCACAAGTAGCTCGGAATTTGCCCGTACCAGAGGCAGCCGCAGCTTTCGGCTGGAAAGAAGCAACTACATGTCGGATAGGTCGAGAAGAATCGAACGGAATCAGTGCCCCATTGGGCAGGAAAAAATTGTTGCCCTTCTGTTCGACTAGATTCGCCTCCTTATCCTTAACCAGCTCCATGCAGTGTCCCGTGCCATGCCCCTCGCGATGACAATAGTAACAAACTAAAGGGCCACGAGGTTCGCGCGTTGTTCCCGGTGTCGAAGGAGCGCCCTTCATCACAAACTTTTTCTCCAAGCGCTGCTCGAACGACTGCAGCATCTTGGAGATTTCGTCCACAGTTGCGGGAGCCTTGTCTGAGACTGGGGCCTCCTTCGGGCGTCGATCGTCTTCCATTTTTTGCATGATCTCATTCGCAGCCTTGAATTCAGATGACGACACTGCGACAGGCGCCGGTTTGATATGCTCGGAGGTAAAAGCCACCTCTTCTTCCATCTCGTATTTGACGGCCGCGCGGAGCTCGCTCAAAACTGGGAGACGGTACCGTCCGTCCAGTGTCTTGACCATCTTCTTCTCTTTGACTAGATAGGACTTGATGCGCTGCTGGAACGCGGGTGAGAATGAAAAGAAGAAATGATTGACCGCTAGATCCTCTGAAGTTAGGTGCTGATACCGAATCAAGTAGGATAAAATGACGTCAAACACAGATTTAAACGATTGATAGGCGTCCAATGAGGCGATGCCACCCTTGGCGGTCCATGAGTCTTTAAGGGCTTGAAGATCCGCGACAGTGTACCGGACTGTATCAACCTGACCCCAATGTTCAATCATCTGTTCACGAAGCGTAGTCCACGACTTCGTCGCGTAGCCGCTCATGTCCCAGACAGCATCCTGTATATCCTCACTTCCGAGAAAGGATGGGATCTGAAGAACCTTGTCTTCATCAGACGCGCCGTCGAGATTAGCCGCTAGCTCGTACTGGCGGAGGAAAGCTTCAACTCGAGTCCCGGTGAACCTGAGAGACCAATCTTGAGGCTTGATTTTAACCATCTTGCGCGAGGATCCCAAGTCCTGAGACAAATCCATGATGATCTAGACGCAGGGAACGGGAATAGTTGACGCGGCTCACAGCAGTGGCAAATGTAATGCTTCGAAACTCGTAGTAGATACCCGCGGAGGTGCACAATTGGGAGGACTTACTTTTAGTCTCCTGTGCCTCCGCCGCTGAACACACAAAAAGAAAATAAAGGAAAAAGGATTTCCCGGTCGGTAAGGAATCGGTTCCGTCCGGAAGAATAAACCTAAAAAAAAGAACTCGACCGCCAAGCGTCTCAAAAACCGTGAAAATCGGCGAGACTGTAAATCTTGAGGTCGCTGGTTTGATCCCGGCTCGGGGGACCAAATGTGGAACTCCGTCCAGTGCAGGCCGGCGGCAGTTAGGTGGAGGGGAATGGGGAAAAGAGGTTTGTGTGCCCTCCGGGTGATGGTCGGGATGAGCGGAGAGGATCGGTTGAGCAATGAGGTTTTGGGGGGGGGGGAGATTTTACGACGGCGTTGAGCGCGCGTCGGCGGTTGGTTTTTTTTGAGGGATTAAGTGGAAAGACAGGGAAGGGAAGAAGAGGACTCCAGATGATCAATAAGATTCAGGATGGCGCTATGGAGGGCGTTGGATAATCAACAATAAACTCTGATGGATTCCTAATTTGGGATCAGCTAGGTTCCATGCCCCCCTTCCTCTGAGTTCGTGGGCGAACTCAGACTCCAGGGGGCGCCGCGGACTGCGGACCCGTCATCACGCCCCGCACGCACACAAAGACAAAACAAAACAACACAAAACCACAAGCAGGCTACAAAAGAGAACAAACCAAACCCTCCCCACTGAACCCATCCAAAGCGCGCAGTAGAGAAAAAGAAAATAAAACAGAGGATCCATGAAAAAGAAAACAACAACCTGAGAGAACAAGCAGAACAAACAAAGGAAAGGGTGATCCTGAACACGTCTTGAAGGCGCGACGCGCGCCGCGTTGCAAGATCTTGAAAGGAACTGAGTCTTGAGTCTTGAAGCTTGAATCCTGGGGCACCTCGACCAGCCGCGCGCCAGCGCGCAATGCTTTGAACTGAGTCTACATCTGTACCATGCGGCACACCACAGCGGTCTGGCTGAAAAAAACTTTGAATCAATGTTTGCCTGGACAACACTGGTAGGGTACTCAACTTAGTATGAGTAGTAATGGTGAAAAGAAGTAGCTTACGCCTGGTCTAACTGTAGGGAAAAAGAGTATCGTATCTTTCCTGACGATTCCCTGGACAGTATAGTGAAACTAGCTGTAACTATACTCTGATCTGAGCACTACTCAACCACTTCTGCGGAGGAAATAACCACACATCCTATGGGAGGGGCTGTTTACTTCTGTCAACCGGAGGCTAGAGGTGCTCCTTAGGAGGATGGGTGAGGAGATGAAGGAAGAGGAGACTCAAGCTTACCCTTTATTGGCGAGGTTGAGTTGGATAATTGGAAGTTGAAAAGGATATGAAGGAAAAGAGATTGATTTGAAGGCCCCAATTGCAGTATTTGAGGAATGTCAAAAATACAAAGTAGCAGGATTGGTAAATTTAAATCTGAGGAATCTCCGCTCTGGAGAATTCCTCCTCACTTATACTGGGAAACTTGTTGATCTCTTGCTGCGGCTGTACCGTGCAAGTCATACGCAGTACACTGTCAATCTCTTGCGGCTGCTGCGCTTTGAAAGTCACAGGCCTTTTATTTAGTGAAAGGTATTTTATGCGCTGCTAGATGCGGCTGCTTTTTCAGATGCTGCGCTGTTGGTACTATCAGGTAGCTGACAACTGATCACATTGTCCCTGCTACAATATTTGGGGGTTTTGTGGTCATTCAAGGTACACAATGAATCTTTGAGGGCATTTGATTATTTTGGTACCAATATCACACTGCAAAAAAAACTGTGTCAACTGTGAGCAGTTGACATGCGGCAACTCTGAGGAAGCTTGTGGTGTTACACCAGCCTTACTCAAGGTTTGAACCAACCCAAGCTTTAATGCACAGTCATTGTGCACCTTGCACAGTGACTGTGCCAACAAAGGCACTTCTGCATTCATGTGGAGTTACATTAATGGCAGCTTGGCTTGAGTATCCTGCATGTCAACTGCAAGCAGTTGACCAAGTTATTTTTGCAGTGTCATGGAAGAACTCCCACACTGCTCTGGGATATGGTGGCAGAAACACCAAGAATCTACCAAATCGGTGATATTTGGCAACCAATCACATTGTAGCTGTTACATTTGGGGGTTTTGTGGTCATTCAAGGTACAAAATGAATCTTTGAGGGCATTTGATTATTTTGGTACCAACATCATGGAAGAACTCCTATGCTGCGCTGAGATATAGTGGCAGAGCACCAAGAAATTACCAAATTAGTGATATTTGACAGCTCATCACATTGCGGCTGCTACATTTGGGGGCTTTGTGGTCATTCCTAGTACACAATGAATCTTTGAGGGTATTTGATTATTTTGGTACCAATATCATGGAAGAACTCCCACACTGTGCTGAGATATAGTGGCAGAAACACCAAGAAACTACCAAATTAATGATATTTGGAAACTGATCACATTGTGGCTGCTAAATTTGGGGTTTTTGTGGTCATTCAAGGTATACAATGAATCTTTGAGGGCATTCTATTATTTTGGTACCAATATCATGGAAGAAATCCCATGCTGCGCTGAGATATAGTGGCAAAGCACCAAGAAACTACCAAATTAGTGATATTTGGCTGCTACATTTGGGGGTTTTGTGGTCATTCAAGGTACACAATAGATCTTTGAGGGCATTTGATCATTTTGGTACCAATATCATGGAAGAACTCCATAGTGGCAGAGCACCAAAAAACTACTAAATTAGTGATATGTGGCAACCGATCACATTGTAGCTGCTACATTTGGGGGTTTTGTGGTCATTCAAGGTACACAATGAATCTTTGAGGGCATTTGATCATTGTGGTTCCAATATCATGGAAGAACTCCCACACTGGCCTGTGATATAGTGGTAGAAACACCAAGAAACTACCACATTAGTGATATTTGGCAACCAATCACATTGTAGCTGCTACATTTGGGGTTTTTGTGGTCATTCAAGGTACACAATCAATCTTTGAGGGAATTTGATCATTTTAGTACCAATATATGGAAGAACTCCCACGCTGCACTGAGATATAGTGGCAGAAACACCAAGAAACTACCAAATTACTAATACTAGAGGCCAAGGCGGCTGCGCCGCTGCAGATTTCAGGGAAAGTTTCCCAGCTCAACCCCTGCTAGCTAATATCACCCACAATCACATCCCCCCCCTTCAGATGACAACCTGGAATTACATTTCTCTCCTTGCTCCTGATTTGTCATTGGTAACCCATGATGTGCTACCCCGGTGACAGACTGCCCATTAGTTAAAATGTTTGGGAAGAATATGTTGGTGTTGGACTCAAACACCATGATTTTTACCCAGATCAGATCTTCACAGAATTGGTTTATTTTGGTTTTCACCGTGGTCAACCCTGCAAGACTATCATATAAGGCAAACTCCAACAAATCTGGACACTGTTTAGTTTGTGGCATATTATGCTATTGCTAAGCCCCTCCATGAGCATCAGTTCTTGAAATTCAAGCAAGCTGGAGACTTTAAATACATTCAAAATTTTATTACTCATAACATCATCTTGTGTAAAACACAAGGCACAAATCAAGTAGAAATTGAAGTGCCTACCAACAAATGTGAGTAGATAAAATTGAGTATAGAGAAGAGCAGATGAGGGAAGGCACAGTAGAATTGGAAATGTCACGATTCAAAGCAAGATGTCAGAGAGAGAAAGGAGGTGGGTAGACTTCCACTCCCAAGAAGTGGGACTTCTTGGGGGTGGACAGGCGAGTCGAGAGCAGCATTGCAGATTGGGTTGGGCGGCGGTCAATCTGTTGTTGGGTGATAGAGAGTATTAGTAGATCCTTCCACAGGAAGAGAAAGAAGGGAGGAAGGTAGACTTCCACTCCCGAGAAGTGGGACTTCCCGGGGGTGGACACGCACCACATGAAACCAGCATAATAGATTGGATTGCCCGGCGAGTCTAGAGCAGCATTGCAGAACAGGTTGGCCGGCGGTCAATTTGTTGTTGTGTGATAGAGAGTATCAGTACATTGTTCCTCAGGAAGAGAAAGAAGGGAGGAAGGTAGACTTCCACTCCCAAGAAGTGGCTCTTCTCGGGAGTGGACACACACCAGATGAGTTGAGGGAGTATGCAGCAACAAATCTGCCATTGTTCAAAGTGATAGAAGCTGTTAGTGAATCCACATGGTAATGGTTTTCTCTTGGGGTGTGTACCAGGCAATCTCATGTGGTGTGTTGTTAGAGCTGCAGGTTGTAGCCACATGTTTGGTTTCAGTTGAGCTGGCTTTGAAAGTTGAAAAGCTTGGATATGCGTGCACCTGCGGCTCTGGGGAGAAGGATGGGGGAGCTGGCGGCCTGGTTGGGCCTCATTGTGTGCCAACAAGGGCAGTGCTGGGCAGGAATGGGCTGCTCAGCGCAAAGGCTGGCTGGCGGGGGACAGCGGTGTAAGACTCAAAAGTGGTAATGAAACCCTTTTGCTGAATGGTGAAGGGTATGATGGAGTTGCAAGCTCTGCCCTTCTGTTATCAGTCAACAAGACCCACCAAGCTCAGCTTGGCAAGTTTTATTAAGTGATAGGTCTGGTCTGTTCCAGATGAAATCTGTTTGATTGGCAAGGTGTAAGTGTTTTAATTACTTTGTTATAAGGGTTGAATTGTTGTTATAAGGGTTGATTTATTGTTATATGGGTTTTAGGATTTGAGTGTGGATGAGTGTGGGGTGACTTGTGAGTTCTGGGTGAGAAACTGGGGAACAGACCACTGGGGGTGGAGAGAGCTCCTTTTATAGACAAAAGTGGAGCCCCAAAGGGGCTTGTGGGTTAGGTTTTCAGCTAATCTAGACAACAGGGTGAGGGATTTTAGCTGGTGGGAGTAGATACAAATGATGTCATAACCCCTCAGGGGCACATGGGTGGTGTCAGAATATACCACAGAACATTCTAAATATGTCAGGGGTGCATACATGATGTCAGAATATAAAACAGAACATTCTAACTCATGCATAAGGTGACAGTAGACTGCATGAGCTGTCATACAGGGGGAATTAGTGTACAAACAAAGTCTGAGGCTGCAGAAACAGTGTAAATGATGTCATCCTATGCATATAAAGGAGTGTATGTAGTTAATATGTAATGAGTTTAGCCTGACAGGGAGATGTATGTTTGTATCCTGTGATATGTATAAGTGTACTACTGTGAAACTTGGGTTGGGGCAGGTGACAGCTGGGTTACTGGGGCTGGCTGTGTGATAGGTGTCCATGAGGTGTAACTTCTTATCCAGCGGGGTTGTAATGGCCGTTCCAGTGGGGACTAGGGGTGAAATTGGCCGTAGAATCCATTTCTGGGGTCCATTTGATGGTATCTTGAGGCCTAGTATGAGTAATTATGTGGCATAGAAAAAACTTTTTATTTTTCCACTTTTCCGTCTACCACAGTGGCGATGGTGGAGGGTTTAAAATGTAGCAACAACAATGTCATTGATTGCCAAATATAACTCACCAGGGGGGAATGGTCGCACTCTCCAGAGAGTGCCAGACTGTAATTCTGCTGTTCCGCCGGTCTGAACTGGGTTCAATGTCAAGGTGTGAATTTGCAGCAACTGGTGTTGAATGCTTTGAAATGAAACGAGCTTATCTGTATGTGAGTCTGGCCTAATGGGCAACCATTGAATCAAGTTTACCAACAGCTGATCTACAGCGCTTGCCACACCAGGAAAAGACAATGATCACTTGCCTACAAGTGACATGAGAAAGTACAAAGGCCCCTTTGTACTTTGCTATGTCACTGATGATTGTTTTTTCCTGGTTCCAGATGATAATTCTCCCCATTCAAATGCAGAATGTGATGTGAGTGGCATCCATTGCCATATTGCTTTATACAGTAGGGGTAAAATCTCCACAGCAGCTCCTGATTGAGTGCAATCCTGATTTTTTTCCCAGATCAACAAGGAGAAAGATTCAGCAAACATCATTTAAGCAGTTTACCCAGGATTTAACAGCCACAGAAGAGATGTGTCCAGCAACCTTGCTGCTAGCTGTCTCCAAAGCTGGGCGGGATGAGAGGAAATTGCACCCCCCATGCTTTGCCCCCATACCTATATTAGCTTTTGGAAGTAAGACCATGCACAAGAAGGCGCTGACCATTGAGTGTTTCATTCAAAAAAAAAAGACATCAACAAAAGATGAAAACCACATCTCTGATCAATCTCTAGGTTTTCATGTAACCAATTGATGAGGTGACTGTTGTGACTTCCCATTCTGATTGTGAGACAGACATTACACGCAAGTGTCATCTGTGAAATTAGCTTTAGGTGTGATATTTCATATAATCACCAAGCTGCCAATTACAACTCTGATTTCACCCCAGAAGAAGATTTGCCAACCCCAACATTTGACAACGTTAAATCTTTGGAAATCAATGATCCATTCTGGAATATTGGTTTGCTTGATCACCCAAATGAACCTTGGGCTGTTGAATTGAGTACTCAGAAAGGAATTCAGGCCTATCTCACTGTAAGAAATTGTGAGGATGAATTGCGTCGTATATCCCGGGAAGCAAGACAGGCGTTGAAATGGGCCATTGAGATGGCAGGTAATTTGGAGACCATCTTTGACGTGTTGCAGATCTGTAAGTTATGACCAAAATAATTAATTTTCCATTATGATTGACCATTCTTGATCAATATAGACAATCAAGAACTTGATGGTCCTTCAGATATTCAGCAGTGTTTGGTCAATATTTGCACAGAGAAAAATATTCAAGAGGCAGTGTTGCACTCAGTAGTTTCAAACCTAGCAAAGCGATATTGCCGACAATGGATGATGTGGAACACTTGCTGTATTCAAGTGTTGAACTGGAGTGAACAGGGATTGATTATCCAGACCAGGATTCAGAAGTTAAAGCTCAATGGGATCAAGTTATCATGAAGAATAAGAGATTGTGGGAAAAACTAACCGGCAAATCAGTGACAATGGAAGAAAATCATGAAGAGGAGAGTGATGATGAAGATGATGAAGTTGATGAAGATGATGAAGATGATGATGATGATGATGAAGATGATCAAGATGATGAAGATGATAATGATGATGATGATGATGATGATGATGATGATGATGATGATGATGATGATGATGATGATGATGATGATGATGATGATGTATAGAGTTATCCCATACTATTTTATTTTCATCTCAGAATGCATCACCCAGATTAATAAGGATAAATCCTGATGTTTTTCTTATTTCATGTCAAAAAATGGCAAAGGCTCTCACTGATTTGCATCAGGAAGATTCTTGCAAAGTTGTTTCCATACATGAAACTTGCATTAATGTGGATTTTTCATCTAAATAAAATTGGTGAAAAATGAGATTGTGATTCATTTTGTGGTTGTTAGAACAAAATTTTTCAGTCAAACTACGTCCAATACACCAAAACAAAATTAGATAAAAAGACCCAATAGAAATTATATTGATCTGCATAAAAAGAAGAATAAATCAAGAGGGTCGGAAAAACAACTCCCATTTGTCACTGGGACAAAATTCTGACCAACTCCCAACGTTGAGCTATAAGGGCCTTTTTTGGGGTACAGAATTTTTGGGATTTGTTTACTGAGATGGAAAATTTTTTGGGTGTTGTTGTGCTAATTTTTCATGTTATTTTTCATTATTTTTAATACGTGTAACTTTTTTTTGGACTTACTTTGCGCACTGAAAAAAGCTCTTTGTGCACTGTGCAGTGCGCGCAGTCCCAAAACACTTTGTGCACTGTGGGTGAAGGATACAATTTTTTCAGGATTTGTTTTGAAGAATCAATAGACAGGACTTTGATTGTCATCTGTGAATTTTTTGGGAGTTTTTTGAAGCATCCTTGTATGCATAAAAACCCTATTAAGAAGAAAAACAATTATAGTCACTTGGGGACTTGGAATTCATATTGTTCCCGCATGTTAAAAATTCCAATTAATTTATTCAATAGTGGAGCTGGTTGAGCTGGCTGTTAGTGGGAAGAGGAGCTGGTTGAGCTGGAATTCAGTGGGCAGAGGAGCTGGTTGAGCTGGACGGCAGTGAGCCATGGAGCTGGTTGAGCTGGATGGTGGTGAGCCATGGAGCTGGATGGCAGTGAGGAATGGAGCTGGTGGAGCTGGATGGCAGTGATGCAAGGAGCTGGTTGAGCTGGATGGCAGCAAGCCACGGAGCTGCTTGAGCTGGATGGCAGTGATACAAGGAGCTGGATGAGCTGGCTGTCAGTGGGAAGAGGAGCTGGTTGAGCTGGATGGAAGTGAGCCATGGAGCTGGTTGAGCTGGATGTTGGTGAGCCATGGAGCTGGTGGAGCTGGATGACAGTGATGCAAGGAGCTGGTTGAGCTGGATGGAATCAAGCCATGGAGCTGGTTGAGCTGGATGGCCGTCATACATGGAGCTGGTGGAGCTGGATGAGCTGGATGTCAGGGGGAAGAGGAGCCGGTTGAGCTGGAATTCAGTGGGCAGAGGAGCTGGTTGAGCTGGACGGCAGTGAGTCATGGAGCTGGTTGAGCTGGATGATGGTGAGCCATGGAGCTGGTGGAGCTGGATGGCAGTGAGGAATGGAGCTGGTGGAGCTGGATGGCAGTGATGCAAGGAGTTGGTTGAGCTGGATGGCAGTGAAAAAATGAGCTGGGTGAGCTGGGTTTGGTTGTGCCGACTGAGCTGGATGAGCTGATTTATCCTGGAAGGTGGAGCTGGTTGAGCTGATTCATCCTGGAAGGTGGAGCTAGTTGAGCTGATTTATCCTGGAAGGTGGAGCTGGTTGAGCTGAGTTGATGGAGCTGGAGGAGCTGAAATATGCACATAAGAGCTGGTGAAGCTGGCCTTTCGTGCAGTGGAAAGAGCTGGTTGAGCTGAGCTGTCAAAGCTGGGTGGGACCAGCTCTACATGTTTTCCATTCTAAATGGAAGATGGTGACACATCTTCTTTCATTTGGAATGGTAAAAATTAACAGCCACAGGTGCCCTCTTGGCAAGCAGGCAAGGTGCACGCCCATACAGGGGCGTGCACGCCCTTGACAAATATAGGGCATGCGGCCCCACAAACCCTTTTCAATGGGCGTGGGCGTGGGCATGCCCCCGGGGGACGGGCTGATCAACACCCGTTTTGCAGACCAGGGGAAGTATTTACACACATATGTGTGCAACAGGACAAACTTCCCTGCCTTTGCTGTATGTACATCTACATAGCAAGAGGCAGCCCTAGGCAGGCTTTTTGAACTTGCACCCAACAGTCATAGGCTCATATTCCAGTGGCTCACTGTTAGTGCAGAACTGTGCCAGAATGAACAATGCTCGGTGGCACTGGGGATCCTTGAGCTGGGCCAGTGAGCACTGAGCTATGAGGATATGTATGTACATAAACCACTAAAACACTGTCAGCCTTAGAGTCAGCGCAGCTGACCTAAAGTCTGCCTTTATCATTATTTCTACCTCAAATCTCTTATATCTTTTCAAGCTGAAGGTTTAACCTTGTTTTGACTTCAGATTCTGTTTTCTCATGGAATTTAAACCCTAGTGTCCACTGGCCACTTTCCAACAGCTCAACTCCTTCATAGAGTTCCTTGTTTGTGACGTGCAGGCACAGCAGCGCCTGGTAGGCGCAACAGAGCGCTCCAACCACATGTACATGTGTGATTATGTCAGCCAAACTTGAAAATTTTTGAAGTCAGGATCCCCCATGCAGCTGGAGGATGCACAGACTTCAGCACACCAGAACCACACCCCAGAGAACCCCAGGATCACCACCAAAGAGATTACTACACTCCCAGTATACCTACCGTCACAGGCGCCTAGGATATTGACAGTAAGTAACCTCTTTGACTGAACCTTGTTTATCTCAGAGGTACAACTCTGTGTCTTGCTTGATCTTCTCTTTTCTGCTGGTTTTGTCTTCTTCTTGATCACAGGGCTGTCCCTCCAAATCTACTGGCCTTTACCTCTATCTTGATCACAGGGCTGTCCCTTCTTATCATTTAGCCTTTGCCTCAAAATCTAGGTTCAGGGCTGTCCCTCAGGTTTCCCTTTATGAACCTTGACTATCCAGAAGGAAGCTAAACAATTGTGGCTGGATTAAACTTATCTAATCCAGATACCCACCTGAGAGGAAGCTGTAGCACTTCTTAGCACAGATTAGCAGCACTCTTCTGAAGAGTAGCATTGCCAGTGGACGTGCATTCCCACTAGAATAACCTAGTACTTCTCTTCATCTTGATCCTGCTCTGTTTTCTCTTTTCTCTTTCTCTCTCTCTCTTATAGTTGTATTTTCTTTATCCCAAGAAATCCAACTATTGCCCCCCATTTCTTGTGTCCTGCTGTCACTTTAGAGACTCAGGCTCACAATTGGGGGCCTCATCGGGAAAATTACTCACCTTTTCATAATTCTAGACTGCTTAAAAGCCAAATGACTGATCATCCTGATTAAATCAAACAAAAAACTCTTAAAATTTCGAAAATTCACTAAACAAATCTTTCTACATATCCTACTAATGTCAAAATTCTTCAAAAACATCCTAAAATTGATTCTATATCGATAAATTTTCTGACTGAACCCTTGAAAAAAAAAATTTACGCCCTGTGTACTCGTGAAAGTGCAGAATTGCGACTCCTCTGCACCGCTATTTACCCTTTTGTTGGACTTATTCCCCATTGCATCGTCTATATCTTCGAAACAAGAAGAGAAAAAAAAATCTAAATACGCTCAAAAGATTCCTTGGCTTCTCATCTGTAATTGCCAATATAGACCGTAAAAAGTTGTCAAACGCCGGAGGACAGCGCAGAGGAAGAAAACATCTGAGCTGATTGATATACCTCCGCTCCTCTACTTCGCCTGATTCCGCCAGACTCCGCTGAGCTAGAAAATCCCGCCAACTTCCGCTCTACTGGCCCGCCTGATTCTTAAGATCTAGAGCCTGTTCCACCGGACTTGATCAAGCTAGAAAACCCCAAAGACCGTCGTGTCTCAGAGCCCAAAGAAGAAGCTTGATCAATAGCTTGGAGTGGACTCCAATTGCCACTTTGACGGACCTTATTCCTCCTCAAAAATCATCTAAACCTCGCGAGGACTCTAGCTTATTGATTTGTCTCCAGAGACTAAGACTACGAAGCCCATTAGAATAAAGAAAAATTTACATACATATAATAAATAAAACCAAAAGAGAAACATCTCTTACCATAAGTGTGATAGAATCTTCCCCCGCTTTGTTGAATTTAAATTCTGTTGCTTTTTATTCTGCTGATGTTGATCTCCTCAAATATCGCCCCATCGAGTAGCAAAGTAAAGCAAATAACATCAGCACAAACGAGTGTACGCCAATAGCCATCAAGAAATTTCCTAAACAATTGAGAAACCAAACCAAACGGGCCAAACCTGTCAGTGCGGAGCCTTGCTGACTTGGCAAATCAACTTAAAACATCTAGTAGGGCTTGGTCGACTTGTCCCTACAACAAATCAACAGGAATCGGAGAGATCTTTCCGCCAAACAATGGCTCCAATATCGTCTCAGCCCCTCAGCTGAAGAGAAGCTCAGAAGAGTTAGAAGTTGTTTTACCTCTATTCAGCAAGGATTGCTGTGTCCTGGAGGCAAACCTTTGCCTCTGGAAAAGGGAGTGCCACTGGCGCTCTGACACTTGAGGGAAACGTTCCTAGGCTTAGTGTCGAATCGATCAACTCCAGCCCCTCTCCCGGTGGCCAAGAGATCTTGAGAACAGCCTGAAATCACCTGGAGAGTAACCATGGAGAAGAGACTCCCCCAAGCTTCATGACCACCAGTTTGGCTTGCTTTAGTGCGGAAGGTCTATGAGTTGTGTGCCCTGAGTTGAAGCCAGAATTCTTGTTGACTAAGAATAGGAGGTTGATATGCTTTCAAAAATGGGTGAGACTGGTGAGACTTCTCCACCGAGTAAAGCCTCCAATACCATTTCAGCACCTCAGCCGAAAAGCGGCTTCAAAAGCTTAGAGCCAGCGCTTCTTCCAGTCAAAAAAAGGCCTGTTGCGTTTCCCGGAGAGGGAATCTCTTCAGCTACACACGGGTATCTGACCAGCGCTCTTCAATGCAAGGGCCACTTCTCTAACATCGGAGTCAAACAGGTTCACCTCAGCTCCGCACCCTGTGGATTGGGAGACTCATAGTGAACAACTACCCAAGGTTGGCTCAGGATGAGTTCTTTTAGCATCCTTTCATGAACAAACAATCAAGAAAGCTTGCAACCGACTGCCTCGCCGTCTCTAGCTCTCTCTCCATTTGTTTGCTCCCAGCCCTCTTGTGGACAACTCCTCCCACCCAATGGAAGATATTCAGGAAGAGTCCAAAGTCACGAGCCTTGTCAACCTCTTCACCGAGTATTTTGACCTCTCTCCCAGAGCTCGAGGGACAAAGCACAACAAGTAAATGTGTCTACTTCTATCTCAGGCCGTGACCACCCAGGATATACTAGTAGATCTAGCTGTGAGGGACAAAGCTATCCGACTCAGCCAAGGATGGATTCCTTGAGATGAGTTGAAAAATATCAAGTGGTCCATTCATGTACTCGCATACCAACGAGTGCTCTTCAATGAGCTGACCAGCGCAGGACTTACAGCTCAACAAGAGATTGACTTCAGCTCCAGCCCTTGACGGCTACTCCTACCCCCGAGCCCCTGACCTTTCAACACCAGGCTCGAGAATCAATTGGTTTATAGGGGCCATACCCACTCCTGCCGCCACGGTTATGATCAGCTGCCGCCGCCCCAGGGTCATACACTTGACTACCGCCAAGGTCATCAACCCTAGCCGCCGACCCAGGGGAGTAAGCGAGCTCAAAACCAAGCCTGCCTGCGACTTCCACCGCCGTCGCAGTATGCAAGGCCCCTACCAGCTTACACAGCTGAGTGAGAAACATGCAGCAGGACACCGTCCTTAACTCCTTACCCACAATATGGCACATATCACAATCAAACTCAAGGCCCCTCTCAAGATATGGAGCCCAAGAAGAAAAGTAAGAGGAAGAGGCAGTTGTCATTGAACTCTTTCTCCCCACATGGACTTAGTGTAGGTATAGATAATATTTCCAGTCCTTCTAGTAGAGAATTCGTTCTTAATAAAAAAAAAAAAATGACTATTAGTGGTCCCTTATTATTAGAAGGAAAATTTCAAGTTATCTTCTCTAAATTCTTGTCTGATTTTTCTGTTACAGTGGAAACTATCCCTGGTAATCTTCTAGAATCATGTGTTCAAAAATTCACAGATGTCTTGAACATTTCTATTCTAGATGTCAGAAAGAAGAATTTATTCCTACCTTGCTTGATGATGTCCTGTCTCATATAGAAGAAAGTGACAAAGAGAGAACCAAAGTGATTTGCAATGAACTGGTTACTGGACCAATTGAAAAGAGATATTGATGATAAATTAGAAAGTGTGCAAGACCTTATTTTGGTGAATGAGTCTCAATGCCATTCCATAATGGAAATTCTAAGCAAGAATTTAACAGATATGAAACAAAAATTGAACAATCAATTATCATCCCTCAGTAACTAGATCAGTGATCTTCATTGAAATGAACACAGTAGATTTAAAAAAATCTAAGATAAGCTTGACTGAAATCTCTTCCATTGTACATGCTCTCAATTCTGAATTGGACTCATCTTTGGAACTAGCTGATAGTGATTACCCTCCTCATCTGACTCATAATAATTTACTCATGAATGTCCAACCAGAACAGCAATTTGCACAAGAGAATTATGCTCCTGTTTGGTTCAAGGTTCCTTGATCCTGTCAACCATTCAAAGACAAATGAAGTTAAGCCTCCAACCATTGAGATGAAAATTCCTCCACAAGGTGAATTTCCTTTCATTGATCATGGGGTCTGGACCAATAGATCTAGAAATCAGGAAAGGAATTTGGAAAGATATCCCATAGAAAAGTGATTGGGATATATTCTCTGGTGAACTGCCATATAAACATGAGTTATGGATCAAGAACAAAGAAGTGAGATACTTTAAGATGCTAGACAGTATGATCATCACCAGACTGACCATTCTACTGACTGAAACTGCAAGGAAATTGTGCATTGGATTCAGAGGTTAGTATGGAGATACCAATGATTGAACTAGCAGGCCAGATTCCATAGTTGTAGCAATCAATCACAATGTTGAGGAAAATCTGCTACCTGAAAGAAAAAATGGAGAACTGCAATGGTGCAAATTATTGACTTGACAGGAATGATTATACAATATTTGAGCATGCTAAGAGGAGATGCTGTAATATTGTTGCTGTTGTCTATCATATACTTTCTAGTTTAGATTAATTGATGGAACCCACTCAGAGTCCCCCTAACGTGACTAATAAAAATCCCTGGATTCATTTGCAATAAGAAACAAAAAATGAGAAAGATAGGAGATAAAATTACGACTAAATCATCCCTAGAAAGAAAAAACCACTATGAATGACATTGCTGAAAATCCTGTTGACAATTCTGAAGAGAAAGAAACCATTCCTGTGCAACGACTTGATAAAGAATATTTACACTGTCAGTTTCTTCAAGGAAGTTAGTAACCTCTCCACAAAGAATTTCCTGAGGAAAGAAACATTACAATCAATGTTTAAATCAATACTTTTTTATAATTCAACATGTAAAAAAGGATATGAGATCAACAACACCCCTGAAAAAGAATATTGAGCTGATTGAGATTGAAGAATTAACCACCCATTGGATGAATGATATGTAGCAGGATGGTACTTCAGATCCCCTGATTGATTTTGATCTAGAAATAGCTACTTATCCAAAATACTCTTGAACCCCAGCTGAGTGAACTAACCCATCAGTTTTTGATTTGATTTAAGAAATCAAACCACTTTTGGTGGTAGGGAATGTCAGCCTTAGAGTCAGCGCAGCTGACCTAAAGTCTGCCTTTATCATTATTTCTACCTCAAATCTCTTATATCTTTTCATGCTTAAGGTTTAACCTTGTTTTGACTTCAGATTCTGTTTTCTCATGGAATTTAAACCCTAGTGTCCACTGGCCACTTTCCAACAGCTCAACTCCTTCATAGAGTTCCTTGTTTGTGACGTGCAGGCGCAGCAGCGCCTGGTAGGCGCAACAGAGCGCTCCAACCACATGTACATGTGTGATTATGTCAGCCAAACTTGAAAATTTTTGAAGTCAGGATCCCCCATGCAGCTGGAGGATGCACAGACTTCAGCACACCAGAACCACACCCCAGAGAACCCCAGGATCACCACCAAAGAGATTACTACACTCCCAGTATACCTACCGTCACAGGCGCCTAGGATATTGACAGTAAGTAACCTCTTTGACTGAACCTTGTTTATCTCAGAGGTACAACTCTGTGTCTTGCTTGATCTTCTCTTTTCTGCTGGTTTTGTCTTCTTCTTGATCACAGGGCTGTCCCTCCAAATCTACTGGCCTTTACCTCTATCTTGATCACAGGGCTGTCCCTTCTTATCATTTGGCCTTTGCCTCAAAATCTAGGTTCAGGGCTGTCCCTCAGGTTTCCCTTTAAGAACCTTGACTATCCAGAAGGAAGCTAAACAATTGTGGCTGGATTAAACTTATCTAATCCAGATACCCACCTGAGAGGAAGCTGTAGCACTTCTTAGCACAGATTAGCAGCACTCTTCTGAAGAGTAGCATTGCCAGTGGACGTGCATTCCCACTAGAATAACCTAGTACTTCTCTTCATCTTGATCCTGCTCTGTTTTCTCTTTTCTCTTTCTCTCTCTCTCTTATAGTTGTATTTTCTTTATCCCAAGAAATCCAACTATTGCCCCCCATTTCTTGTGTACTGCTGTCACTTTAGAGACTCAGGCTCACAAACACACTGAGCACCAAGGACACAGGTGGTACAGGATCAGAGCCACTTTGGAGCTGCAACCAAAGCTGTCAAATGTCACTTGTCTCCAAGGGACTATTTTTTTTTCCTGGTGTTGCTGTTGGGATTCCAGTCTGATGACAATGAACCTTCTCAGATGTTTGGAATGGGGCCCTCTTGTGGTTGAAAGCTGTGACAGGGTGTGCCCAGGTGATATATGGAGCGCCCTTGGGCCCCCAATTGCGGCAGGGAGACCTCCTGAAGCCCATTGGATTCCAGACGTGCGGCGCAGGAATACAATTCCGGGAGAATTTGGACAACTTGGGGCATTCAAAATTCAATTGCTGGGTATTTTTTGGTGTTTCTGCCACTGTATCTGAACTGGGGCCAACATTAATTTCATGATATTGATACCATTATAATAAGGTATGTTGAGAGAATAGTTTGGGCCAGCTCGTGACCATGAAAATCCCAAAATGTGGCAGCTACAGTCTCATGAGTCTCAAAATATCACCAAATTGGGCTTTTCTTTCTGTTTCTGCCACCATATCTCAACCGGGAATAGTGATTATTTCATGATATTGGTACCAGAATATTCATCTATTCCCAAAGATTATTTTGGTCAAGCTTTTGTGTATGGAAATTCCCAAAAGGAGCTGCTATAGTCTGATTAGTCTCAAAATATTGCCTAATTGGGTATTTTTTGGTGTTTCTGCCACTGCATCTCAACCCGCAATGGGGATGATTTCATGATATTGATACCCACCAGGGAGGGATTGGTTGCACTCTCTAGAGAGTGCCAGACCTTAATTTCTCCCTGGAAGTCTGCCAGATGTGAACTATTCCCTCATGTGTAACTTTATTGTGGTTCAGCTGTATGTTTATACTGAACTCATACTGAGTTGTTCCATATCCAATCTTGTGTGTTCCAGTGAGTTAAACTCAAATATTGGTTTTCTCAAACCAATTGCTCATGCTGGCACCCACAGGGATCCTCCACTGGCCAGTGTGTACTGGAAATGAAGTGGATACACCCTCCAATTGAGTACCAGTATGGACATGCATTGAGTGGCAAAAGCCTCCGCTCAATGGTGGTTTGGAAGGCCATCAAGTTCAGACATACTCCAATCAATGAGCCTGGGTACTGGCAATGGATTGGAGAGCTTCACTTGATGACCATGTATATTACTAGCCATTGATTTGAGACATCCTCTGCTCAATGACCAGTTTGTAAGGCCATCACATGAAGATTTTCTCTTCTCAATGACCAGTGTGCACTGGCCATCAAGTGGAGACACCATTTAATTGATTACAGGGTAACAGGCTGTGAAAATCTCAGCTAAATGACCAGCAAATAATGGTTGTTGAGCAGAGCCTTTCTCAGCCTGGTGAACCGGCTTGCACCCCACATTGCGCTGGGAAAATCCCAGCTCAACAGCCAGCATGTACTGGTCATTCAGCTGGACTTTTAAGAGGTCGGTGGACAGTATGTACTGCCTACTGAGCTTGTAAAATCCCAGATAGATGACCAGCATGTGCTGGTCATTGCGCAAGGGCTTCCCTGGCTTGATGACCTGTTTACTCCGGGTTTGAGCTTGGAGAGCCAGGGGGCTGATGACATGTGCATGCTGGTCACCAAGTGCGGCCTCTGCCAGTTTGATGGCCAGTTCGTGCTTGTCATTGAGCCGGAGAAGCCCTAGCCCAATGACCAGCACATGCTGGTCATTGATCTGGACCTATCTGAGCTTGGTAGGCAGTTTATACTCCCTACAAGGCTTGGATACACCCAGCTTGATTGCCAGCATGTACTGAGAGTCAGCTGGGACTTTTTCAGTGCGATGAACAGTGCACACTGTTCATCAACTTGCAGTACATGTGCCAGCAACTTGGCAATGTCCACCCTCACGTTTGCCTAAACCTGAGGGTGGACATGACATAAGAAAATAACACTCCCCGGGGGACACAGGGGGATACAAAAACAATCCAAGCTTCCCTGCGCCCCCATAGTTCACTTTTGCCCACCTTCAAACCACCAGACAAAAACTTTTTGAACTCTTTTCCTTACATGTGCGTGCCACTCCTGCTGTTCCAAGGCCAATAATTTTCAGTGGTCTGGATACAGCAGGTCTGCAGTACCAAAGGCTTATCTAGCAGCCTGTGCTACTTAAGTGGCATGTGATAAGGGCAATCAACACCACATTTTTGCACCATGCACATGGAAACAAAGTTACCTGTGATTAATGAATCCTACGTGCAGGGGAAATTCATGGAAAATATTCATGGAAAATATGTGAAGACAATCAATCTAAAAGACAAAAGGCATACATAACTCAAACCAAGCTGTGTGTGAGCATTTAAGAATTGACTGTTTGCCTTGGAGGTCTCAGGCAAACTGTTGAATTATTTCTCCAGCTGTTTTCAAAAGCAAGGGGATATTAAAGTTCCTGTACTTAACATCCACCAATCTAGCCCCCTTTTGCGTTGAACAATTTTATTTGTGGCTCTGAACCCTGCATTTTTCAGTAAGTTTTAATTAAAGGTATGAAAATTGTACAATGTGTAGTCCTGTACACAAGGTGTGTATTCCAAAATGATAATAAGCTATTCACACTTCAGAATCTAAAATTCTTGAATGTTCCATCACTTAGTAAAATTTTAGGGAAAACTAAATCCAGTAGTTTCACATTTTGTATTTCTGGGAGTCAAATTGCATGTTACACAGGTTTTCCTACCTTTTTCCCTGTTCTTGAAGAATACTAGAGGCCAAGGCGGCTGCGCCGCTGCAGATCCTAGATTACCAGTGGCAGTAGTAGTTGTGTTCACTTCTTTGAATAACATTAGGGATGCAGTTGAAACCACATTAACACAAATTCCTCATAGTCAACCCTAGTAAAAAAATCCAAAAGATTATGGAGCAGAATGAGCTGTAACATTTGAGGTTCTCTGAGCACAGTATCCTGTTGATATTTTGTTCATTTCTAATTTCAAAATATTGAAAAAAAAATCAAGGCAAAACAAATACCAAATAATTAGTGCACTCCAAAAGAAAACATTCCAATTTCATGAGCACTTTTCATTTTCCATCATGGGCTGTCTAACCTTTGAGACTGTCAATCAGGCTTTGTGTATAAATGAAATATAAATTCAATTGACTGTTGAATTTCTAAACACACTTTTTTTCTCCAAGAATATCATGCAAATTAAGCTCTAATTACACCTCTTTTTTTGGTGAATATTAGGTTAGAAGTATTTTACTTGACAGATATAGTCAGTTTGCATTGCAGCATGATCTTGATCAATTTTTTTGTAAATGAAGCAGCTCATGTCAGATTGGGCTAATAGCACAGATGAGTTCTTTATATCTTTATTCAATTGGGCCTTGTATTACACAAACAAATATTGTGGTAATATATCAAATGGAAAAATGAATAAAAGCCACACAGTACACCAAATACGCAGTACTGATTTTCTATGAGATAAGGGGAGCAGAGAGTTGTCAGCCTACGTGATGCCAAGGATATTATTGTTCTAGCTACACGTGGTGCAAAGCAAAAGATTAGAGTTATAAAACTCTAAGACAAGGTTATAAGGGTTAATTCCAACGTAATTGTTGGGAATTATGGTGTAAGAATAAGGCAATTTGGGCCAATTTTGATGTAATAAAATGAATATAATTAATTTTAAGAGGGGCCTGATAAATCAGGGCTGTTTAATCCCTCTAGAATGAAGAAATGTGTCCTGTAAACAGTGGTGTTTCAAATCCCAGAAAGAAATAGCGGAGAATCTCAAGAGAAGGGGCTTAAACTTACTAGTATAAGACCCTAGGGGCACTTGAGGTTCTTCTGGCGTGAAGTTGGGCAGTTGGAGGCGCTCAGAAGAGGTAATCTTGAGGGCAGGGTGGTTACTGGACAGCTTCAGGGCGGAAATTGGGGCTAAAAATCACAAAAGTAGGTATTTTACCTGGCAAATCACAGGCTATTGAGGCTGTTGAAGGCTGGTAAAATTCTAGTAGGTAATGTAAAGCTGGGGAATCTCCTTTTGGGCGGAGAAAGGGCCCTTTTTATAGCCTAGGCAGGCCTCCAGGGGCGCCCAGGGGACATGGGGACACTTGTGGGCGCATTCTGAGGCAATTTGGTTGCGCTAGAAGGCGCTGTGGGTCGTGGAACCTTGGGGCTTGGATACAAGGGTTTCCAAGGACCATTTACAGAGGTTCTGCGTGATTTTACACATGCCTTACACGTCGTGGGGGCTGGTTTGGGGGTTCTGTGACGCTCATTTCCGTGGAAATGTGCCACAGAAGGTACTAGAACTGGCTTCTGTGTACTTGTACTTGTGCAAGTAGTGCTTTATACATGTTCTGGAGGCGCTTATTAAGAGCTCCAGTTCATTTGACCCCTTCTACATATTTACTACAGTTGTAATCTACGTGTAGTGAGGCTTGGGAGAAGCTTGGGTGCTTTCTAGTGTCTCCTGAGCACGCTACAAGAGTTCTTTTCAGTCTAGAATGTTTTTATATTAAATGAAGTGGTAATTACATCTTGTTTGGTGTTTAATTACATGTGTACAAGACATACAACACATGTAATATTGCTATTGCGGCGTATTCTGGCCCATTCTTGCTTACTGGTAACCTGAGTGCTTTGTTTGCAGGCTAGTTTATGCATTATGCATATATGTACACTATGAGCGCGGGCTTGAGCTCTAGGCAACAGAGCACGCGGGCTTGGGTGCGCCACGCAACAAATAAAGCCATCTTATAAACTATACACAACACCTCAGTTACGTCACTGAAAATGGGTGTAAATATATGTACTTATATATATATATGCATACAAGTGCATCCACGCAGGGCGTGATGCACTTGCGTAAACTTTGAAGTTAGTTTACACAAGGAAGGGGTAATAATTAAGGGTACGTGTAAGTGAGGTACCCTAGGTTATTTTACCCGTAGAATAAGAATCTTACATAATATTTTACTTATTAATTACATAAAGCTAAGTAATCAATGCTTTATATATGTTTTTAATGTTTTTGCGTAGTTTTACATATGTAGGAGTAATAATGTCTCTTTCATATGTAACACTACTTTTTATGGTTTTATTTGTATTATTTCTATGTCACGGTGGCTCTGCCATAGTAGCCAGCTGACAAGAGTTATCTAGAAGAAGTGTTTGAAATCAATGTTTCTAGGCTGGATTGACTGTAACAAGTCTTCATGGTTGTGGTAGTTAGGTTCAGACTTGTGAAGATCAAGAAA
Organism: Puccinia triticina; assembly: GCF_026914185.1. Lineage (NCBI taxonomy): Eukaryota > Fungi > Basidiomycota > Pucciniomycetes > Pucciniales > Pucciniaceae > Puccinia > Puccinia triticina. The sequence goes on along the minus strand of NC_070575.1, from coordinate 2,727,886 downwards.
GTAATTGAATTGACTCTTCCCTCATTTTGAGCTGCTCTACCTTCCTTCTGGGGGACTTTTTCATGAGGCGGAACATGCACATTGGCATACTCAATGGATTCAATTGTCAGATCAGTCATGATTGGAATGGCTTTTAGGGAATCCAAATTCAGCTTCTGGGTGAACTTCCAAAGAATGAAAGAGGAGGGAAAAGTTATTATCAGAAAAAGCAAGAGATCAGTGACAAGAAAGATAAAAGTTGTGAATAAAGAAATCATACAGACCATTAATCCAAGACAGGAAGATGGGAGAACAAGCTATGAATGATCCCATGGAGAGTAGCAAAAAAGCACAGCTGATTGGACTTACTAAAATTTATCAGGAAGAGATTTTGGGGGGCTGTTTCCAGAACGTAAAGAACTTGACAATCAAGCATGAGCATTCCTTTGGGACCAGGCCTTTGCCGGGCGGGGTGTTCCAGCTACTTAAAAACTTCTCCAAGCAATGGGAAAGGGTCTCTACCCATGGATTATAGGGGATAAATCGCTTCTATGCTTTTGGTTGATTGGGGTTTTGTGCAGCCATCATCTGACGCGTGATCAAGACATCCATCAGGGAAAAAAAGTAAAAACCATCCATCAGATTGGTTAGTTTCAGAAGGGGGGGAACATCACACTCAACCATGTCAGCAGCACCAAAACTATGACAAGCAAGGGTAACATCAATATCCCAATCAACCGCGCTGGAGAACTCATCCCACTGCTTATTGGAACAGTGTTCGCCGTCATCAGCTGCCCATCCGGGGACACCAAGGATTGTGTCTCGGAGGGCCTTCCAGCCATGAGTTAGGCAAGAGAGGGAGTTCTTGCACACGCCCTGGGTGTTTAAAAATCCCATTAAATCATCCACCGACGCCCCCCTCCCCCCCCCTCCAAAAAAAGGAACATCAACAAAAGATTCATCATCTTATTGTCTAAGCAAGAAAAAATTAAGGGGGAGGAAATGCAGACCTGCTGTGTGATTTTGCTTACGGCCAACTTGTCTACCTCAATGGTCTGTTCCTTGGGCTGGCTGATCAACTGGAGCTGTTTTTGCTCAGGCTAGGCGGCCTGAGGGACGTTGGAAGGCGGGAGCACGGCAGCCAGTTCTTCTTGAAACCTGCGTCTGAATAGGGACATGTCACCGCCATAGGCGGCGGTGATTTTATTCCACCCGTCAAGAGAGAGGCCGGAGAAAAAGATTAATTTGGCATACCACTTCGTCTCTTTGCCCCTCGTCTGCTTATTGTGCATTTATCAACGCTTGAGGAATGTCTTTCTTGTCTTAAATCCCCATCCCGTCCACCCAGTTGAGGCCGCATTTCTTGCACAAGAACCGGCCCGAGCCCCGTGGCTTGAGCCTAGCAATGTGAATCAGCTGGCAGAAGTATTTAAAGTGGAAATTGCAAGAATGTCAGCCAAGAATTTGCAGTGTTTGTTGGATATTGGAGTCTGTGACTGAACCTTGAATTCTTGCCAGTTGATTGGGAAAACAAAACAGGTCAGATTCCTAATGATCCAGCAGTCAATGAGAAGGAATGAACCAAGGCTGAGGAAGAGAGCTGCACATCAACTGGCCCAGCCACTACAACAGTGGATGGGCGGGCTTGAGGACAGCAGCGCCAGGGTCCTGCACAACGTGAGGCGCGAAGACTGTCTGGCAGCAGAGCTGATCTGGTGCGCAAGGTCCTGGTGAAGTTTTTATGGGGGCTACGCGGAGTGATGAGTAAGAGCTGGGTTGGTGTAATCAAGAAATTCATGAGGGCCTGGCAAAGGTTGCGTTGGGGATGTTGTGGCGTTTCCGTGGAGGAAAGCAAGGCTTGGCGCAGTGTGAGGCAGTTGGGATGAGGTACAGAGACAAGGCCAGTCGTATCAAGCAACCAAATGAAATGTTGCGCAGGATGTGGCGGGAGTTGCCAGGGCGGCGCAGTGCAGTAGATAGGGCCCTATAGGGCCGTGGCGGTGGCGTTGGTTGTTGTAGAGATGATGAGGAGTCCAAGCAATGGCAAGGCTGGCCGGAGTTGAGGCTTGGGAGTCTATAAATATCAGGAAGGAGGAAAAGTGATTTGTTTCCTCAGGCAATTCCTCAGGCTGGCTTCCAGCCGGGGGGTTGTCTCACCCCCTTCCGCTGTTGCACTTTCACAGTTTGGCAGGGCGCTACTTGTGGACCACCCTGTGCTTACGGGCTGGGGGTCTTCCTCTCACCACTTTTTAACCCTGCTAGAAAGGTGCATAATAATTCTGATTAGATGTCTGGAATCTTCTGCAATGAAATTTTGATGGAAGCCTTTGAGCACATTCATGCTGGTCAGGAATTTGGCTTAGCAAGATTATTCAGAGTCTCACTGATCATTGGTATGGTATCTAGAACACCTGAGTCTACATTGCTCCTCCTCACCCGCCTCTTGACCGCTCCATACTGCAAATGTGGAGTTTGTCCACCCCACCCCACTACACCCCCCCTCAAACTCCACACCTCTACTGTCAGCCGGACAACTATAATAAGTTAGAGCCCGGCTAACTATTTTAACATTACAAAAATTGTATGTACTAATAACGGCGCAGAGCGCCGTGTACAAAATAAACTTCTTTCTTGGAAAGTCCTAGCTGCGGCGCAGAGCACCGCGCACAGAATAAAAACAACAAAAAACTACACATATAATTATAAAGATCCCTTAGACAAGTAAGGACAATAAGCTCCAGCCAAAGAATTGGCAGGAGAAAGAATAATAGTTCAAACCCGTTCTCAAGCCAAGAGAACGGGTTGCTAGACACTCTCAAGAGACTACTAAACAGAGAGTAGTCCCCGTGAGAAATAGAAGGATTTTGGTCGGGGAGGAGAGAAACAGAATTATACTACTCCTCCTCCCCCGGCCGATGATGGAACACAAACCACGCTATTCCTCGAGCCGAGGAATAGCAAAAAGATTGAATGACAAATAAAAATGAAAGGGAGTGTAGGGACTAGTAGAATCCCCCTTCACTCCCGTCACCCTTGTCAGAAGCACTACTTCCTCCGGCCAAGAAACCAAGGAAACATTTGCAATAATAGCTACAACCCTACCGGTTGTAGCTCAAATATATAATCGAGGGCCTTTGGGCAAAGGAAGGCCCCGCAGATACCTTTATAACCGATTCACAGCCTTGCCAGACCCGCCCTTGTCCTATCCGACCAGCGCGCCCTCTGACCAAGCTCCGATTACGGTTTCTTTGGAATCACCAGTCTTTTTTTCCTGCAAACATACCTTAAAAAAGTAAGTTTGCGTTTTTTTGTCTTTCTATTGGGATTTTCATCCCTATCTATATCCTGGGTGCGAGTAATTGCGCAACTACCCCCTTTCCAAGGGCCCCAGAAGTCACAGGACACAAAAACCCCTGCGCACAAAATGCACAGGCCCTGTAAGAACCGCGGAGGGCACTAAACCGCCCCTGGCCCTCCGTTAACCTCTTTTTTGGTTTCATTAGAAGTAGCTTTTCCTAAGCTACTTTGCACTTCTACCGCGCATTTGCTGCGCGCTACATTGCACCGTGCTCTGTCGCCGGCGTAGCTAGAGGAGTATTCATACTCTTGGCATCACCAAGCCTGACAATTGGGGGTCTGGCCGGGAAAACCCTTTTTTAACCTCAAAAACCCTAATCTACATAGTTTCTTTTGTTCATCCAACGAGTTAAACCAAACCAAACCCTACCTTAAGCTTATTTAAGCTCACCTAACCATCTGGTTAAATCCCTGCGCTCCGAGCTCAGCAGGATACCAAGCCCCGTTAAACTTAACATCATAAGTTTAGCGCAGCTCCCTCCCCACTCTCAGCGCACCACCCACGCTACCTAGCGCAAACCAAAAAGCCGCTACTTAGCGCAACCCATCCTGCGCACTTACGCGCTCTCTACCTGCTCTCTGTAGCGTACCTCCTGCGCTACCTCGCGCATTAAACTAACCCCGCGCTCTCCATAGCGCCACCAAAACCGCTTTTTGCGCGTATCTTCAGAAGCCACTAATCCTTCTGAATAAAAACTTTACCTCAGAAAAACCTTGAACTTTTTTCTGACATTTTCTTTTTCTTGTTTTGTTTTTTCAGTGGAGCTACAGAAAAACACCGAGCTGATTGAATATTACTTTTGTTACCTTAAGGATAAAAAAGAAGAACAAGCCCAAAACTACGTCCCTGCAGCGTGGGAGCTGCTTTCTTACAAAGAGCAACTCAAAATCGCAACCAATTGAATCAAGCGCGAACAGAAAGAGAGCCTAGAAGCCCAAATCTGATTCCTGCTTTTCCTGCGCAAACACTACGCCCGGAAAGCTTGAGCTTGCAAAGAAAGAGAAATTGAGCTATATTCCTTAAACTTTCCTATTGATTAACTACTTAGAACCCTAACATTGTTTTTTTTTTCTGTATAAGTGGTTAGAAAAACGCAATCCAAGAAGAACTTGCCCACCTTTGCCGCTCCTCTTACCGAGACTAACGCGCCGTTGAAGAAACCAACAAGTAAGTCTTCTTCTTTTATAAAAACTCACCTCACTCAGCGCTGAACATATCCTTGCTTCATCTTTAGTGCCTGCTAGGAACGCAACATACGTCGCAGGCACTATACAACACCCACAAGAGTCCTGTAAGTCTTTCTTTCTTCTTGCTTTTAACTTTTTTTTGCAAGAAAAAACTTACATTACTGCTACTCCGCAGCCGAAGTGGAAACAGCTCCGGCGGTGAAACTTGCGGATATCAACATAAGTGACTCCAAAACGGCAACCGGTGGTAAGTCAACCTTTTCACCTTTTTTTTTGGCATAAAGGCATATAAAAGACTAATAATATGTTTACTAGATCTTCCAGACCCGACCTTGAAGGTCCTCTCCCTAATCCAAAACAAGCCAGCCGCAAAGGGTCCGCCCTTGGAAGCCCCGTCCTTGGAGGACCAACTAGCAGAGGATCCGACCGAAGCGGAGGTAACTATCCCGCCGTGGTTCAAGAAGAAGACCCCCGCTCCAAGCACTTTGAAAGCCCAAGTTTTGAAAAATACTCCCGAAGAGCTGGAGGAGGAACAGATCCAACTAATCAAGGATCTGGTGTACGCTCACTGAGTGACTTGGAAAAAGTGCGTAGCCCTCCAAGTGCTGTGGTGATCTTTTTTGTGGCGCCCGTGGCGCAGAGGATGTCTTCAGTCTTCAGCCGTCAAGTCATCAACTCATGGGACGTCAGAATCAATCAGCGCGCCCTGCGCGCGCAGGAATCCTCAAGATGTTTCAGGATCAAGGACCCCGGTTTCTTTTTGTGCTTGTTTTGTTTCCTTTTCTGTTCTGTCGACTTATATTCTTTATTTATACATGCGCGCGTTGGAGAGGTTTGTTTATGCGGAGGGTTGGTTTCTTTGTTGGTTTTGTTTCTTTCTCCTGTCTCTATCCTCTTGTTGTTGTTGTGCGGGTGTATGATGACTTGTCCACAGCATCTCACCAACTCCAAGGTTTAAGTTCAGCTCGAACTCAGGCTTTGGAGCGGCATGGACTTCGTCTGAACCATAATCTTCATCTCAGATCATCCATCCCAACTCAGTATCCCAGAAAGTTAGATATCAAATCTTATTGATCACTTCCCCGCGTGCCTTGTGAGTTTCAAGCTCTCAGCCGCCGAGTCCCGAGTCGTGAAAACCTTTCTCTGATCACAACTCCCGGCCCAGTTTGCCGGTTCTTTTTCCTGATCTCTCAAAACAAACCACCGCCAACGAGGATCTAAACCTTGTTGCCTCTCAATATAAATCCCCCCCCTCTCAACGCTATCTCTTTGACTCCCTACGACTCCTTTTTACGGATCACCGCGAAGGCAGCGCTAAGGCGCAATTTCCCTTCCAGTAACTGCCGACGGCCCAGCATTGGTCGGAGCTCCACATTTGGTCCCCCGAGCCGGGATTGAACCAGCAACCTCAAGATTTGCAGTCTTGTCTCTACGGGATTTTGAGACGCTTGGTGGTCACCAACCTTGCTCTTCCAACTGAGAACCCAGTTTTTTTTTTGATTCCCTCATTCCTGGCATAGGCGCAGGAGTCTTTTGGATCATTCTTTTTTGCGGAGGCAGGGAGAACTACAAGTAAGTTCCTCCCATAGTTGCACCTCCAAGGGTTTCTACTACTTGCCGTCGAAGCATTACATTTGCCACGTGCTGTGAGCCACCTCGGACCCGATCGCCTCTTCTTTCAGATTCTACCTCTCTTCCCCGCCGCGCAGCAAGATGGCCGACCTACCAGTCGGACAGCCTGTTAACCAAAGGGTGAAGATTAAGCCTCAGGATTGATCCCTGAAGTTTACCGGCACAAGGATCAAGGCTTTCCTTTGTGAATACAAATTAGCCGCCGACTTGGATGGCGCCCCTTAGGAGGACATGGTCCTCCAAGTGACCCCGTTTCTTGGCAGCAAAGATCTCAAGGACGCCGTGTGGGATATGGGCAAGTACACAAGCAAGTTGTGGCCTGCGTTGAAGGAGCAGATGATCAAACGGTGGGGACAGGTTGACATAGTCCGATACACGGTTGCCGACTTGCAGGCCCTCAAGGATTCGTGGATCACCAAGGGTGGGATCTCAAAGCTGGAAGGGTATTGGCTCTTCAAGTCAATGTTTGACGTCATTTTATTGTATCTGATACGCTATAAGCACCTTTTGTCTGAAGATCTATCAGTGGATTATTTCTTCTTTGCGTTCTCAATCAGATTCCAGCAACGGATCAAGTCGTATCTCATCAAAGAGAAGAAGATGCTGAAGACTCTAGACAGACGATATCTCCTCCCGTCCCTTAAGGAACTTCGTGCAGCCGCTACTTCTGAGATGGAGGAAGAGGTAGCGTTTACCTCAGAGCGGATCAAGCCACAAGAACCTCTCCCGTCGAAATCGGGATTCAAAGAGTCCAACAAGATCATGAAAAAGATGGAGGCCGACCGGAGACCTAAGGATGCCCTGGTTCAGTCGCAGGCGCCAGCCACAGTGGACGACCTATCTTGCATGCTCCAGTCTTTCGAGCAGCGGCTGAAGAAGGATCTTGCAGTTTCTTCTCCCGCCGCTGCTGCGCCATCAGGATCGCGCGGACCTCTTGTCTGCTATTATTGCCACCGTGAAGGCCACGGGACGGCGCGTTGTTTCGAACACAAGAAGGACAAGGAGGAGAAGCTGGTGGAGCAAAAGGGTAGCAACTTCTTCCTCCCTAACGGCGCTTTAATTCCTTTCAATGCTTCACACCCAATTCGCCATGTGGTGGCATCCTTTCAACCCCAGTCTAGTTCTGCGACTACGGAGTACCGAGCCACGTGTGGTTCCCTGGATCCTTGGTATCCCCCCGCTGTGTCATCTCAATCCTTTTCGGGTGCTTATCAATCCGACCTGGCGCGCAAGAAGCACAAGGTGCCTAAAACTTACAGGGCTCCAACAATTCCAGCTTCTGCGGCTAGGAAGACCCCAAAGAAGGTGCCTCCTCCTAACTCTGGATTGGAAGCTGAGGATATGGAAGAAGAGCCAGAGCTTTTTGAACGTTTGCCCGCGAGCCAGCCTTTGCCGGCCATTCAGCCTGAACCCGCCCCTTCGCCGGCCGCCACTAAATCGGACGGGGGCCCCTCTAGAGTGAGATTCAAGAGAGGGATCGCCAAGGATCATCCCAAGGCGGTGGAAGGCATGCCCCAGAAGATTTCCAACCTTCCGTTGACGGTCACGGTTGCAGAGCTATGCACCGTCTTGCGGGCTATTGCTGACGCGATGAAACGTTGGGTCTTGAAGCGCCGCGTGGAAGTCAGTTCGGAGGATCTGAAGGTCCACTCTGGGACGCTTTTGGAAGAGTCTCCGCCTCAAGAGGAAGAAAACCGGTTGTATTCCTGTCTGTTGGGATATTTACCCTGCTTGCTTGGAGAGGACAAAGGCAACGCGGCTCCCTTAGTAGATTCAGGATCTCAGCTGAATTTGATCTTGGATGCAAAGGCATCAAAGCTTAACTTAAGCCCCCGCGTCAACTTCAACTCTGCGGTGTACGTGATCGGGAATCAGGTGTGTGAATTGGTTGGCGTCACCAAAGACGTCCCCGTCAGGATTGGGAAGTCAATAGTGGGCACCTGCCACTTTTGGATCACGCGCGTGGATGGCCCCATCATCCTAGGAAAGCCCTTTCTCATGGATTTCGACGTTACACTCGAATTCTCCGGTCAGACGGGCAAAAAGATCCTCCTCCCGGACGCCAATGGTCGGAAAATTGAGCTGACCCTTTGCTCTGTGGATTCTGGCCGCTGGGAGCGTGACTTTCCGGGTGGCGGTTGCAAGGCAATACTGACGCGCAAAGGGAAAGCGTGCGACAATCCCGTGGAAGGCCGTCATTTTTTATAGAGCAGGTTGGCTCGGAAAGCGGCAGACTTAATTTAGAGTCTCGCAGTCCTGTCGCGGAGCCAACTGCTAATTCAGAGTCTCACGGTCCAGTTTCTTTCTTTTCCTTATCATCTTCTCAAAATCAGCAAATCCAAAAACAGCAAAAAACTTTTGAAAAAGTCAAAAACATTTTGTCTGGTTTCAAGGCCCAGTCTTTCCATTCCGTCCCACCTCACTTCAATTCTCTTGAGCGCCAAAGCGGTGCTTCATTCGATCCAAGATCAGGCCAAATAGGCGGCGAGGAGAAAATAGGTGTTCCACGGAGGCAGGGAGAACTGAAAGTAAGTTCCTCCCAATCATGCACCTCCGGGCAAGATACCGCCGCCCTTGTAAAAAACTCTACTTCAGCCACACTCGTGAGCCGCCCCCATCCTTTGGTCTTTTCTCTGGTTTCAGGCAATGTTCCATTCTATCCGGCACATCTCCGCAACGAGAATAAACTTCCCTATTTTCTCCAAAATGAGAATACTCTACCGTCTCAGTCTAGTCTCCCTAACAAGCATAAACTAGATGTGTCTTGTGGCGTCCTCCGCAATGAGGGTAATCTAGTGCAACTCCGCGATGAGCCTAAAGTCCTGAGCCTCTGCGACGAGGAAAAACTAAAGATCCTCTGTAATGAGGTTAAACTATTTTCTTGGACTCTGGATTGTGAGGGTGGTGTGGTGGAGTTTGGACCGCCGTGGAGACCATTTGGGGTAGAAGTAAGTTCCTCCCAATGTGCACCTCCGAGGCGTGATGGTCCGCAAACTTTGAAAGCCCTCACTCGTGAGCCACTCCCATCCGTCTGGAATCTCCTTTGCAGAGAAGGCAGCTTTCGAGGACGGCGCAGAACATCGGACTTGGCGGCTCCTCAAATGTGGCCTCAATCACGGTGTGCAGCTGGCGCTTGTGAAGGAGGGCGGGTTTCTCTCTTTTGCGGCAAAATACAAACCAGTAGCGCGAAAGGTCAAACCTGTGAATCAACCCATGCCACAAAGTCTCAACCCTCCGCTGCAGCGCCCTCCCTTGTCTCTTGATCCTTATTGCGGTCTCTCACGTTCCTTGGCCGGCCCTTTTGTGCCACGTGGACGAGTCACTGAGCTGAGTCTTCAAGTAGTCAACTTTGGTCCTCCGGGGTGGCTAAACCCGTCGGAGTTGGATCTCATCAAGAACGTATTGGCAGAAAGAAACCTTTCCGTAGCTTTCGACGAGTCCCAGCGCGGTTTGCTTAAAGAGTCATACAAGCTTCCTTACATCATATCTGTGGTGGAGCACAAACCTTGGCAGAAGAGGAGGATCCCAATTCCTGCGGCTAAGATGGAAGAATACACTAGAATCATCCGCGAGCGTGTCCGCAACGGTCTGTACGAAAAATTTACGTTGAGCTACATGAGTCCTGTGTTCTGCGTGTTGAAAGGCAACAGCAAGCTGCATGTAGTCCACGACCTCCAGCTGTTAAATAAAGTCACAATTCAAGATGCCAGCATTCCTTCGGCTACTGAATAATTTGTAGAATCCTTTTCTGGCCGCGCTTGCTACGGCCTTGGCAACATCATGGGCGGCTACGACAAGCGCTCTGCATCCGATCTCAAGGCCACTCACAACGTTTGATACGCCGCTCGGAAGGTTCCAGCTCACCCGGCTCCCTCAAGGCGCGACGAACTCCGTTGCGGTGTATCAGGCTCAAATGGTTTGGATTCTCCAAGACGAAATCCCGGAGCACGCAGGTATCTTTATTGATGACGGTGGGATCAAAGGCCCAGTGTCAGATTACAAAAATGAAGTTTTGGATTGGCACTCCGGCATCCGGCGCTTTGCAGTCTGGGAATACGCGGAAACTTTGGAGCGCATTTTGTTCAGAATTGAAGAATCCGGGTTGACCGTGTTGGCGTCAAAGCTTGCGGCTTGCGTGCCTGCTTTGGAGATCGTGGGCCACGTAGTGTGCAAGGAGGGCCGCCAAATGGCGAGGAGCAAGGTCAATAAAATCCTCTCTTGGCCAACCCCGGTTAATGCGACGGAGGTGCGCGGGTTCTTGGGGGTGGTTGTGTACGTTAGGATCTTCATTCCCTCCTTGTCTCAACTCTGTTTTCCACTTTGCCGCCTGACGCGCAAGGACGCCGAATTTCTTTGGACTTCCAATTGCAAGAACGCGTTTGAGGACCTGAAGCTCATTGTGGGAAAGGACATTGTCCTTGTCAAGATCAATTATAGACCGGAGGCGGGAAAAATCAAGCTTGCGGTGGATTCTAGTTTTCACACTGCTGGCGCAGTCCTCTTCCAGGAAGATTTGAATGGGTTGGACCGGCCGGCCCTTTACGAGTCCTTGCTGTTTTCCGACGTGGAGTCGAGGTACTCCCAATCAAAACTGGAGTTATGCGGCGTTGCAAGGATCCTCAAGAAGCTTCAAACCATTTTATGGGGGCAGCATTTTGAGCTCCAAGTCAACGCGCAGTCCCTTATTCAAATGATCAACGCGCCAAGCCTTCCCAACGCGCCGTTGACGCGCTGGGTGGCTTTCATCCAACTCTTTTCCTTTGACATTGTCCACCGCCCAGGGAAATCTTTCACCATGCCGGACGGTCTCTCCCGCCGCCCTCAAGGCGACAAAGACTCAGAGTTTGACAAAGACTTGCCGGCAATTAGACCTCTTCTTTCTTTTTCTGTGGACACGGCTTCAGGCTACTCGGGGTATCAAGAAGGCTTTTGGCGCCGAATGGAGATTTTTTTGGCGACTTTGGCTCAGCCTGATGGCTCGGACGCGCAGGAGTTTTGAGCCCTGAAGCGCATATCCGTGGATTTCTTTCTGCAAGCAGGCCTTCTCATGAAGCATGGCAGCCCGTTGTTGCGCATCGTCGTAACCATCCCAGCAAAGCAAGACTTGATCCTGTGTGAGCTTCACAAAAACTTGGGCCACCAAGGTACCGCGGAGACTTATCTACGCGTCTCTGAGCGCTTCTGGTGGCCAGCTCTCAAGCAATCCGTGGCGCGTTGGTGTCGGAGCTGCGAGGCCTGCCAGAAGAAGGATCTCAGGCGCCCCCAAGAGCTGCGGTACCCAACCGGGGAATCAACGGTTTTTGGGCGCGTTTCAATGGACGCTGTTCACCTCAAGGCAAGCGGCGCTAAATATCTCATCGTGGCTTGGGACAACTTCTCAGGATGGGTTGAAGCCAAGATCCTGAACAATCTCACTTCGGAGGCCGTTGCGGCTTTTCTGCAGGAGAATTGGACAATGCGCTACGGACTAGCGCGCTCTTATTCAACAGACGGTGGATCCGAGTTTGGCGGCGCATTAACTGGGATGCTGCGTGAGCTCCCGGGCCAGCACCGTGTCTCTACGCCTTATTATCCCAAAGGACAGGGCATGGTCGAGCGTGGCCACGGTCCCCTCAAGTCTGCCTTGGTCAAGCTGGCCGGTGAGAGCGGGAAGAATTGTCGCAAGTACCTGCCCTTGGTGCTTTTTTCAGACCAGATCTCCACCAAGAGGACGACCGGCTACTCCCCCTATGAGCTTGTCTTTGGCCAGCGTGCAGTGCTTCCCCTAGATCTTGAAATCAAATCTTATCTTGGTGTTGACTGGGACGCGGTAAAGGACACGTCCGACCTCCTTGTCGCGCGCTCCCGGCAACTAGAGCGCAGCGAGGAGACTTGTGGGATTGCTTACAAGAATCTGATGGAAATGCGGGGCGACCCCTTGCGCTATTGGGAAGAGAAGAACGCCGCGCGGATCCAAGAGCCGCTTCAGCCCGGCGATCAAGTTCTAGCTTTCAATTGGTCTTTGGAGACGCAGTGGGGGCAGTTGTTTGCCCATCAATGGAATGGCACCTACTGCGTCGTGAAGCAGGTCCCGGGTGGCTCCTACGTCCTTGCGGAACTCGACAACACGGAGTTGAAACGGTGTTTTGCCGCGGATCAGGTAAAAAGGTTCTATTCTCGCAAGGACTTTCCTGACCAGAAGTAAGTTCCTCTCCTGGTATGCACTTCCCGGGCAAGATACCGCCGTTTTTGTCAAAACCCTACTTCTTGCCACCCTTGTGAGCATTGCGTTGGCGCCCGGTTTTCTCCCCTTTGCCTTTAGGATCTTTTTTTTTTCCCTCTTTCCTTTCTTTCCTTTTCTTTTCTTTAGGGAGCGGATGGAGGACGAGCAGTCTAGGGACAGACTGCAAGCGTGGTGGTGATGTGGTGATCTTTTTTGTGGCGCCCATGGCGCAGAGGATGTCTTCAGTCTTCAGCCGTCAAGTCATCAACTCATGGGACGTCAGAATCAATCAGCGCGCCCTGCGCGCCCAGGAATCCTCAAGATGTTTCAGGATCAAGGACCCCGGTTTCTTTTCGTGCTTGTTTTGTTTCCTTTTCTGTTCTGTTGACTAATATTCTTTATTTCTACGTGCGCGCGTTGGAGAGGTTTGTTTATGCGGAGGGTTGGTTTCTTTGTTGGTTTTGTTTCTTTCTCCTGTCTCTATCCTCTTGTTGTTGTTGCGCGGGTGTATGATGACTTGTCCACAGCATGTCACCAACTCCAAGGTTTGAGTTCAGCTCAAACTCAGGCTTTGGAGCGGCATGGACTTCGTCTGAACCATAATCTTCATCTCTGATCATCCATCCCAACTCAGTATTTCAGAAAGTTAGATATCAAATCTTATTGATCACTTCCCCGCGTGCCTTCTGAGTTTCAAGCTCTCAGCCGCCAAGTCCCGAGTCGTGAAAACCTTTCTCTGATCACAACTTCCGGCCCAGTTTGCCGGTTCTTTTTCCTGATCTCTCAAAACAAACCACCACCAACAAGGATCTAAACCTCGTCGCCTCTCAATATAAATCCCCCCTCCCTCTCAACGCTATCTCTTTGACTCCCTACAACTCCTTTTTACGGATCACCGCAAAGGCAGCGCTAAGGCGCAATTTCCCTTCCAGTAACTGCGGACGGCCCAGCACCGGTCGGAGTTCCACAGCGCGCGGTGTTCCAAAAGAGGAGCTCCTAGCCGCACTGCGCGAAGCGCAGGAGACTCAAAAAGCGGCTCAGAGATATCTAACTCAACCAGAGCTAGAATCCTTGGTCGACGGGTGGAATCCCTGGACGGTGATGAAGCAAATCAACCCTCCGGTGAAGAATTCGAAAAAACGAAAGACTCCTCCCACCCATCAATCCAACAATCTCCGCAAAGACCGCGGCAGATGGGCTCAAGTCATGAAGGCAGCAAACACCTTGGAACAAGCCTACGATCAGATGTAGATAGAGATTTTATTTTCCACATGTTTGATAATTTGTATGGAAACTTGTCTACTTTACATAGTAACTCTAGTAACCAATATAAATTTAAAAACTCTAAAATTGTGGAATGTCATACTTCTATTATTAACACTCTTGAGTCTGCTGTTAACTGAGCAATAAAAATGTCTCAAGAACACTTTGTTAAAATTCCTGAGTTTTGCCAAGACATTGGAGATCTTAAGAATAACCTCAGTAAGGTAACAACAAACCTAGAAAATCAGGCTGAGATCAATCAAAGTCTGCTAGATAAACTTACTGATATTGATATTGGTATGGCGGACTTTAAAAGTCAATTGTTAAACACTATGATCACTGAGGTTGTCAAAGAAAACAGAGAGCGTGGAGACCACCAATCCGCCCAGTTACAAATCTTGATAGATTTAGGAAGTCATCAAGAGTATAACATGAAAGAGATGATGAATAAAATCAATATCTCCACTGCGGAGCAAATTAGCTCTCTGAAACAAGAGATAAAAACTCTTAAACAAAATGTAGCGGGAATACAAACTCCCCCGCACCTGACTCGTGACCCTGAAACTTCTCAGAAGGAGGAAGTCATCTTCAACAATCCTCTGCTAAATACCAGAAGTAGAGTGTTTCAACACCAATAGAGATCTTTACCTCCCAAAGAAGAGGAACCAACTGCTCCGCCCAAGCAAAATGCTGCTAATGATTCTCAACCGTACCAAGAACAACCTAGACAGACCACTTCTTTTTTGAAAAGTTTGGATGCAGTAACCAAATGCAAACTAATGCCGCCAATGAAAGAATGGCCTAAATTTTCCGGAGAAGGAGAATATGATCATATCTACTTCATGGATTATGTAGATCATCTCCTTGAATGTTACAAAGCTACTGATGAAGTAGTAACCTCCAGATTGCCAAGGTTGTTTGAAGGTGTAGCTTTAGACTGGTTTTTCAGAAAAAAGAAATCTGTTGGAAAAATAAGCTGGGAAGATTGGAAAAAACTGATCCACAAACAGTTTGGTACAGATGTCTGGAAGGATAAAATGCAAGCAGCATATGAGAATGATTCCTTTGATCCTACTAAAGATGATCCTTACAAATGGTGTCTGAGTCAGAAGAAAAGGATTGACTGTATTTAGGACCAACCCTCTCAGAAATTTGTCACCAAGAAAATCTTGAAAAATTGCCCTAATAATCTAGAACATGATGTAATGTGCAGATTGAAAGATGCCAATGTTGATTTGTCTGAATTGGTAGCTACCATAGAAATAATTATTGTAGCCAAGAAATTAGACAGGAGACCCAAAACGTACGAGGAAAGGCGTAATCTAGCTGCTAAAGAGAACATGGCCACAGACAAAAAGAATACAGAAATGCCTCCTAGGAAAACAGCTGGGATTGAGTGCTATAATTGCGGAGAGAAAGGCCATAAGAGACTTGATTGCCCTAAACCACGTAAACGCATCAACAATATCGAAGTGGAGTCGGAAGAAGATGATTTATCTGATACTGGCTCCCAATTCAACATTGTCAGCATGGAGCCTGAAATTGGAGACTGCTTGGATGAACCTGAAATTAATGCCAAATGCAATGTAATACAAGCTGATCTGGGTGATCCCTTGCATATTACTGTAATCCAAGGAGATTCCAATTTGCCACAGAAATGGAACTCCTCACTAGGAATTGGTCACGTATCAGATGCTAAACTGATGAAATAAGCCAGAAGAAGGCATGAGTTATACTCTGGGAAAAACTAGCTATACAACAGTTCTCTTTGATGGGAGAGAAGTCAGAGCTCTTTTAGACATTGGAGCATTTTGTTCTTGCACTAGTCCCAATTTACTAGACTCTTGTTACCCTGACTGGAAGAATAACCTTCTCCCCACGCCCAAAGCTAAATTCAGCAGTTGCAACTCGGCCCTTAAACCAATAGGGATAGTTAAGTTACCTCTTATCTTCCCGCACACAAAAGGATCTTTAAGATTACACGTTGAATTTTTAGTCCTAGAAGATGCTGTGTGTGATTACCTCATCATCGGGAATTATACATTCTGCTTGTACGGAATAGATGTAATTCAAAGTAAAAACAGATACTACACAATAGGTGGTGATTGGAAACAAAAGTTTGAGATATGTAACATCAGCTTTCAGAACCCTCCAAGACAAGACCACGAAGATAAGGAATTGAAGAAATTCCGACAAGATTATATGTCTCAAGCTGCCATCAGTAGTAATCTGACCGCGGAGCAACAATCAGCTGTGTTAAAAGTCTGCTTTGAGCATGAAGAAGCTTTCTGTACAAAAGAAGAACCCATAAGGAATATCTCAGGACACGATATTGAGATAGAACTTACGTGTCAACCTCCTTACCCCCCTGCGTTACGAAGAGCAGCATATCCTTCTAGCCCCAAGTCTCGTGAAGCTCTAGAAATTCACATCAAAGAACTATTAGAGCTTAAAGTTTTGAGAAAATTAGGCCACAATGAACAAGTGGAAATAACTACGCCAGTGATTATAGCATGGCATAACAAAAAGTCCTGTATGGTAGGAGACTTCCAAGCCCTCAATAATTACACCAAGGCAGATAATTATCCCATCCCAAGGATAGATCATTCACTACATAATTTGGCAAAAGCTAAATACATTACCACAATGGATGTGCTTAAAGGATTCCATCAAATACCCATTAAAGAGGAAAGCAGACAATTTATGCATATAATCTGTCACCTAGGAGTTTATGAATATTTGAGAATGCCATTTGGTATCAAAAATGCTCCTTCGCACTTCCAGCGTATGATGGACACAATATTTGGATCCTTTATTAGACAAAGTTGGATGATGATATACATAGATGACATTATCATATATTCCACCAACTGGGAGGATCATTTAGAAAAAATAAGTCTGGTCCTCCATACAGCTATTACAGCAGGTCTAAAAATGTCAATCAAGAAATGTAATTTTGGTTTTCAAGAACTCAAGGCTTTAGGTCATATAGTCTCAGGATTATCTCTAGCCATAGATCAGAACAGAGTAGCTGCAGTTCTGCTTAAACCTATGCCGCAGACAATGACAGAAATGCAGTCATTTCTGGGATTTTGTAGTTATTACAGACAGCATATCCCTAAATTTGCAAACATCTCAAAAAGCCTATACAAGCTATGTAGCAAATACTTCTTCTTTGAGATGACGTACGGGAGAGTAGAGCAATATGAGCAATTAAAAAGGCTCATTACTACAGCTCCCGTACTAGCGCAACCAGACTACTCTTTGCCATTTATACTGTACATAGATGCTTGCTTTGAAGGCATAGGAGCGGCTTTGCATCAGGAATTCATAATTGATGGAATTCCAGTGGAAAAACCAGTTCTGTTTATTTCTAGACAAGTCCGGAAAACAGAAATGAGATATGGAGCCAGTCAAATGGAATGTTTATGTCTTGTATGGTCCTTGGAGAAACTACACTATTACCTGGAAGGTTGTAAAATCATTGTAGTTACGGATTGTATAGCAGTACGGACTTTAATGAACATGAAGATGCCTAACCGTCACAAGCTCAGATGGCAGATTGCAATACAACAGTACAGAGGACATATGACCATCATCCATAGGGCTGGCGCCAAGCATACTAATGCCGATGAATTGAGTAGGTGGGCTTTGCCTAATATCCGGAGGATGAGGACGTATTCCCCATTTTAGGCATCCATGTATGTGATATTGACAACACATTCTTTGAAGAAGTCAGAATCAGCTATAGTGAAAATTTGGAACTTCTCAAGTTGATCAATATCCTGGATAATGAAAACAGTGCTCCAGAATTGATTGCTAGCTTACCAGAACTGTCAGCTGGCTAGTATGGCAGAGCCACCGTGACAAATAAAAATATAAAAAGTAGTTTTACATATGAAAGAGACATTATTACTCTTACATATGTAAAACTACGCAAAAACATTAAATACATATATAAATAATTAACGGACCTACTTTGCGCACTGCAAAAAACTCTTTGCGCACTGTGCATTCCCCCAAAAAAACAGCTTACTTTTCTGGAGATATTTCTTGATGAGTCGATAGAACAACCTCTTATGACCCCCCCATAAAAAAAAAAGTCATTTGATGGTCTCCCTGAGCCTAGAGAAAATTGAGATAAAATAATTATATTTTAATGCGGCAGGGACCTGTAATATCGCTTCCTGTGCCCCAGTAGCTCCAAAATTTCACATTATCATGGTACATGTGCAAATTCATGATCTGATAATTTTCATATTTTTTCCCAGAGATATAAGGGGTGCGCGGCAGGCTTAGTAGGAAAATTACTGCTAACTGTATAGCTTTTTTGTTACACAACCAAACAGTCCCAAAATTTCAGAAATGTTTTCATTGTGAATAATTTCCGCGCCATAAATTCCTTGGCAATAGTGTTTCATGATAACATGAGATATAAGGGGTGCACGGCGGGCTTAGTAGGAAAATGGCTGCTACAGGTATAGATTTTTTGTTACACGCTGAAACAGTCTGAAATTTTCAGAAATGTTTCAATTTTGCATATTCTCTGCGCTATAAAGCTCTTAGCAATAGTGTGTCATTAAAACATGAGATAAGTTAGCAGTCATTTTCCTACTAAGCCCGCCGCGCACCCCTTATATCTCATGTTATCATGACACACTATTGCCAAGAAATTTATGGCGTGGAAATTATTCACAATGAAAACATTTCTGAAATTTTGGGACAGTTTGGGTGTGTAACAAAAAAGCTATACAGTTAGCAGTAATTTTCCTACTAAGCCTGCCGCGCACCCCTTATATCTCTGGGAAAAATTCTGAAAATTATCAGATCATGAATTTGCACATTTACCATGATAATGTGAAATTTTGGAGCTACTGGGGCACAGGAAGCGATATTACAGGTCCCTGCCGCATTAAAATATAATTATTTTATCTCAATTTTCTCTAGGCTCAGGGAGACCATCAAATGACTTGATTGTTTTTTGGGGGGGTCATAAGAGGTTGTTCTATCGACTCATCAAGAAATATCTCCAGAAAAGTAAGCCATTTTTTTGGGGGAATGCACAGTGCGCGAAGAGCCGTGGCGGAAGCGCGCACTGGGGGCAGGATGTCGAGACAACGACCCCCACAGTGCGCGAAGAGTTTTTCGCAGTGCGCGAAGTTAGTTCAATAATTAATTACTCAGCTTTATGTGATTAATATGTAAAATGTTATAGAAGATTCTTATTCTGTGGGTAAAATAACCTAGGATACCTCACTTACAAGTACCCTTAATTATTATCCCTTCCTTGTGTAAACTAACTTCAAAGTTTATGCAAGTGCATCACGCCCCGCGTGGATGCACTTGTATGCACATATATATATAAGTACATATATTTACACCCATTTTCAGTGACGTAACTGAGGTGTTGTGTACAGTTTAAAAGATGGCTTTATTTGTTGGGTGGCGCACCCAAGCCCGCGTGCTCTGTTGCCTAGAGCTCAAGCCCGCGCCCATAATGTACATATATGCATAATGCATAAACTAGCCCGCAACCAAAGCGCTCAGGCTACCAACAAGTAAGAATGGGCCAGAATACGCCCCAATAGCAATATTACATGTGTTATAAGGCTTGTACACATCTGAGTTTATTAAAGACAGACAATCACAAAAACAAAAATCAAGGGTTTCCCCTACAAAATAATCAAAAATAAAAAATAAAATAAAAAACAGCCCAATACCCATCCTCTTCTAGAGAGGGTGCAAGTATTGGGCAGATGACCCCCAGCGCGCCGGATTTAAGGCAAGTTGCAAAGGGGGGTCATCACCTTTCACCCTCAAACTGTGCAAACGCAGCAGCGGAGGGGCTTGAGTCAACTCACTGGCTGGAAGTGCAGCACAGCGAGTCGACTGGCGATTCCACTTTGCCAGAGGCCGCTCTATTTATAGTCGCACCCTCCACCCTCACTTCTCTTTCCTGACCGTCACCCATCGCAAGAAAACACCAAGACTGCCACCGCAAGCCTCCCGACCGTTGCGAGATACTCGGCAAACTAGGACTCCTACCGACAAGCACCCTTAAATACACTTCACCCCAGCCACAATCTACCGCGGCGCTGGGAAGCCCGGGATTAGATGGTGCTGGGCTCACCATTGAGAACCATGCCAACAACCAGGTCTCCAGCTCAATGTGAAACACTTACCCCTGCTCTCATCCATCCAAACCCCTCAACAGACCATCCAGATGATCAGCTCCACCGAATTTGCTGAGATCCACGACACGTACATGACCTCGGTCTCCCGGGTTGAAGAGTCCCTTGTCTTTCCCTGGCTCCACTTATACCCGGCACCCCTCAAGCCTCCTACTTCTGCAAGTGTCCATGCGCAGTACTTCCCGCGCTACAGAGGCCTTTACCATTGTCTTGGCCAACTCCGAGCCTGCCCCTTGCTCTACCACCTGAACCACCACCAACACCACTACTACCGAGTCCTCCTCCCAGTCTCCCCAACCAAGTGGCCGCGCCTCTGATCCCTTCGAGGTCTTTGAACGCCAGTTCAGCCATGTTGTCGCTGTCGACGGCTGGGGCTATCGTCGCAACAAGATCGACTTCTTGGAGCGCGAGCGAGAAGAGATGGCGGCTCTAACGAGAGCCTCGGAGATCGCCCAGAACGTTTGGGTGCGTCCATCCTTTCTTCTTTCTTCCTTCCTAGATCAATTTCTGATAACATTGTCGCAACAGCTCGGCAATTCTGCAGATTTCCCGCTTACCAAAGAGGATCTATCGTCCTCACGTCAGCGCGCTGCGTTCGATGAGCGCCCACCAATGGTGACCTCCCACTTCGCCATGACAGACGAGTATGGAAATGCGCCGTACAATGTGTGTGTGGAAGCGCACGACCAGGCCGTGATCACCTCGTCGCTCGAATTCCATCTCAACCAAAACTATCTCGACAGCATCAAGCAACGCGCCAAGAACAGCAGCCTCTCTGCCGAGCTTGCCGAGATCATCCACATGGAAGTCCCGAGCACCGGCCAAAGCTGCTCAGGGGCCATGTCCCGCGATAAGCTTGTGCGCTACTTGGTTGACCTGTGCACATGGGTCAAGAAGATCGCGAAACCCGGCAAAGGCAGGGCTGGCCGAAAAGTGTTGATTCACTGTCACGATGGATAGTGGGTTCTATCCTCTCCTCTCCAGCGCATCATCCAAAAAAAGCTCATTTTTTTTAATCTTGTCTCTACTTTGAGTACAGAGACGTCCCTCTTTGCGCCGTCGTACATCATGTACACCCTTCCCAACGCCTATCTGCATCTGCAGAACGACCAGAACCGCTCGTTCTTTGTCTATCCCGCGGACGTCCAGCTGTTGCGCCGGGTGGAGAGCCGGATTGAGCAGGAGCTGCACGAGCAACGCAAGGCACAGCAGATGCACCGGATGGCGGTCGATGAGCCAAGCCGCAGCTCGTTCCTGCGCGGATGCGTCTCCTTCGGCGTCTCCTCCGTCCACAGCGCCAAGTCCGCCGCCACCCACCCCTCCCCTCCGCCCCGACGCCCTCCCCCCCGCGGACGACCCGGGCACACCATCCCTGGTTCTACGACCCCCGCTTCGATGGCCACTTCCCCTTGCGCATCCTGCCCTTTGTCTATTTGGGCAACCTGAACCATGCATTGAATACGTTGGGGATCACCCATGTGGTCTCGATGGGCGATCAGTCCGCGCTGGTCGCCCCACACCACCAGCACCAACAGAACGGCCGCTTTGGGGCGCCGTTTGCAGCCGACGCCGCGTGTCGTGAACTCGCTGTGGCACGAATGGAAGAGCGGACCTATGGAGATGTTGGACATGAAGGGCGTGGCGGACGACGGGATGGACTCGATCCGGCCGCACATCGAGCGCGCCATGGCGTTCATCGTGGCCTGTCGCGTTGCCGGGGGAAAGGTGCTCGTGCATTGCCTTGTTGGCGTCAGTCGCAGCGCCTCCATCGTCATCGCACTCGTCATGAAACATTGCCGGCTCGACCTCACGTCCGCGTACCTCATGGTCCGCTCCCGCAGACTCAACATCCCATGTGGAGCATCAAACGGCTCGAAACGACTTGGTCGCCTCCGCCGCTGCCAATGCTTGTACCTACAGGCCCATTAATTCCAGATTAGTCATGAAAGCTGTACAATCATTTTATGCAATTTAACAACATACATGTCAGCTTGCACTTAACTTCTTGAGGACAGCATCCATCAAGGCTCAAGACCAAGCACAAAAGTATCATCTCCAAACATAGTTTGGTATCCAAACTGGCTATGTTTGCATATAAATTTGAGCCAATAGCATGTAAATCACAAACAAATTGTATGCAGGTAGGCTTAAATAACTTCTGTGTTGTTGAATTTGAAAGCACTTCCTCAAGCGCATGGTCCTTGGGATCAAGCATTAATTTTCAAGGAACCAGCCCAACTCCATGTGAAGTTGCAATAAACATATTGTAGCACCTAAGGAAACTAAGCTACCAACACATAATTGAGCCCTCATATTCCCTCATGCCATGAATAGCTAGGTCACAAGCAATCCTAAATCAGAGAGTTGATGATAGTAGGAAGTTCAAGACCAATCTATAAAGAGGTGTAGAAAAAAATGTTGATTTTTATCTAAGTTTATAATTAAATCCACACTTTCGTGGAAATATGGATCATGGGTTTCCCCTAACCCTTTCACAAAAGGCCCCAAAAGGGGCCTGTCAGAGCAGGCATTTCTGCCATACACTGTTTTCCCACATTTCGCACATTTTCAGACAGGAGTATGTTTGACTTGACTGCCTGAAAATTAAATTTAAAGTCCCCGAACATAAATGCCTCGGACTGATCCCCCAATTCATGAATCATGAATGAAAAGGGACCGGGGTCATCCCCCTCGGCCTGTTGCAAGTGCAAGGGGACGGAGGGGGGCGAATGGTGTAAAAGGGGCTTAACGGTGTGCCACACCCAGCAAGTGTGGCGGCCAGCGCAAGGTCAAAAAAAAGCTCAACCTTCGCAAATGCGACAGGGGAACCAAATAATTTCAGTAAACATTTTATTTAATAAACTTAGATTTTTGTTCAGCCTTCAAAAATGTGTGGGGAAACTTTCAAGATGTTAATACCCCCGGTCCACTGCAAGCGCAGTGGCGCAGACGGGTCGTCCAACCCGCGCAAGTGCGACGGGTAAACATTTTAAATTATAACCCTCTGCGCCAAGCAAGTGCAAGGTCGGGAGGGGAGGTCAAACTCAGGCTTCACAAATGCGAATGGTAAGTTTGACCTGGGGGAAGTTGAATGGCGCCGAGATGCTGACTCTTTATCTTCCTTTGCCGGCTTCACAACCCCAGGTGCTCAACCGAAATCCTGATTTGGACATGACAAAACAAATCTCTTCGGTCCCCCCTTTGCGAAACAACCACTTGACCCGTTGGGAACAAGTTGCGCCACGTCCCTACTTAGTGCAAGACACGATCACGATGAAACAACACCATTGGTTTCAGCCTCCCTCCGACCTTTTTGTTTGGCAACCGCACCATCCGCCCGCCCAAGGGGTTTCAGCCTCTCCCCGACCTTTCCATTCGACGCTTTGAAGATGACACATAGATTATCGTCGTGAGCTGCCCCTTGAGCAACGGTTTAACCCAAGGGGTTTCCTTTCATTGGTCGTTGCGCGTAACTGCAAATCTTCCGACACACCCCAAAACACATGGTCATTCTCACCCCCCCGCACGTGTCTCCATAACCACAGTTGGAAGGTTCGCACCCTTTGCTCCTGGCCCCGTCGTCACTTCTCAGCCCACATCACCGCCCCTTCGCAGCTGACACATTTTGTTGTACTTTTTTCGACATTAGTGAATCAATCAGCTGACTCGCCCGCACCACGAATGCACCCTCCTGCCCGACTCGGTCAACTTTACCGTTGATATAACAACGTACCCTTGCCAACCCACCTCAACATAGGGTGAATCACGTTGTCATCGACGTACCTGAAATTCTGGGATTTGGGGGGGTTCAAACACATCCGATCGATATGGGAGAAGTATTACGAAGAGGCGGATGCGATATGGGTGTGAGATAGTCAGGAACGATTCCGAAACGGATGGAAATGCTCGGAATAGCCATGAAGCCCGAGGTGGATCGGGTGGTGATTCAACGGGAAAGGGGAAAGCAAAAGCTGTCAATGAGTCTCCCGCTGGATCAGAACGTGGCGAAGGATGGGCCGAGCTCAAAAAAGATCTTCAGCATCCCTCCATTGCTCACTCCAACATCCCCGTCCTCGTCATCGCCAACAAACAAGACCGCGAAGCTTGCCCACTGCCTGGACAAAAGTCCGCTGCTTACGACCCCCCTCTGCAATCTTCCACCTCCACTTCCGAAGTCGATCTCAAGGACCAACATCATCAACAACTCAATCCAATGACTGTCGAAGAAATCAAATCAATGTTCAATCCCTTGGTCATGGAATCTGAGATATCTGAAAAGGCGCGATCTTTAAGTCTCAGTGAAGCTAACGTTCTTGGAGCTTCCTCCTCAACTGGGTATGTCTTTCTGCAAGCTTTTGAAAAAAGACTTATCAACAATCTCATTGTAGTGTAAGTTTATGGAACTGACAGACTCGATTGTTGGTCTGGAACGTATTGGTATTTTGATTCTTACAGGCAAGGGATTAGAGAAGCCATTAACTGATTGTTCTTCAGAGTAGCCACCAAAGCCTCAAAGGTCAATTGCGCAAAACACAACACCTAAAAAATCAACATAACTTACTTCAACAACAGCAGCAAGAACAACTAAGATTGGATCATTATTTTCAACTTTCTACTAATGAACATTTGACTGTCAATCATAACAGGGAACCTTCCTCTCTAAAAACCAATTTCATCAAATTGGTTGACTTGAGTAAATTTAATCATTCTACTTCTTCTACTTTATTTACTCTTTTTTCAATTGGTCTGTGTGTATATGTGTGTTTGTGTCTATGGTAGTTTGTCTATACTCTTGTAACAATTAAATTAGCCATTTTTTTTACCCTGAAAAGGTGGGGCAATGGATTCACTATCATTCAGATAGATCTGCTTCCTGTAATCTGAAAGATCTGAATATCCTTCTTGGTGGGTCACACAATCTATATAGGCTCAAGCTGATGAAATTATGAGATCAGTGGGGTTATTGGTTGGGGGTATACATAATCTTATCCAAGTGGTTGACTGTGTTGTACAATTTATCACTTCAAATATTTTCCAATGCATTCATTTTTTGCCCAACAGAAGAATTAAACTGTGAGATTACAACATATCACCTCAAAGAATGTGTGCATTTAGCATTCAAAAACATGAAAACATAAAATACCACTGCTGAGTAAAGAAACTAAGGCTGCTGAGTACAAACATAATTACTGTTGCTGAGTACAAAAAGTAATGTTGCTGGCTGAAGAATAGTGGAGCTGGGCATCTGGGCTCTGCAGCGGCGCAGCCGCCTTGGCCTCTAGTGTAATTAATCACCAAACAAGATGTAATTACCACGTCATTCAATATAGAACATTCTAGATTGATATATAAGGACTCTTGCAGCGTGCACAGGAGACACTAGAAAGTGCCCCAGCTTCTCCCAAGCCTCACTACACGTAAATTACAACTGTAGTAAATATGTAGAAGGGGTCAAATGAACTGGAACTCTTAATAAGCGCCTCCAGAACATGTATAAAGCACTAATTGCATGATTACAATTACACAGAAGCCAGTTCTAGTACCTTCTGTGGCACATTTCCACGGAAATGAGCGTCACAGAACCCCCAAACCAGCCCCCATGACGTGTAAGGCATGTGTAAAATCACGCAGAACCTCTGTAAATGGTCCTTGGAAACCCTTGTATCCAAGCCCCAAGGTTCCACGACCCACAGCGCCTTCTAGCGCAACCAAATTGCCTCAGAATGCGCCCACAAGTGTCCCCATGTCCCCTGGGCGCCCCTGGAGGCCTGCCTAGGCTATAAAAAGGGCCCTTTATCCGCCCAAAAGGAGATTCCCCAGCTTTACATTACCTACTAGAATTTTACCAGCCTTCAACAGCCTCAATAGCCTGTGATTTGCCAGGTAAAATACCTACTTTTGTGATTTTTAGCCCCAATTTCCGCCCTGAAGCTGTCCAGTAACCACCCTGCCCTCAAGATTACCTCTTCTGAGCGCCTCCAACTGCCCAACTTCACGCCTGAAGAACCTCAAGTGCCTCTAGGGTCTTATACTAGTAAGTTTAAGCCCCTTCTCTTGAGATTCTCCACCATTTCTTTCTGGGATTTGAAACACCCCATTTTACAGGCCCCAGATCTTCATTCTAGAGGGATTAAACACCCCTGATTTATCAGGCCCCTCTTAAAATTAATCATATCAATTTTATTACGTCAAATTGGCCCTCATTGCCCTAATTTTTACGCTATAATTCCCAACATTTACGTTGGAATTATCCCTCATACCTTTGTCTCAGAGTTTTATAACTCTAATCTTTTGCTTTGCACCAGGTGTAGCTAGAAGGATAATATCCTTGGCATCACGTAGGCTGACAAGAACACCTATTGACCCTGTACAAAGCAGGACACTTTACTCTGTTAGATGGCATAATATACTTTAGACATAGACATTCCAGTGTGATAGTCCTGAGTAAAGAAAATCACATTAAAAATATGCTGTACGAATGCCATGACAATGCTGGCGCAGGTCACTTCTCAGAGGATAGAACCTCGGAAAGGATTAAACAGACAGCCTGGTGGGTTGATTGGAAAAATCAAATTAAAGCATATGTTAAATCCTGTGAAGCATGCCAAAAAGCCAATAAACAGACTGGAAAAAGATTTGGCTTATTGCAGACAATAGCAGAGCCCAAAACTTGGTGGGAAATCATTAACATGGACTTTTTGACAGGACTACCACCGGGAGGAGCCTTCTCTTATAACTCTGTCCTAGTGGTAGTAGATAGATTTTCTAGGAGAGCTAGGTTTATACCACATCACAAAGATGATACCGCTATGGAGGTAGCTATGTTATTCTGGAACAGAATCATGGCTAATGTGGGTATCCCAAAAATTATTATCAGCAACAGAGATCCAAAATTGACATCAGAATTCTGGAGAAATCTTCATGATATGTTGAGTACCAAATTAGCCTTCTCAACTGCGTATCATCCACAAACGGATGGTCTAGCAGAAAGAATGATCCAGACACTGGTAGATCTTCTACGAAGGTTTTGCGCCTTTGGGCTGGAATTTAAAAATAGTGACGGGTATACCCATGACTGGGTTAATTTACTCCCTGCCCTAGAAATGGCCTACAATAGTAGTAAGCACTCTACTACTAAAGAAGCGCCGTATATTTTAGAAAGAGGTTTGATTCCCAGACTACCGAAAGACACTCTTAATGATAAATTGCCACTAGCACATCCTACAGCTTTAGACTTTAAAAAAATGCTGGAAGCCGCAAATAAACATGCTGCTAAATGTGTTCAAGAAGCGGCTGAGTACAGTAAGATGCGGTGGGACAAGAGTCACAAAGAACCAGAATTCCGTATAGGAGAAAAAGTCCTTCTTTCTACCGTAAATTTTAACAATTTGGGCGGTTGTAGAAAACTCAAACCCGCCTTTGTAGGACCATTTGTAATCAAGAACTTACACGGTAAAAATGCAGTGGAAGTGATTTTTACAGAAGAATTCAGCAGGAAACATCCCGTGTTTCCAGTGAGCCTAATAAAAGGATATGTTCACAGAGAGAATGAACCAGCCCCCAAACCTTTACCCGCACCAATAGAGGAACCACCTACAAAGGAACAACTTAAAGTACATAAAATCCTAAAAGATAAAAAGGAGAGAGTTTTAGGTAAAGATACAAGGTTATACCTAGAAAGATACAGAAACCAGTCAGCAGATAAAGATGAATGGCTACCCAAGAATAACATCCCGGATGGAGGAATTCACCTGCGCAACTACAGAGTTTCTAAACGTAAATAGCTCAGCTAAGTTACGAGTAACTTATCTTGGTGAGAGGGAATGTCAGCTGGGCTACTATAATAAGTTAGAGCCTGGCTAACTATTGTAACATTAAAAAAATTGTATGTACTAATAACGGCGCAGAGCGCCGTGTGCAAAATAAACTTCTTTCTTGGAAAGTCCTAGCTGCGACGCAGAGCACCGCGCACAGAATAAAAACAACAAAAACTACACATATAATTATAAAGATCCCTTAGACAAGTAAGGACAATAAGCTCCAGCCAAAGAATTGGCAGGAGAAAGAATAATAGTTCAAACCCGTTCTCAAGCCAAGAGAACGGGTCGCTAGACACTCTCAAGAGACTACTAAACAGAGAGTAGTCCCCGTGAGAAATAGAAGGATTTCGGTCGGGGAGGAGAGAAACAGAATTATACTACTCCTCCTCCCCCGGCCGATGATGGAACACAAACCACGCTATTCCTCGAGCTGAGGAATAGCAAAAAGATTGAATGACAAATAAAAATGAACGGGAGTGTAGGGACTAGTAGAATCCCCCTTTACTCCTGTCACCCTTGTCAGAAGCACTACTTCCTCCAGCCGAGAAACTGAGGAAACATTTGCAATGAGAGCTACAACCCTACCGGTTGTAGCTCAAATATATAATCGAGGGCCTTTGGGCAAAGGAAGGCCCCGCAGATACCTTTATAACCGATTCGGAGCCTCGCCAGACCCACCCTTGTCCTATCCGACCAGCGCGCCCTCTGACCAAGCTCCGATTACGGTTTCTTTGGAATCACCAGTCTTTTTTTCCCGCAAACATACCTTAAAAAAGTAAGTTTGCGTTTTTTTGTCTTTCTATTGGGATTTTCATCCCTATCTATATCCTGGGTGCGAGTAATCGCGCAACTACCCCCTTTCCAAGGGCCCCAGAAGTTACAGGACACAAAAACCCCTGCGCATTTCGTGCACAGGCCCTGTAAGAACCGCGGAGGGCACTAAACCACCCCAGGCGCCCCTGGCCCCTCCGTTAACCTCTTTTTTGGTTTCATTAGAAGTAGCTTTTCCTAAGCTACTTCGCACTTCTACCGCGCATTTTCTGCGCGCTACATTGCACCGTGCTCTGTCGCCGGCGTAGCTAGAGGAGTATTCATACTCTTGGCATCACCAAGCCTGACATCTACATACATACAAAAGTAGAAAAGAATGAAAAGACACAAAATGATAATAGGAAAATAAAAAATGTGTGGAGAACAAAGATGATAGTGGAACTGATATCTGGAAAAGAAAAGTGATTAAATTAGGAAAGAAACATGCCGGACAAGAGTCTTGGACTAGACTAAAATTTTTGCCAACAAGATTGCATGTAGGTTTGTCCTAAGTGTTTTGGTGAAAAAATCCGCCAAATTATCCAAAGTTGAAACCCAATTGAGTCGTATGTTATGTTTGCGAACGGCATCGTTAACAAAGAAAAAATTCCGTTCCAAGCTCTTCATCCGTCCTTTGGAAGCATTGTTGTCGGAAATCAGAACCACCGTGCGGTTATTGCAATTGATGTTGAGTGTTGGTTTGATGTCGAATGATTGGATGATAGGAATGAGAAACAAGAGGAAATCAACCAATTATCCAAGTGATATGAATTCCGCCGCACACGTTGATGTTGCCACCACCTCCTGTCGACGCGAACCCCAAGCCACCGGACTGCCAAAAAGAGTGATTAAAAATCCAGATATTGAATGTTTAAATTTGCCTCCCCAGTTTGCATCCACCCAAGTTACCAAGTCGTTGCCAACTGGGCGTAAACAAAGACACTTAGACCTAGTTGTGTTGATGTACTGAACTAGATGAGACAAGGAATTCCAGTGGGATTTGTTTGGATTAGAGCTAAACCAAGCCAAGTAGTTCACCGCAAAACCGATATCAGGACAGGTTCCCAAAGCAAGGTAGTTGATTGATCCAATGAGTGATTGGTAAAGAGTCGCTGAGACAGGTTCTCCCCCCAATGTCATAAGATTCTTGCCAGGCGACGGTGTATGAATTGACACTAAGTTTGGGTTCACCTCATTGCGGTACTTGCTGACGAGTTGATCAATGAGTAGATGTTGACTTAAGAGAATACAATTTTCCTTGTACTCAAGACAAATGCCAACAAGCTTTTCAGGTTTTGAATCCCACTTCAACCGGAGACTGCCTTCCATTTTTTCCCAAAATAGTTCAATATCCAATTGACAGTTCCCAAAGACAATCCCATCATCTACATGAATTTAAACAATGATGACCAAATCACCCTTCTTGTACCAATGCAAGAATTCCTCCACTTTGTTTCACTCAAAACCCCAACTGTGTAGCAAACCTTTGAAATGTTTCCACCAGAATTGGCTGGCTTGACGAGTGCCGTATAATACCTTCTTAAGCCTGAGAACCTTCCCCGTAAGGTGTGGAAAAGGTTCAACCAGTGGATTAACGTAAATTTTCTCGTCAATTTGACTGTGAACAAATGCACCGGTGATGTCAAAAGAGTTGATGATCCACTTATTCCTGACTGCAAGATTAAGTAGGACACGCAGAGTCAAAAGCAAAGCTGTTGGAGCAAAGGTGGAGCAAATGTCCTTCCCAAGACTTTGTTTGAAGCCACGCACAACAAAATGTGCCTTGAGTTTATTGATGGAGCCATCCGTATTCCTCTTGATGTCAAAAACAAACTGGGTGCCAATAGAGTGTTTTTTTTTTTTTTTTCTTCAATTTCAAAAGTGTTGATTTCTTCCAACTGAGTCCACTCGGACATACACGCTTTGCGCCATTTGGTCAATGCAGAGGATCAGAGGGCGGCTTTCAGAGTCGCCGGTATTTCCGCGTCAGAGATGGCTTGAAGATGGTTTACTTGGTCGTCCTGGTCATCACAAATCTCCTTAGTCCGTTCCTGACCAAGCGTCAGAACTCTACAAACAGTAGGATTGTTAGCAAGTGTGGAAGGAACAGGAAAAAGGGGTTTTCCTTGAAAATCAAGGAATGTGGCACACTCTGAATTGACCACCTTCTGCGTCAACGGGTTCCAAAAGAACCAGCCGCATTCGTTGTCCTGATATCCCACTAAGTAACCAGTCCAACCCCGTTGGTCCAACTTGCGGCGATGTTCTTTTGGGATTTGAACCGTTGCTCGAGCACCAAAAGGGTAGAAGAAAGAAGCATCCGGTTGACGATCAGACCACAGTTTGAGTGGGGTATTCTTGCAGCGCTGATTGGATATTGGGTTGATGAGGAAGCAAGTGCAGTAATACGCATCGGACCAAAGCTTAGACAGTAGTTCAGAGTGTGCAAGAGTTGAGCAAGCAATGTCCCCAAGGGTGAAATTGAGTCTCTCAGCCTCGCCGTTCTGTTCTCGAGTATAAGGAGAAGTGAAGATTAAGGAACTGCCTATTGAGTCGAGATAGTTGATTAAAGGTTGGACCGTGCACTCCTTGGCATTATCACAACGGATGAATCAAGGAGGCAATTTAAAATGAAGGACTATTTTCTTCACCAGGCCAATAATTATGGTTGGAACTTCCGATTGAGACTTCATTGGAAAAACAAAAGAGTATGTGGTTGCATGGTCCTGCACAGTGAGGAGAAAACGGTTGCCGGCAGTATCAGGATTGAATGGACCCATGACATCAGTGACCAAAAGATCTAATCTATTCTCTCACGGGATAACTTCTGGTAGAGATTGGCGTTGACGTTTGCTTTTTGTCTGCTTGCAAGTTTCACAGATGAAAGGTTGCCAAGACTTCAAATCGAAAGATGGAACAAAGCGTTGGAGAAAATCTTTGACAATTGAATCGGAAACGTGGCATAGACGGCAGTGGCAATCGTATGCCAGCGAGATGATTTTTGATAAAGAACAAGTAGAGACTTGACGGGCAGATTTATTGAAAAATTGGAAAGAATCGGGATGAACTATCCAAAAGCAATTCAGATATCGTGCAGTGATTGATGTGAAAGAAGAAGTTAGGAGAATATTGTGATTTGGGAGAAAAATGGGTCAAAAGCCGGATTCAATAAGTTGTCCAAGGCGAAGGAGCGTTCCCGACATCTCCGGACTGAACAGGACCTTTGGAATGGATAGGGTACCATCCCCATTGACCATCTTCAGGTGACCACTGTGGGTGGCCATCATTGAAACAGTTGAGGAAGCAAGATTCAGTTTGATAGCCGGTTGTAGAGGACAAAGAGAAGAGAATGAATGGAAAGATCCACTCACGTAGTGGGTCGCCCCAGAATCCAAAACCGTGCCTGCGCCGGCGACACCATTTGCATCCGCCCCAACCGCTGATTGAACTGCCACATTCTGATCAATGCCGGTGGGTGGGTTGTTTGGTGGTGCGGCCTGACAGGCGTAACCAGAAGCGGGGCGACCAAGGGTGGTGTTGGGTGGGGGCAGCTTGGCATTGCTGCGGAGATTCAGGCACGAAGATCTCCAATGACCCAACACCTTGCAGTAAGCACAAGGTTTTCCAATGTAGACAGAAGGATTGCTTGGCCCTTGATTTCCCTTGCAAATGTTGTTAAGCGCTGGCGCCACGTCATTGACCGTAGGTCTGCCTGTTACGCCCACGTTAGGGTGATGTGGTTGCTGAATCTGTGACGGGTTCTGTCAGGATTGGCCGGTAAAACCACCACGGTTGGCAGGTCTAATTGAAGACTGATGTTGTGATTGATTCCAAGGGATCTGTTGTTGGTTGTTCCACATTGTAGGATTTGTACTGGGTGGAGCAGGATAAGATCAAAACACCAATACATTTGGTTGGTGGTTTGAATCAAATTGAACGCTTTTGCCATAGGCTGAGGTAATGATGGTTTAAAAGTCACGAGCCGTGATTCCTTCTTTGGAGCCGAGTTGGAGAGAAATATTCTGGAATAGTTGGGAACAAGACATGGATGGAGGAACTGGGGAAACCGCTTGAAGGATAAGACTTTCAACCAAGGGCGGAAGCTGCGCCCCAACTTTTTTGAGATCAGCAAAAGTCATGAAGAGTTTGTTGAAAAATCCTTGGACATTGGAGGGTTCAGTAGCCGGTCCAGTGATGCAGAATTCAAGGAGTTTGTTGATGAGCTCCATTTGTTGGAAGAAGACCGTCCCTTGGAAGTTATTCTGGAGAGCATCAAAAGCCTTGGTGCCTGTAGTGAAACGCTCCGTAATTGATTGCAATTCATCATGGATGGTAACTTGGATGAGGTAAAGGATACTGGCATTTTCTTGAGCTTTGACTTTGGCATAGTTTGCCAGATCGTTGAAGAGATTCTGGATGCTGAGTGTAAGAAAAAGGAACCTGTTGAGACTACGTTTCCATTTCAAGAAATTCAATCCATCTGCCGCCAGGGGTTCAACATCCTGTTTGTAGATACTGGGTTGTTGAAGAAATTTGGTTTTTGGTGATACCTGTGAGCCTGAGTCTCTATAGTGACAGCAGGACACAAGAAAAAAGGGGGCAATATTTGGATTTCTTTGGATAAAGAAAATACAAATATAAGAGAGAGAAAGAGACTGAGCAGATTCAAGATTAAGCAGATATTCAAGGTTATTCTGTTGGGAATGCACTTCCACTGGCAATGCTACCTCTTTGGAAGAGTGCTGCCAAGCTGTGCTAGAGAGTGCAACAGCCTCCTCTCACCAAAGAAACGTGGAGGGCTTCTGGATTAGACAAGTTTAATCCAGCCACAATCTTTTAGCTTCCTTCTGGATAGTCAAGGTTCTTTAAAGGGAAACCTACGTGGTTTGTTTCTTAAAAAAACCACAGAAAAAGAATGATGTAAAGCAGGTGCAGACCTGTGATCAAGGATAAGGCAAAGGCCAGCAAAAAAAGAGCAAATCAAGCAGACACAGAGTTGTACCTCTGAGATAAACAAGGTTCAGTGAAAGAGTTTACTTACTGTCAATATCCTAGGCGCCTGTGACGTTAGGTATACTGGGAGTGTGGTAATCTCTTTGGTGGTGATCCTGGGGCTATCTGGGGTGTGGTTCTGGTGTGCTGAAGTCTGTAGATCCTCCTCAGGCAAGGGGGATCCTGACTTAAAAAAAATTCAAAGTTTTCTTATGTAATTACATATGTACATGTGGTTTGGCGCGCTTGGTAGCGCTGACATGTCACAACTGCTCATGCGCGCAACAACTCAAGAACTCAGGGAAGGAGTAGAGTTACAAAGAATTGGTAAGTTGTAGCTAGGGTTAAAATTGCATGAGGAAACAGAATATGAAGTCAAAACAAGGATATCTCTTAAGATGAAAAAGATATGAAGTAATTCATATGTAAAAAGTAGAAAAGGCAGACTTTAGGTCAGCTGTGTTGACTCTAAGGCTGACAATACCTCAGACGTTGATTGTGACATGAATAGACTTAAAGATCCTAGATTCAGCAATAACTCAGAGACGTTTTATAAATTTTCCATTGACAATGTATCCAAAGGTGAATAAGATGGTGATGCATCTTGTGGTACGTTTAACTTTGGTCAATATTCAGGTACAGGAATGAGAGTTGTTACCAATAGTTCAAAAGGATTTTGGACAATGAAATAGTTGAGTGGAGCCGGAGCCGAAGTCAATAATGCTTTGTCAATGTGCCAAGTTACTGTTTTGGAGAAGACGTAGGATACAGCCAATATAAAGGGAGACAGAGGGTGTTCAAGGTCTAAGGGATCTGCTTTTTCCTCAATTGGAGAAGGAGGCAATGGGGGTAGTTTCAGGAGCGCCTTATATGCCTTTGTCTGTTTTGGATGCTTTGCTCTCATTGGTGGAGGTAGAGGTCCCAATAGTTCAGGTTGTTCTCGACGGGTTTTGACCAAAAAACGGGTCAAATGTTGCCAAAAGTCAATCAATAGAGGCTAGCCCGTTGGTAGATTGCAGACTCTTAATCTGTTGTATCTAGAACGCCTGAGTCTACATTGCTCCTCCTCACCCGCCTCTTGACCTCTCCATACTCCAAATGTGGAGTTTGTCCACCCCACCCCACTACAATTGGAATTGGGTACCTGTCTAAAGCAGTATAAGAGTTCAAGGCTCTGAAATCTCCTCCTAGTCTGGATTTTCCATTATGCCAGGCTATGATTACAGGAGTTGTGATCTCTGCTACCAACCCCGCAAGAGCTATGCTTTGCTACGAAAAGTGTTGCTTTTGCGTAACAAAGCAAAACCCCGCTTATACTCTAGATCCAGAGTAGGGTTAGCGCTAGCGGAAAACCGCTATTTAAAGCGGTAGCAAAGCTCCAGCACCGCTACTGCAAATTTGAACCGCGTGTAGTGAAGCGGTATTTTTTCCAATTTTGCTCAAGTTTAGCATAGCGGCCAAATTTGCGCTTTTTGTCGCTTTCAAGCGCTCTAAGTGCTATGTAGTGCAAGAAGCGTAGCGAATGGGTTTGCTTCTGTGCCAAAAGCGTAGAGTGTGGAAAATGCCACAAATCTAATTAATCATCAATCCTCCATCCTTTATGATGTTGAGGATTGAAATTTGAATGATGCTACAGTAGCACAGCAAAATCGCTAAAGTAGTGATTTTTCCGCTACTGTAGCAAGAAGCGTAGCAGAATGCCGCTACTGTAGCGAGAAGCGTAGCAGAATGCCGTTACTTTTTGCTGAAAATAGCTCGCTATTTTTCTGTTTTTATTTTTTATTTTTTCCTCTAGAAAAGTAGCGAAAAGCGTAGCACCTAGCCCGCTACTAAAAGCGTAGCGAAGCGACGTCAAAATTGCTAGGCGTAGCGTAGCTCTTGCAGTGTTACTACTACTTCAATGCATTATGGCCTACTTTCCTTCTCCGGGCAGGGTCCCCCAGACCTTCCACTCAAGAGGCTTAGTCAAGCTGGAGGAGCTTGCCAGTTCCCTACTCCATCCTCTGCAATCTGATACAGCCTTCCCCGCCGGCGCCTTGCTATTTAGTCCAAAACCCGGAGTCATTCGCGAAAATGAATCATGCACAACCAAACCATATGTGCTGCCATCAAGAGCCTGAGGAAAAGGACCTACTATGTCTATTGCAATGACATCGCCAGGTGCGTTTGTATTCTAACAAGAAGGAGAATTTACAGGAGTGTATTTGCTCTTGGAAAGAGAGCAAGAGTATCACTTGGGCTAAAGAAGAGAAAACTTCTTTATTGGAAGCCCATGAACATATTGCGAATTGATGGTACGGTTAAAGAAAGTGAAATCAATCGTATACGAATTGGAATCAAACAGCGTGTCGTGCGAAGCAGTTGGAGGTGCTCATCGCGTTGAAAAATTTACAAAAAAGAAAAGTCGCATCAAACATGTGCATGTTGTCAGGCTGACTTCGACAGCAGAGCAGAACTTCAAGATGTGTGTGTAATAGCCATGCTGATCAATACATTCCTACAGAAGCCCCACCTCGGGTCAAGCCTTTGGGATCGCTGACCTACAAGATATGTGATTAGAAAATAAAACAACCCCCAAAATATTACGAAAAATAAAACGTACTTTCTCGAAGTTTTTGTGAAGAACGTCTGCAACTGCAACACATTGCATGCGCAATCTTACTAATAAGTATCGGCAATCTCGACACTCTTCGTGGTCACGCTCGACCTGATGATAGTTACATCAGTGATCCTGCACACTGCATATCGCTGGTAAAAGTGTGGACGTACGAGGGCGCGTTGATAATCTTCTAGCTGGGGGTACTTGATGCACTTAGAAGCTAGCTTAGCGCGTTGAGTATGATAAAGCTTCAAGTAATTTTCGCACTTTGAAAGTCAAGGTGTTTCAAATAAGTACTCAGCCGAAGGTGGGGTGATTGAGCGCTGGAAGTACTAACCCCGAGAACAAATCTCCTCGCATCTACCAAGGTTCGGGCGCATTCTGGCGATATATAGAAGTATTAGATTCAAATCTACCCAACTAGGCCTGCTAACATGTATCCTCACGCTGTTGAATCTCGACTCCTGTGTTATTTCCTTCCTCAGCTACAGGCGTCTTCAAAATCAAGTACATTTGAACTGCATCAAACTAAAGTGATGTGGAGACTGAAAGTTAGTGTCTGAAATGGTTAAGCAAGGCACCGGTGCGTACAAGATCGATCACACCGCGAATCTGGGACTCGAGAAAGTCCCACAACTGAAGAATGTGAGGCGGCGGGCGATAAACTAAAAATAAGCATTTTCCACCATGCGGATCATTTCGATGATTATGTACACACACACAGAATACTCAGTTTCCCAAGTACAAAATCGTGATGAAAATGAGAAAACGCTTGTGACCTACCGGAAATTGAAGATGGTATTGAGATTTCGCTCAAGCCGCATTGTTGGCTGATACTGAATCTACGCGTGGTGGTTGAAGCGCCGTCGCTAACTATGCCGTTGACAGGATCCTTGACAGGAATGTTGTTGGTACTGACTCCTATTAACGAGAAACTCGACATGTTTGCGGCTGGCGAGGAGATTGGTGACCTCATCTGTGCAAACCAGCGTATGTCCCACTTTTCATGAAAGATTGAACTCTCATCCTTGTTGGAACGATCTATCAAGTCAGTGAGCTCAAGAATCCTTCGGGGCAATCCGAGTTGAATGGCTAGGGAGCCTCGAGCAAGGACCTGATCCATGTCAATGTAAATGTGATCAGCCTGAAGTCAATATGCTGGTTTGGCGTTGAACACGCGTACATCGTCAGAAACAACGCGCAGCGCTTTTCTGGATTTGTCATCGATTGTCTCAGCCCAGAGGTCTTGAGATACCGCAGGCGAAGGCGCAAGCATCAAGTCTTGATAATTGTACGGAGCTGGTAGATCACTCATGTTTCGTCTCGCACGGGATTGTAGTCGCGCTGCTCAGCTTTCAAAAAATGCAACAGTAGCAGTGTTAGGAGTAAATGGCAATCTATGAGCCCTATGATAATTTTTTACATACATATCTAGTACTTTGGCCAACCGGCTCGGGTAGATCCCACAAAATAATCCTGGAAAGTTATGGGACAATACAAATCAAAGATCAGCAAGTGCCTTTGAACGTGATTTAGAAAACTTTGGGAGACATCAAAGTTGGGCCGGAATTACGACCGGAGTGATCTGAACTCTCTAGAGGGTTCTATGCGCAGAAAACGGCAGGGGAAGAGTTGCAGCTCGGAGTGCTTGACCAGATACATGAGCTAGATAGTGCTCAGTCACGTTTACGAAAGTTTTGCTCAACAAGTTGTGAGGTCTTGGCGATTAATCATCACAAGATGTGTATATACATATTTATGTCACGGACGGGAGTAAGCTCGAGCTGATCCCTGACTGCGGCAATTATAGCCCCTGTTGGGTGCAACATAGTGCGTGCCGATGCCAAGGATAATTACCAATGGCAGGCGAAGCAGCATTCTCCTTGACCGAGGAAACCAACAAAGAAAAAGGACTGGACTTACAGTTAGGTCGAGCAGCAATAGAAAATCAGGGTATGGCTAGGAGGCTGATCGTACACGAGTCAGAGTTGCCCAAGAGTGAAATGGATGGACGATTTGGATTTGGCTTTTTTGTGAGGTGAAGAATGTGATAATGTGATAAATGTAAGAAAAAAGCTTATTCGGACGCGGCCAGCGCCAAGGTTATGAGACCTTTTTTATAATGCTTTGATCCCGCTAAGGTGGGAGCGCAATCGATCGCACCTTCCGCGCCATTGCTCAAGTAAATGACTGCTAAAGAAGCACTTCTATCACGGACACCACGCATTGTTCGGAATCCGAGTTCCTTCAGCAAAGCATTCTGAAAAGATTTGGCCCTTCTTTGGTAGTCCAACGAGGACCACTGGGGAATCCGTGTCTAACAGGGAGTCTGTGAGGCAAGTCCGCGGTAGGCAGGCCGCCAACTGATTCGCTCAGATGCTGGAGCTAAGCTTGGGGCTCGATCACCTGACTGTATTGCAATCAGAGGCTCGAATCCATCTGATCCGATTGGAGAAATAAACGGAAACTACCCCTTCAACTCCTGATTTTTCCTGTTAGTATTGAAATCCGATGCAAACGTCCGGACGCCCTAGTAGGGAGGGCCGGTGTGAGATCAGATAGACCAATGAGAGAGGTGCTGAAGAACTGAGCCGTATAAATTAATCAGCCCTTGGGCCTTGCGAAGGGAAACAAAGGCCCCTGAATCTGATCGGCCGATGACATATCAACCTTACAGGCGTAGGATCAGTAATGAACAATGTTCGGAAGCACTTTCCGACAATTTGACCCAAATCCAATGCTGATCTTCGGGCCAGGAAACAGGAGGCTCAAGCTCCAGTATAGATAGTGTAAATAGTATAATGCTGTAGAGACGATTCAGACTATACTGTCCATCGATTCGTACTAGAGTCTTTCCCTGCGTCATATGCAATGATATACAAGTTTACAACTTTCGAGTTTTTAATAAGCAACTGTCACTCGGCTCGTCCTCGGAAGAGACAAGTGACCCGTGGCCCGTGGGTGCCGTTGCTTGCGTGACGGCCAGACATTCCGATGTCCAGTCGTTGCAAGAGGAGGGAGTTTATTGTATTGCACTGCATGTATAGCGATCCCTGCCAGATGGGATTCGGTCCAAGAATCGGCTGGAACCTGGACCTCACCAGGTCCATCCCGTTTGGCTGCCGCTATATATTTAAATGGCTCCTGTTTGGCTGCCGCTAACAAACTTGCCCGGCTTGCCTCAACTGTTCTCTTGCCACTTGTCAAGGATATCAACCTCATTTGAGCTACTTATCACCCGAGTCCCAGTGGAACCTTCAAGATACATAGATCTTTGGGGAAACTAACCGGACGCAAAACTCTCAACTTTTCACTGCCTCTAACTCCAGACGCAAAAAATGTGAGTACGATAAAGCCTGAATTTCAGAACTTCGTTTGCGGCTAGTGGCATTCTTAGTGCCATTGTTCTTGACTTCTTTCCACATTGATTGATTGCTTATTCCTTTTGTCTTTTTGCCCCATACGTCTGTAGTTTTAGTTATTTGCAAGAGTCAGCTATCTCAAGAAGCCTCTTCGTAAGCGACCCTTTTTTTTTTTCTCTTGTGTAGATATATCAATGGATATTGTCGATTCCTTCATGTAACATCTTGGATTTCGTCGGTCTTGCCCGAGTAGACCGTCAAAAAAAATCCTTCCGCTACAATTCGTGTTCCTGGCCTTATTTCAACCCTCTTGATTCCTCCAGCCTAATATTATCTCTTCTGAGGATATATTGAAGCCGAGTCCTCCACCCCCCTTAATAAATACCAGCCCATTTTGCCAACTAAAGCGTGATTTATTATTAGAATTCATAGACGATCCCTCACGTTTCCACCAGAGCTTTTGCATCTTACTTCGAAATGGCACAGGCGATCGCACATCTTGAGCAACGCGCTTTTGAGATCGGAGCCGACGTCTCGGCCGTGAACAAGCTTCACATGATCGGGCGCCTGGAAGATAACTATATGCTCGACAAACCTGAAAACGCCTCCCAGCTGTCCTTTTTTCAGTCCGCCACCGGGATCACTGACTCGAAAAAGTTGAAAGAGCACATCATTTCTATCGCCAAAGAAGCCTATGATGTGTTTCCTTACCCGTGCATATGGGGTCAGTCAAGTGTCCAATGCCTTCTTGATCATCTAATGCACCATTCCAGTCGTCTGACGTTGATTTATTATGTTGCGGTGAGGAATTTAAAAGCCCTCTATTTTTGTAAAACCCGAGTTATCACTCATCCGGCTTACGCCGAGGTTCTTGAGCTGTCGAAAAATGAGGATTGTCAACCGATCTTTCTGGACGTTGGATCTTTTGGTGCGCTGAATGATCGATCTACTCTTGACCCTTAATTTTTAGACTGAGTGAGGCCTCTGTTTCCCCAGCCGGGATTGACTTGAGACAAGTTGTACACACGGGAATGAAACCTGAAAACGTGATGGGTACTGACTTGATTGACGGTAAGAAATCGTCCATACAAGCCCTCCAGCCTAATTAACATCCATCCGAAAGCTCAAGGGACTCTTTCTCATAGATTGGGCCAAGATTGGTAACAAACTCTTCAACGGAAATGGGGTGGTACCTTTCGTCAAAGGAGACATTTTTTGTAACTCCTTCCTGGATCGGTTGACTCCCCCAGATCCTTGGGCGATCAACTCAAGCTTTATCCACTTAAACGGATTAAAATCCCTAAACCCTCTCAAACAGAAAGTCAGATTTATCACTTGCAATTCTGTCTTTCACCTTTTTGATGAGGAGCGACAAACGGAACTCGCCCGGCGACTAGCATCTCTGCTCAATAATCAAAAGAGTGGCAGCACTATTTTCGGTACTCACGTTGGCTCGGATGACTGTTATCTTTTGGAAGGGTATGTCTCTGATCTATTACTTCTTCTTTTTTTTCCTGAATCACCCGAAGTGACAAATTCGTTCTTCTGATATGCAGGACCGGCAAACGCGGAATGTTTATGCACTCGCCGGAAGTAGGTTGGAGCAGAAGGCCTCAATACTCCAAATCCCGTCGTAACTCAATAGACTGACGTGATTTCTTTTGCAGACATGGAGAAAAATGTGGGAAAAGATTTACCAACCCGGTCAAGCGCGAATCCAAGTCGAGCTGGGCCCACCCGAACCAATCACTCACCTCAAAGATTTCAGAAGTATGACAATGTTGATATGGTCTGTCACCATACTTTAAATATTTGTGTCCTATTTCTTCTCTCTTTTTTTGTAATCGTGATTATGCTTGATTAGAGTGGTGTCACATATCCTGGTATTTCCATCCCGCATTCATTTACGTGAAAGTCTATTATTAATTATATTCTTATCATTTATAAAAACCAGCTCTTTCTATTTATACATTCTAAGTGATTAAAACCCCCCAAACATGTATTCAACAGAATGAGGAATAGGAAAATGTAAAAAACACGCTTTCGGAGTAGTCCAGAACAATGCAAGCTTTGCAGATAGTTGAGTTGATGCGCATTGATCGAGTCCTTCAAATTCTAAAGTGTAGAGCACCCAACATCTTGACAGTTGGGCTACACAGCGAAGGACTTCCCGTTGTATGGAGTATTTTGAAGAAGGGCTAACCTTATTTGCTGATGGAACTCGATTGAGATCAACTTTTCATCAGTAAACTGACTTGGCACAACCCCCCCCCCCCCCCCTGATGAGAGGAGGTATGCCAAAGTTCACTGCCTGGCTCATATGGCGAGCAAACATCGTCCAAGGAGGCAAGCTTAAGTCTTGTTTTCTCTCTGTAGGTAGATGTCCCCAAAAAGCATTATCATCAATCCCAGTTTTACCACCTCAAGCAGGTCTCTTTTTTTGGAAAAATAAGGGATGAAGACGTTTTGGGCAAAATAAAAGGGATCGGATGGTTTCAAACTAAGCAAGGAACGAATGAAAGATGCAAACCCATAAGACAAAACTGATTAAGATGGTGTAACTATTTCCTCTGAAGTTCGTAAACACGAGAACAAGGTCCCAAAGAAAGAGACGGGTTTAAGTGCCAGGACCGTCATCAGAATCGAGTTCGAGATCGTTTTCGAAGCTCTGTCCCAAAAAAAGAAGGAAAAAAAACCCCAGCAAATTGCCGGGTGAAGAAACGATCAGCAATGTTCCCGCCCAAGAAAAGAGGGAGGAGTTACCCTGGGACGAAAGGGCCAGCGATTGAACTCCTTGGCCAGGACGATCCAGTCCTGGTCTGAGAAAGACCTGGGCGTTTTGGACTTAGGGATCGAGACTGGCGGTTGGCCAGGCTTCCTCTTGCGGTCGATTTCGAGGAGTTTATCGTAGAGGATGGCAGCGCCCGCAGCTGCATGACTAAGTTATACGCATCAAATGTCAACAAAAAAAAGAAGGCGATAGAAGGCGGGGGGGGGGGGGGGGGGGGGGGGGGGGGGGGGGGGGGGGGGGGGAGAGGGAAGGGGGACGGGACCTGATGCCCTCGACCCAGCTCTGGGCGGAGTGGATAAACATGACGCGTTGGAGGAAGCTGAGACACTCGAACTCGTCCGAGGAGAGCAGCACGTCGTGTTTAGGACGCAGGTCGAGGGCGGCGGCGAAGGCGGTAGGGTTGGCCTCGGGCGAGGACTTGTAGATCTTCTTCGTCGTCTTGGCCGACGCGGCGGCAGTGGAGGAGGCGGCTTTCGGCGGCCGGCCCAGCCGCCGCCCGCTCGGCCCCGCCTTCGCCGTCGACGAGCACCCGCTGAGCTCGAGGTTCGTCGGGAAGAACTCCGCCCCCGTCAGCTCGTCCATCAGCGCCGCGGCGGGGGTCTTGATCGTCGTCAGACAGTTCGCCGCCGCGGTGATCCGTGTGTACTTCTTCTCGCTTTGGTCCCGTGTCATCCTCTTCATTAGGCCCGTGCAAAAGGCATCGAAATCAGCTTTCTCTTTCTCCCGGCTGTGCGGTGAACAAAGAGAGGGGGGGTGGAGGGGAGGACGGACCTGGCAGAGCTCGCCGCTGCCGAGGAAGCCCATGCCCACTCGGCCGTACTGGAACAGCCAGTTGCGGTTCGGGATGAAGCTGATCAGCTGCATCAGGAACTGGATCGAGCGCTTGTTGTGTGGTAGTTGGCAGATAAAGAATAGCGACGGATGGCCTGCAGTCTCCGCAAACGAGACACAAAACAGAATCAGAATCCGATCTATTGGACATATTCTAAAAAAACAACTCACTCTTCTCCCACTCTTCTATCGGGACATCGTCCAGTAGGCCTTCCTCTTCTACTTCACTATACGACTCCCACCAATACCCATCGTTCTTGATATGAAACAGTCGCTTGTTCTCGATCTCCGCCTTCCATCGATCCTTTTTTTTTTTTTAAAAAAAAAAAACCCTCTCAATATCTCATGAAGAGAGAGAGAGAGATAAAAAGAGAGACTGACAGAATACATGATACAGTATTCGGGTTTCTCTTCGATCGCGATCACTTTTTTGACGTTCTTCAGCTTGAGCAGTTCGTCGATGAGTGTAGGGTAGCCTTGAGACGCATGAAAGTGAGTTTTTGTGAGAGTATGGCGATAACAGAGGAGAGGGACAGACCGGCGTAGGAGACAAGGATGGTCGCGTCTTTGAGTTGGTTGATAGACCAGAATTGGTTGATCAGTTTCTGGACGATGGTGGGGTCGGCGATGGAGGGCCGTTCGTCGAGTTCCTTGCGATGGCTGAGGACGGCTTTGGAGGGGGTGGCGGGGGCGGGGGGGCCCTGGAGAGAGTCGAGTTTCTTGCGCCATCGTTCGTAGGCGAGGATGTCCTTCATCTGGCGGACGTTCTTGGAGTAGATGCGGCCATTGGGGTCGTCCTGGGCCAAGGAGGCGAGGATGGAGTGGCGGTATCCTTCGAGGGTGGAGAGGGTGGCGGTCCTGACGGCGGCCAGGAAGGTGTTTGTGGGCGGATGGGTGCTGGCGGGGAGGGCGTCCGTCGGGGCTGCTGCTGGCTGGGCCGGGGGTGATGGGGAGGAGGAGGAGGAGAGGATGGAGTCGAAGGCCGCCGAGAGGTTGTCCGCCGAGTAGGACTCCGAATGCACCCGGCCACTGAAGTTCGCCGGCTCGTCCTCGGCGTCCGCCTCCGCCGCGGGCTCTTCCGGCGCCACAAGCATCCTCGCTCGGTCCGCGGCAGGCCTGGGCTTGCT
Organism: Puccinia triticina; assembly: GCF_026914185.1. Lineage (NCBI taxonomy): Eukaryota > Fungi > Basidiomycota > Pucciniomycetes > Pucciniales > Pucciniaceae > Puccinia > Puccinia triticina. The sequence continues at coordinate 2,683,742 of NC_070575.1, read as the reverse complement.
CGTCCTCGGCGTCGGCTGCTTGGCGATCGCCCTTCCGCCTGCTTGGATCGGCCGGAACAGTCGCATCGCCGGGGAGAAGTGGTTGGTGCTCGGCAAAGACCCCAGCGAACCCGAGACCAGTCCACCCCATTTAATCCCACCCGAATCAACCAGCCTCCAACAACTCTGCAAGCCTCAGCAGGCAAGACGCATGATACCCCAAGATGGCATGGACGGCCTATTTTTGGAAGTAAACACACCTCGAGTGTATTGGAGGACTTCCCGCCAATTTAGGAAGCAGGCCATTTTCTATTTTCTATTTTCTATTTCTTAGCACACAAACTGCCTTTGCTAGAGAATAGGATTTAGCCGGAATCATAAACCAAAGAGAAGTCTTCCATTGATACATTTAATCCAGGGGAACGAACATAACCAGAGAGATTCCAGAAGATCCCCCCCCCCCCAGCTGGATTCAACATGTCATCTGCTACTCCTTGGATTAACATGCACACCTTGTCATGGTGTATCTTTGCTGCTTATATTTCCATTCAGTGAGGGGCTCAATGTCCCTGATGGTGTGGGGAATAGTTTATCTGTCCCTTGGTTATTTCAGCCTTTTTAACAAACCAACACAGAGGTGGTTGGAGTCAGTCAAACATCAAATAGTATATGCTCCATTTTTTCTTACATGTACTAAAGCTCACAGAAATGGAGGGGCTAGCCAAGCACTGGCTGGGTTGTTACACAAGGAAATGGGGCTGTGGGATGGTTCTGGCAAGAAGTCAATCTTGAACTCATGATAAGTCCACACAAGTGTGATGAATTTTCAGCTCAGGCTGGGGGAAGAAGAGGGAGAAACAGGCCTGAGGAGAAAAGCTCAAAGCCAGGAACAAAAGAAGGAAGCCCAGGAGGGGGCTAAGCTGCTTAGCTGTGAAGGGGAAAAAAAGGCCCCTCACTACAAGAGACTCTCAGGTCTCAGGGAACAGGCGCAGGAACTGATGATGTTTATTATCTGTATGAGCAAGGTTTATATCTGTTACAACTTAGAGCATCCACCACGGTCTCTGTAAACCCGCTTGGTAAGGTAGGACCCTGGCAACCATAAATGGGCAGCACCAAAATGTATGAATTTCCTGGCCAAATTGCAAAATGGTATGCACAGAAAATGTATGAATGGCCTTTTTTGCCATTAAGGGTAGGCACCTCAAATGTATAAAATTTTCTTCAGAGAAGGGAGGGTAGTAACCAGAAATGTATGAATTTATGAGGGGAACACAACTTATCTCTCTCCACCCCCCCCCCCCCCCCCCCCCCCCCCCCCCCCCCCCCCCCCCCCCCAACCCCCACTCAGCAGTGGTGAACACCCAGGTTAATATTTTTGTACTAGTTTAAGTAGTTTACCCAGGATCCCCTTGATATTTATTCACCAATATTTACCTGGTTTTTGCCCGCATTGCAGGTAGTAACCAGAAATGTATGAATTTATCAGGGGAACACAACTTATCTCTCTCCACCCAGGTTAATATTTTTGTACTAGTTTAAGTAGTTTACCCAGGATCCCCTTGATATTTATTTGCCAATGGTTTTTGCCCGCATTGCATCTTCTGATCTTTTGGCCTGATAAGCTATGAGAAATGGCTAGCTGCCAAAAAAAACAGGCTTTGCGCCCCCATCCACAAAAATAATGGTAGGCATGAAAAATGTATGAAAATTTTGGAAATCCTTTGAGTGTACGCATGAAACGTGTATGAATGGGCTCTGCAAATGTATGAATCTTTGCAAATCTCCACATTTTTGGTCCCACCTACTTATAGGGGGTTGCCAGGGTCCTGGTAAGGCATATTTACCAAGTATGTAAGCAATTTTCTACCCCCATGCCCTCTTTAGGGCTCTTTATCTAAACAGTTGTTTGGAAAATCTTTAGGGGGTTGGAAAATTGACTCCCACAAATTAAAAAATTGACTCCCAAATGCAATTTATGTCGCGCGGACCGCCTCGGGAAGTCTCTCCCAGGTCCTTGCAACAGCATTTTGACCCGGGGGCGTTTTGGGAGTTGGAATTGTAATTGCGCAGTCCCAAACGGGAGTCGGGATTTTAATTTTACAAAAAATCCCAGAAAATAGAGAAATATTTATATCTCCTCACTGGAGGACCCAAACACTCCCAAACTTCTACAGCAATCTAGGTAAACTGTCTAGAATATATGTTGAGATTTACAGCAGTAGAAACCATCAGGAAGGCCTTGTGGAACAGGGGGGTTAATTTGGCGGATTTCCTACTAAGGCAAACCCCCAAAACCTTGTTTATGGTGCTCCAAATGGCTCCAATTTTTTTCTGCCACAAGAATACACTCTTTAAAACATATGCTGAGCTTCATGGCATTAGCACGCCTCAGGGACACCTTGTGTAGCTGGGGGCTGATTTGGCGGATTTCCTACTAAGGCAAACCACCAAAACCTTATCTATGGTGCTCCAAACAACCCTTATTTTTTTCTGCTAGAAGAATACACTCTCTAGAAAACATGTTGAGCTTCAAGGAGGTATTACACATCAGGAACATCTAAGTTCTATCAACCGTGGGTCAGCTATGCTAACCATTGCTGTCAGTGTAGCGTAGCGCTGCACAAATGTGCTATTTTGTAGTGTAGTGTTAGTGCAACTGCGCACATCTGCGCTAACGCTACGCGCACAGGGTGCAAAGCTATTTTAGCTTTTAGCGTAGCGTTAGCGCAGATACGCGCAATTGCACTAACACCAAAAAGGAGCGCGCGCTGCGCAAATGCGCTATCTTTTAGCGTAGCGTTAGTGCAATTGCGCGCATCTGCGCTAATGCTACGTGCACAGGATGCAAAGCTATTTTAGGTTTTAGCGTAGCGTTAGCGCAGATACGCGCAATTTCACTAACCCCGCAAAAAGCGCTTTAGCGCAGCGCAGCTTGCGCTCTTTCAAGTCAAGGCACTCCGCCATGAGATCTTCATTTGGTTCTACTACCTAGGAGTTTTCCAATTCCTTGGCGGCGGGGGAGTTGTGATAAGGTTCAGGGTGCGTTTCCTCCACAACAACATGCAACAATTGTCTCTTCTTGTAGGCTGAAACCTTCTCAAATCAAAGCAAGGCTGGGGGTGCATTATATTTAACCCCATTGACTTCTTTTGACTACAATCAGGCAATTCAGAGTCAGTCAGTTTCATCAGTGTAATAAAAATTAAAACCAAGTTAACTTACTATTTCACCTGCCCAGAGTTGGGTGTTATGAGCCATCAAGGGGATGTATTGGCAGGGGTCTGTTGAATCAATGTGCACCGGCCATTTTGACATGTATTTGATGTTGGGCAGGTGCTTTGCATAGATATGGTTCATGACCACATCAAGTGCATTGAAGTTGCTGGCTTTTGGATTTGAGCCAGGAACGGAAGTTGCTGATGCAGAGGCGGAGCCGGCGGCAATCTGAGCGGCCCTCTCAGTCAACATGTGGGTTCTGATGTCAACAGCAATCTGAGCTTCTTTTTCAACAGCTACTGGATTATCCATCTTGATGTGGAGGCCGCATGGGTGTGATCCAGAAGATTATCTTTCATTGTTTTGATCCAGTGAGAATAGGAGTTTTCATTGTTGATTGTGTAGTTGAGCTTTTTACAGAACTCTGGTGTAGACTTATAAGCCATTGATACCTGCCAGGAAAGAGTTCCTTTGGGGACCGCATTATTGATGGGTTCATCGGCACCGTCCACAACCTTGCCGGCCTTTGGAGCAACAAGGCTGCAAAATTTGACAAGGCTCAGTAAGCCTATATTTAAAGCTAAAGCAAAAACTTTCTTGGTCTTGACGGTTTTCCATCCTACTTTGCCCAGTTTCAGGCAATAGAGCTTGAAAGATGTGCTGCAATGTGCCTTTTGTGGTGGCTGGCAGAAGGAACAAGGTTTAGTTCATCATCAACATGAACCCAACCAACCTTGAAAGGAAAGAACTCACGGTGGAATTAGCTGCTTCTGTGCCATCTAGACCAGCAACACGTGCGCAAGCGCGCTCCGCATCAGAAAGATATCCCATTTGCGGGGGTGGATTAGCCCTTGCAAAGAGGTTGATACCGAATTGTGACATGTTGGATGGGGTGGAAGTTGTGAATCAAGCTTGGCGTGGATGGCCGATGGATTAAGCTTGGTCTGGCGGGGTTTGAACTTTGGAGTGATATGACAGTACTGTCATCATCAAATAACCGATGATGACATCATGGGTTTTTGATGCCATAATGAATTAATTTAAAAATCCTTGTTTTTGTGTTTTTGAGACCAAGCTTATTTCAAAAGACAACACACAATCCATGTTGTACTCAACTTCTTCTTTGGAGAGATCACCCTCCCTTGGCCCTCGCGCTTCGCGCCAGCCCAAGTTGGGTCTTCCGCTGTCTCAGCAGGGATTGGGAAGTGACTGCTGACAGACATTCCATGAACAGGTCTGAGTATGAAACATGTATGCTACACATTGTGTGACATTCCACACAGGGAATATTCAGGAATCTTCTCGAGAGAGAACACGCAAATTAAATACATTATGACGTCAGTGCGAATTCGATCGGGACGCATACAGCCTACACTGTACTAGCACATATGTACATGCATAGTTTGAGTCCACCCCGCTGGGACTCCCGAGACGACTCAAGACCTCTCAAGACTCGAAGGTCAAGGACGAACACTCAAGACACGACTGGACGCAAACCAACTCACCCTGATACGCCTGACTGGCAACAGCACGCTCGACTCCAGAGACTATCAACGACTGGGCCGCCGATCGATTGATTCGAGACTGACCAGCACGCTACAGCACTTATTTCCAATCCGATGGAGGATGGCCAGCTGCCCAAACTCGAAGAGCAGACCGAGGACCTTACCCGGAAGTCGTCCGACCCGCCTACCGCAGAACAGACTGCTCATAGCACTCAGCATCTCCTGCCCGTCAAACCACTCGGTACACTCCTTTTACACAACTCATCGTCAGTCCTTCCTTCACACAGCCATTCATTCCGGAAAGAAATTGTGACTAGCGTAAACATAACCTAACAGATCATCTGCTTTTTTCTTAATGCACTTCTCTACAGTCCATCAACTCAAGACCTGTGAGCAGCCCAAAATGTCTCAAAAATCACAATTGTTTATTGACTCAAAAAGATAATCCTGGACAGAGTAAAGAACATACCTAAGCCGACCACACATCCCTCGGATCCGCGTAAGTGTTGATAGAGCACGACTTTTCTACCAGGAAACAACAGCTGAGATATTGTGTTCTTGATAGTCAATTGGTCAGCGCCGTTCAAGTGGTATGTCTTGACGGGTAAGCCTCCCATTCCTCTGCATTTTCCCCCGCACAGCGGCTCATCCAAAACTAACCTTGACACATCCATCTATTCACAGTGTCCTCTTTGGCTGGGTAGGTATCTCGATCCCGTTTTCTTCCTGAGATACTTTCCTGATCATCCGTGTTAAATGCGATCTAGATTGCTGGTCAACTTCGTCGCTATCGGGCCGTCGATCGGCTTGCCCGAGATAGCCGACTATTTGACCGGCATTCCTTGTCAGTAACTAAAGTCTTCTTGCAATCTTTCTGTGGACTCTCCCTCCAAAAAGCTAAACCATATTCATCCTGATGCTCGCGTCTCACTCTGGGTTACGATACCAAACAGTTGACCTTAATAAAACCTTGTGAGTTTTCTACAAGGAAATGGATAGCGCGCGGCAAGGACTGATCATAAAATGTGCCATTCTCTTCCAGATATTTATTCAGTACCACGTTTCTATTCCGTTCATTCTCGATGATCGTATGGATGCCGATGGTGAATAAGCTAGGCCGACGACCAGTAGGCCTTCTGAGTCTAGGGATCTCGACGCTGGCCGCCCTGGCATGCGCAGTGGCTACTCGACGCTTCACTTCCCAGATGGCCGCACGTTTCTTCTTGGGATTCGGCGCCGGCGGGGTCGAGCTGGTCGCCCCGCTCATCGTTACCGATCTGTTCTTTGTCCATCAGAGAGGTCAAGCTACAATTTCAATTTGTGTAAGAGTAAGGTGGGTGAGAAATAAATGTAGCTGACTCCTCTGCTTTGTACCGCCTCTCTTAACTTGGTTTATCCAGGACTAGCCATGGCGCTGTATTCGGCATTCTTTTACTTTGGGATTTCGTTAGGCTCAATTGTCTTTGGCACGATGATCCAGACGCGAGATTGGCCGGACAGCTACTGTCTCTCGGCGGCCTTACTCGGCGCGGTGTGGCTTCTGACAGCCATTACGATTCCAGAGACAGCCTTCAGGCGGCCGATCTCTAACTTCCACAAGAAGTTGCCCCCGGGAAGATGTATGAGACTATGGAGCGGCGTCATCTATACGCAGGAGACCCTCACGACCATGCTCGGGAGACTCTTCAGCTTGGTCTGCTTTCCTGCGATCTGCTGGTCGATCATCCTCTGGGGATTCCAACTGGCATTCCTAGTTGCCATCGTCACCAACCTGCCGAAATCATACGCGTACGCCAAAACCGCTTTCCATTTCCTCAGCACAAGTCCAACTCTGACAGAATGCTGGCTATCTTGTCAGGCTTGAGCCGTATGCCTACACGACCATCGGGTCCGGATTCATGTCGTTTGCGGGGCTTCTCGGAGCCATGGCTGGCTTTGTCCAGGGAGGCCCGATAGTCGACTGGATCTCAACCGTCTTGACGCGCAGGAACAACGGCGTCTTTGAGCCCGAATTTCGTCTGCCCGCCCTCCTACCCTGTCTGGTTTCCACTCCTGTCAGATATTCTTCTTCCATCACCCTTTCTTTGATCGGCTTGGATACTCATAATGTGGGATCTCTTTTCGCTCTCTTCTTTAGCTTGGTCTGCTTCTCTATGGGCTTGGACTTCATTATCGGCTTTCTTGGGTCTCCGCACCGGCTGCGCTTTTTTTCCTCAACTATTCCCTGACTACTGCAACCAGGTAAATGAACGACAATCTTTTCATAATCTCCTCTCTTCTGAAAAAAAAGGAAAAGAAAAAAAACTGCACAAGCACAAGAAATCTGATTGATAGTTTTTTTTTTTTCCTTTGGGGGTTCTTGATGAAATATGGGATGATAATGATGATCGTAATGATAACACAGCATTGGATTGATGTATTCGATCGATATCTTGAATCCGATCGCCAGTGAAGTGATTTCAACGACGATAATGTTCCGAGGAATCGTGACGTTTGCGATGACTTGTGATGTCCATAACTGGATCGATCGAGTCGGCCCCCGGACCCTATTTGTTGTTTTCCTGCTCATCTCTCTTGTCTCTACATCTCCGGTCATCCCATTTGTTGAGTCCCTTCTTTTTTCTCTCCCATCCTCAACAAACAAAAGTTACTGATTGATTTTTTGTTTTTTGTTGGCGGGTGGCAGTATTTTCATGGCCGGTTTTTGCGCCAATACACCGCCTCGATCTGGCCGCCCGTCTCTACCTCTTTTTCTTGGAACAAAGATCGCATCTAATCGTCTTCTTTAAACTTAAATAAATCTGGAATCTTGCTTAATTTTATCTATCATTTCCCTCGTTTTGGAGAGGGTTCGTTTTTGCACAACTTTTGGATAATTGATCTGGGAAACTTACCCAGCATCCTTGAACCGGATTTGTTTCTTTCACAAAAACCATTTAAATCACATTCCTTTGCTTCTTTCATTTTATGCTCATCTCATCGGGAAAAAGTAAATCTAGTATCTTATTTCTGTTGTTAAATTTTTGGTGTTCACATACATACTCCAACCAACATACATAACTGGTTGTTGCCCATCAATCATCAATCGTGAAATCGGATGTGAAATGCTCAGATAAAACTTGTCTGATTGCCTACTGTTTCAGTTATTCCAAGTTGACGGGGAGTCCTCCACTATCCTTTGGCTTACTGGCACATAGACTTTGCTTTTGGTTATTTCCAAGAAGCTTGGACACTTTCAAAAAAAAAATGATTTTGGTAGATCCCTGCAGATCCTATATCTTTCATGTTTACTCAACACTTAGAGTCTTGACAGGTGTCAGATGAGACCCATATCTGATCCCTGAGCCATCATCCCCTAGATGATGGTCAGGGAGTAGACTTCTGCAAAAACAAAGCTCATACTTGGAACTGGAGAGGCTTTTTTACCCTCCCTGCCGCAGATCGTGCCAATAGGCTGCTGCCCTCTTCCCAAAAGGAGGGTCTGACCAAGCACCGGACTGCTACACAAGCTACAATGAAATGAGGCTTGTGGGATATTTGAGGACAAAGTCTATCTGGAAACTGAAAATAAATCCGTACAATGAAACAGAAAAAATAAGAAATTGTCCAAGCTTCTTGGAAAACACAATATATTAGAGTATGGCTGGAAGATTCAAGAACATTCTGTTGAAATTTCAACAGTCTATTCTCTTTCTTTTCCCTGTCACTCATTTCTTCTCTCCAGATTCACAAGATTTGTTTCACCTTCTGTCCCACAACTTGGCCCTCTTGTACCAGATCAAATATCTTCTCCCCAAGATAATACCAAGAAGGGAGCCAGGATTTTTCAGTGCTGTTAGCTGACTGCAACAGGACTGTACCAAACACTACCCATATTGTAAGGGTCTGGTGAACCCTCACTGAGGGTGATGTGGAAGGGGGCGCTGGGGCAAGGCTGAGAGCCTAAAATCCTTTCTAATTCCAATCAGTAGTGGTCTTCAAAATTGAAATCACAAATAGGTAAACATAAAATAAACATAAAATAATAAGTGAATTTGGCAGGGAAATGCTTCCATAATACCAGCCAAAGTCACTTATGATTTCATGTTTATGCATTTATGATTTCAAGTTTGAAGACCACTAGTGGGGCTTAATTGCTCAGGGGACTAGTTGTGAGAGAATGAATTTCTGCCAGACTAGGAAAGAGAGGACTTGAGAACATATACACCACTGCTCAAATCCAAGTTTGAATTCATGTTGGCCAAACTCTGTTTTCAAAGACATTTTGGCACCAACCTGTCTGCCCTAAGTTCAACCCCAGGGGCGCATGGCTGGTGGGGTATTGGTCAGGCCCCCCATTGGCCTGACCCAGCCAACTCAACCAAATTGCTATGTTGGCATGAACCTGCGGTTGAAACCCAGAACTGCCAGCATATTTGGCTGGGATGAATTCATCCCAGTTTAACTCTGTGAGCCTGTGTCTCTTATGTGACAGCAGGACACATTAAGGAATTTTGAGGACACTGATTGAATTTCTTGGGACAAAGAAATACAAGCAGTAGAGAAAAGAGATAGAGAGAAATAGATCTTTTAATGTTATGATTTAATATGGGCTAAGCTCTCATTGCAAAAAAAACTGTGTCAACTGTGAGCAGTTGACATGCGGTAACTCTGAGGAAGCTTGTGGTGTTACACCAGCCTTACCCAAGGTTTGACTCAACCCAAGCTTCAATGCACAGTCACTGTGCACCTTGCACAGTGACTGTGCCAACAAAGGAACTTGTGCATTCAGGTGGAGTTACAATGGTAGCTTGGCTTGAGTATCCTGCATGTCAACTGCAAGCAGTTGACCAAGTTTTTTTTGCAGTGAATTTACCTGGAAAAGTAGGCTTCCAACTGTTCTGAAATGTTTCAACAGTCTCCACTCACACCAAGGAAACAGTGGTGGGAATCAGAAGTAGGTTTACTACTCTGCTCTGGTTTTTAAGGTCTTAACAAGAGATAACCTATAGATCTTTTGATGTTTTAAGAGAGAGGAAGAGAAACAGGGAGGGAGCAGTCAAGAGCAATAGAGTTTCCTCTGAGATAAACAAGATCAGTGAAAGAGGGTACTTACTGTCAATATCCTGTGGTGATACTGGAAGTGAAGTGGCCTCTGGTTAGTGATCCTGGGTTTCTATGGTGTGCTGAAGTCTGTGGATCCTCTTCAGGCATGGGGGATCCTGACTTCGAAAATTTTCAGAGTTTGATTACATAATTACATATGTACAAGTGGTTGGGGCGCCTGGCAGCGCTGCCATGTCACAGCTGCACATGTGCACCATAACTCAAGAACTCAGGGAAGGAGTAGAGTTACAAAGAAGTGGTGAGTTGTAACTAGGGTTAAAATTGCATGAGAAAACAGAATCTGAAGTCAAAACAAAGTTATCTCTTAAGATAAAAAGGATATAAGGGGATTTAGGTGTAAAAGAGTATAAAAGGCAGACTTTAGGTCAGTTGTGCTGGCTCTAAGGCTGACAATTTCATTCTCTGGTTGGGCCATGTCAGCCAATCCAGAAAGAAAAAAAAATGGTTTCTGTGACTCTTTCCATGTAAGTAAAAAGGTTACATATGTGAGAAATTACAAAAAAAAAAGACTTGACAAATTTGGAAGGTCCAAAACACTGAGGATACTTGGAGTAATTTCTTTTTCTGTTGGTCTGTGGCAGGAAATGTTGATGAGTGGTTTCTGCATGACCTTGTATGTGCTTGGATCTACCTCTGGGATGAGGGATGAGTGATTTTGCAGGTTGAAGCCCCCCCCCCCCCCGGGGCACGCACGAGAGGTCCCCTGTTTGATGCAGCAGGCACCTTCAGTTGACTGTCCAACCGCAGGTCACACACGTGGGAGATTGCGCCGACTGCGGGTGCCAAGCCTTGCCGCTATGGAGCACACCAAAATATCAAGTCAGGGGCGGGGAGATTGGCCCCGCGTTGGCTCCTACGTTAGACCGTGGTTGGGCGCGCTCTGTGGTGTACTCATCAGCCGTGACCCTTTGTGTGAGACCCCAACAACGGCGGGGGCTTCACACATTTTCTTGAAGCATCATACACCTCAACTGTGACTAATACTGCCCCAACAAGAGGCACTTGAAAGCTTTCTGGAAAGCAGGCATACTGTTTGCCATGGGTCAAGCAAGTGAGGTTTGCACTCCGAAAAGCCAGGAGAGGGGCTGATTTCCAAGAGGGAAACCTCCTTTACAAAGCTGGGATCTGGATCAGCCACTGCAGCATCTGCGGCTCATGCATCAGCCACACCCTGCAGTACATCCATCTCCCAGAGACACACCAAGCATCCGTGCTCTCCGCAGAGTTCAATGGGTGCAGAAACGCCAGGCCCAGCCCAAAACAGTACCCTGCCATCTGCAGCCACAAGATAGTCAACACCGCCATCCGCGCTGGCAAAGACAGCGGCCACAAAGAGGGCACCCAGGTTGGCTTTGGGCCACAGGCCGGCTCCTGGTCCGTCCTCCCCCTCTCTTCCTCTCTTCATCCCCCTTCCTGACTCCTTCTTTTTTGACACAGTGTGTTGAAACTCTGTCTTCTGTTTCCTACTCACTCCAAAAATCCATTACATATTTTATTTTCTCCCTCTTGATGATACTCAACATTATAGCCTGTTTGCATCTCAGTTATGTATGTCTGACCAACATCTTGTAGTCATGAACCCTGACATTATTGGCTTATCAAATCTCCGAGTGTAACTTGTCTTCTTGCATGTGATTTTATTCATTATGGTGCTGTTTTTGATTCATAACCTCCTTTTCTCTCAACCACAGTTTGACCACATGTACACAGTCTACTTATACTGTGCTAGTTACATGTGAATCAAATCATTGGTTCTCTCCCTCTTTTTGCGCCATTGAGCCAATCCAGTGAGAAAACCTCCTCTCACTGTCCAGCATATCCTTACCGCATCTCTACCTCCTTTTTTGGGTTCTCCAGTCAAAAACTCAACACAGTGGAGTGTGCAATAATTGCACCACCAATATACAAATGACAAATGTATTGCACAAAGGGCATAATTGGCACCTATCAGGGCAAATGAACCAACAGATCCAGTGCCACAGCCCAAGTTGAGTCTCCTCATCACCTCTCTATGTGACCGGTGGATCTGCCCTCATAATTTCCCTTGGTATGACTGGGTGTAGGGTGGATATGCGGATTACGTGCCTGTTTAAGGTCAGCCAAGTCTTTTGTAGACCCATCTCAATGCTTTCCTTAAATTGGGTGTGTTGTTTGATCACAAGGCAAGTGTGCATTTGAGATCCCTGAAGAGCTTTGGTATGAGACTGCGGCAACAATGATGTATGCAGGCAAGATCCCTCTAAGAGGAGCCTTATTTGGAGCCTTGCCGAGCCGAATTTGCTTTGGCAACACAGAGCACTAAGTCCACTGAGCTACCTAGGGCTGGACCCCAGGGACGGGGTCGACGGGTATACCCGGCTATCCGACCCAACAGGTCGGGGGCCGGCAGGGTTTTTTTCTAAAAATACCCGCCGGGCATTCTCAGGTATAAAAGTCGGGGTACTCTGCCCATCTCACGGGGACTGAAGGGTATTTGGGCTAAGACAACTGCCTCAGGAGTCAGGGCTTTTTGGATTTTTTTCATGTCTAATTTTGAAAATACTTGCTCCAACAATGCGCTGGTGGCAGGAATGGCTAGGAAGCACTTCGCCATTCCTGAGAGCAAAGGGTAGGTTGATTTCTTGTGCTTCCAGTATTCTAGTCCCTCGGTCTTGCCTGGTTTGGCTATCTCTTTGAGGTATTGACTGATTTCCGCTTTGACTGAGGTTGTTTGCTGTCTGTACAGATCCAAAGACGTCCGCTAGGATTGAACATTGGACTGGTGATGGTTGTGGTTTGCTGGTACCAACACCGCAAGAGCTACGCTACGCAAAGCGGTAAGCGTAGCAAAAGCGTAGCGATTTGGGTCCCACTTTGCTGCGCTTTTAGTAGCGGACTGGGCGCTACGCTTTTCGCTTTTTTTTTCAAGCAGAAAAGATCCGCAAAAATAGCGAGCTATTTTCAGCGGTGAATAGCGGAATTCCGCTACGCTTATTGCTACAGTAGCGGAAAAAACACTACTTTAGCGATTTTGCTGCGCTACTGTAGCAATATTCCAATATCAATCCCCAGCATCATAATTGATGGAGGATTGATGATTAATTTTCATCTAAGGCAGTTTCCACAGAAATGCGGACTGGCCCGCTACGCTTTTTCAAGAAAAGCTGCCCCATTCGCTACGCTTTGGGCGCTACAAGGCGCTAATAGCGCCAAAAAGCGCCGATTTCGCCGCTACGCTCAGCTTTAGCAAAAGCGGAAAAAAATTCGCTGCGCTACGCGCTAATCATATTTAAATTAGTGGTACTGGCGCTTCGCTACCGCTTTAAGTAGCGGCCTTCCGCTCGCGCTATCGCTAATTGTCATTTGAAAAAGCGGTACCCCGCTTTGCTACACAAAAGCGCCACTTTTTGTAGCGAAGCGTAGCTCTTGCGGTGTTGCTGGTACCACACTTAGAAGGACTGTGATCGAAGCAACAAGCCTTGTATTTGAAATTAGCCAGAATAGTGGCTTGATCCAGTCTGATTCCGAGTTTGTCAGACAAGAATGAGAGGTTGTTTTCTATCTAGCCCATCTTGATATGAGGAACGAGTATCATTGCACATGAAATGGGCTGGAGAGACCGGGTACCCGCGGATATACCCTGTATCCGCTGGGAATATCCGCGGGTACCCTCCGCGTAAAATATTCACGCATACCCGTGTACCCAACCCGGTAACTGCGGGTATTTCCACGGGAGCATCATCCACTGATATTCCGCTCAGGTATTACCACGGCTGGGCTGGAGGCTCTTGGGTATCACCCGGGGTCCAGCCCTCAAGCTACCCACCAGTTGCACAGTTGGCCGCATGTACAGCCCCCTGTAGGAAACAAAGGGGCCATTTTAGCCTAGTTGTGGTAGTGCCAGAGCTGGAAAAAAGTGACAGCCAGTGTTGCTTGATGTCACCTGATGTCTGGTGACAATTGATTTTTCCTGCTGGAGATTACTACGGACAATCCCTTCAAGAATGGGGGCGCTGGGCCGGGAAAGATGGTGGTCATAGTGGGGGTTGGGGGGCTTGGGCAGCTAGGCATTCAATTACGTGTGCCCTAGTCAAGCAACCCTTGTCTCCGAGTCCCACGAAGCTGTTACTGACCGGGGTGTATATGTGATGGTGCTCCGAGCTCGGCCACGGGCCACTTCATCATCACCAAAGACGCGGGCGCAACGGCCAAGGCGTGGTCCAACGCGTTCAACCCCATCATCTGTAATAGCAACCAAGTCAACACACTCTTCTTCCCAATGCTTAAGCCACAAGGAAGAATCAATATTCTAGGCCAGCCCAAAGAAAAGTATGTGGTCTGCCCCACAAGCACACTTGTAGCTTTTTTGTTGACGAAAAGGTTATTGGTAGGATTGCGCTGGTTGGCAAAGGCATTATTTTTGGAGGCAGCTTGATGCGCCGCCCGCTAGCCCTATTTTGCCCCATCACGGTTGATTGCTGTCTCTGGAAGAGGACAAAATTTGTCAGCTCCGGTCTCTTATGTGACGCGGAGTTGATGGGATTTTTGGATACACGCTGTAGCGGCTAATGTAGCGGCCAGCGGAAAAGGGGCCGCACTATAACCTAAAAAGGCCAATGGGAAGAAACCACGCCTCAACGCTATAATGCGGAGGGGCTAGCACCCTTATGTAAAGGGGACGCGGCGAGATTACTCGAGCCAGGCGCCGTGGCTACACAAGGTATGAGCGTCTTGTCTTCTAGGATACAGGTGTTATAACACCCACCTGTACCTAGGGGAGAAATACACAAAGAGGAAAGCTGTAAAAGAAGATCAGGTCAGTAGATTATATTAAAACCCCACTCACTTTATGTTTCAAAGTAAGGTTAGCAGGTTTGTATGTGTAATAATCTTGGGGGGAAATCTCTCCAGGGGAAAGATCCCCCCTTTTATATTACAGGATCAGCTCCCTCCTTCGAGTCAAGGTCCTGAGGGATCCTTAACTCCAAGGAGGAGTGAACACGGAATTCAGAAGGGGATTTACATAAATATGTATGTAATCACCCTATTTGTAAATATATTAAGCTTAATCAGGATAAATACACAGAGAGATAAGATTATCTCTCTCTGTATAAACAGATATGTAATCAATGTGAAATAAGATTAATTACATACTCAAAAGAGTGTGAAATATGTACTAAATACATAATAATAGTACATTGAAATAAAAGGTACATAATTCATGTAATGACAGGCAATTGAACTCTTGACTTTATGTACATGAGTCAATCATTAAAGAAGTCTTTAACCATTAGGCTATAAGACATGTACTCTGCATTGTAGACACATGGACTTAGTGTCTCAGTGTCTGACAAAATTGGAGGCATTGGGTGGTGTGGCAGGAACAGGAGCAGGAGCAGAGCTATAGCAATGAGACGCAGTGTCATTTACAATCAAATCAGATCAAATCCATACTACCAAATTCCTCTTTGGTGGATCATTTCATGCTTCATTGCGCTCAAGGCTGGCACCTGGTTCCAACGTTCTCCATTAAAAAAACACCACGGTTTTCGCAGGAGTTTTGTGTGGGTGAAAAGCCCCTAACTTAACACAAGTCCCCCCTGGTGGGAGCGCTGTGGCTGGCGGCAAAGCCGCCCCTCCCGCAGGGAGGGACTTGCGCATTATCCCAAATTTTACGCGGGAGCAGAAAGTTCATTTGGCTGAAAGGTTTTTAAAAATTTTATAGCTCCTCCCCCAGCCTCTCCACCAATATGCCCTATCTGTACCCTATGCTACTTTTCTTTCTCTACAATTTGGTCTACTCAGATTTTTTCTATCCCAATCTGTTGACCTTTTCAAAAGATCAAAAATGCACAAGTCTTCCAAATGAGGCTCCACTTGTTTGGGACTCCAGGAGTTGTTTTTCTGGCTACAAGATAAATGAGTGGCTCAAATTCCTTGCAAGAACAGAACCTAAAACTCTGTGTATTCAGTTTTTCTATATTGGTTGGGATTTTTAGTGTAGCAGATCCTTTCTGCTCCTGCTTAAATCAAGACATAACTCATAAGCCTCTCCTGCGGAGAGCCCTCCGGGCGGGGTCCCCCGGACCCTCCGCTCGAGAGGCTTTGTTAAGCTAGGAAAAGCCCGGACCGCGGGCGTCTTACATAGCCTCGGAGTCACAGTGAAAGGAATCCAGCGCAACTTGGTTGTTTGAATGTGTATATGTATGCTTTGGAGATAACTGCCCAGGATGGACCCGGATGGACTCCACTATGTTCCCCGACAATGTGCACGATATCAGTTTGTTTGTAAATAAGTAATATACCTCGGAGTCATTGATGGGAGGACGTGACCATCACTCCGGTCGGCGCAATGCACCCAAGTTAGCCGGATATTGTTATATTTTGGTTTGATGTTCCTTTGTATTTTACCAACTTTCCCTGTCGACCCTTGGGGGGGAGGAGAACTTTGGCACCGAGTCCCGCGATAACTTCTGGTTGCCTAGCCTTTGATTGCGTGTTTCTCCATCATTTTGCATGTAAGGAGGGTAATCTAGATACCCACGTCACGCGCAGGATGAGATTGCAGGGCGGTGGCCCCCGACGGCTGAGCCGGAGGATTATGAGGTAGGCAGAGCAGCACTGGTAGACCCCCTATTCGGGAGCCTTTGGCGGGCCCTTTGTCGAGAAGCTCAGGTTCAAGCAGCAGCACTTGTATGTATAAAGAGCGCTATTCTCTCCTCCTTCCCCCATCAGTCAGCACCACACATCCAATTCTTTTGCCACTCATCTTCCACCCAATCTCCTCCCTGTCTCTTCAGGCCAGCGGTTCTATCCAAGAAACCCTTCGACAACAAAAATGGACTCTTCTGACAGTGAAGTAGACGAAGTCACACTCATCATCCCTTATGGGTGGGCACGCCGCCGGCGCTCTCCGGCCTGGACATTCTCTTTGCGTCCTTTCGAGCCTTTTTACCACCGTCCCTCTCGGACCTGGACCCTGTCCTTGCGACTTTTCGCCGGCTTTTACTCGCTGGAGCTGCGTCCGGAGAGCTTTGACCTGGACGCGGGGCAGACACAAGAGATCCGGGAATACTTGGAAACCGCACCCTTCCTCCTGCGCGTCGGACGCGAAGGCAACCACACTCTATTTGTGCAAGGGGTCCGCACGCGCACCGACCTAACCCACCCTGCCGTCCAGATCCTCGCCTCGGCCGACCCGCAATGGAGGCATCAGTACATCGACGAGATCCACCTCGTCGCTTCAAGGTTTCTCAGAACCATCAATCGACGCCGTCGTGCCCGCCAGCTATCCCGGACGATTGATCTTCCAACCAACACTCCTCCTCCGGCACATCTGGTGTCTCCGAACCTTCCCGGCGGCCCAGCTGCCTGCTGCATCTGTCTTGCTGAGTATTCTGAGGACTCTCAGATTACCATCCTCAACTTCCACCACACTCATCACTTCCACCGCGACTGCCTCTCGGTGAGTCTTTCCCTCTTCTTCTCTTTTATTGGAGTACCACACTAACTGTTTTTGCTTTCAATTCTCCAGGAATGGCTTCGCCGAAACAATTCCTGTGCTTACTGCAAGGCCCTAGTGCAGTGAATAATCAAGATTCTTTCATTGAACGTGATTATGAATGGACATCTTATGAATCTCCGCACGGAAAATAATCATTCTTTCTCTTTGTATATTTCTTATCAAAATGTAATCTCAAAATGTTGGTTTATTGCCTTATTATGATAACTTCTGTCGTAATTCATCCCATCTGTGGTAAATTGAACCCTAGAGACAGTAGAGTTTATTAACCTGCTACATGTCCGCGCTAGTATCTATCCAGCTCTTATTGGCTGTCGTGCAGTGAGGGTCTAAAACAGCGACTAAAGGGCTCGTACATAGTCTATCCATTCCAGGGTTGGCAGGCCTGACATGGTCCAGCTAGAGGACATCACATACCAGATGCACATCTCAAAGGTGATGATATCTCTTGTTTGCCAGGTGCAGTTCTTGTTTGCCAAGGAAGCACTGCAACATTACTCTGTTCGGTGAGAATTGGACCTAACCCCAGTTCTATTCCACTTTTATCACTGATAGGAGAAGATCTGCTTCCCTCCTTTTGGGGGGTGCACAAGATGATCTGGTGATGCCAGCTTTGTACTTGACTTCTCGTCTCGCCTGGCCCTTTCGGTTGGAGGCAGAGGACGGAATCCAAAGGAGACCTCTAGTTGAGATATTAACTCAGTCATGGCATTGTTTCAAACAGTATACATGGAGAAATAGCTATGAGGACGTCGACGATGTGCACTTTGGAGAGTGAAAAGTATAACGGAGAAAGTGGTTGGTCCCAGAGGGAAGAGAAACACATGGATCACAGGTGGGAAGACAAAAAGGAGCGGCCGGAGGAGAGAGAATCTGTTTGGGTTCAAACTTCCGGAAAGAAGAGACCTTTGTTCTAAAGGAGGCCCGGGGTAAAGGCGTCTGTGGACCTTATGTAAGTATGTGCATGTACTACATGGTATGCAGACCCACCAGGTACTATCAAGTTGTAACTACATGAGTATACCATCTGTTGCTGATATTTCCAAGTCAGAATTTGCCTTACAATTTTAAGAGTTGCATATTTAACTATGAAACAATTCTGAAACGGATGTTGGGATTCTTTTTCCCTATGATAATAATCCGGGTGCTCAAAGTTGAAAACATAAAAACCTATCATATTGCAATATATGTACAGTGCCCAGAAGAAAGTTTTCATGAAATTTCTTTTGACAAGAACACATACAAACCATGCCTGCTAATTTCTGATTTACTGGGAGGATGGACAGAAAGGTTCCAAAAGAATGAACATAAGTTATGTTTTTGGAAAAAAATAAGTGCATACTAGCTGAAAATATTTTTTCATCAAATGATAATTTTGGAAAATCTTTAATACTATTCCAAAAAAATCATGAATAATCAGAATCAATAGACTGAAATGTGACTTGAATGATAATAAATGAAAAAAATGAATCCCAAAATCCATCCTAAATTTGAGTTGGCAGTGAAAACACCTCAGACACTGTTTTTTTGTTACCTGCAGTGCACCAGGAAAAAACAATGATCACTTGTCTGCAAGTGACATCAAAAAGTAAAAAGGCCCCTTTCTACTTTGCTATGTCACTTGTTGGCAAGTGATCATTCTTTTTTCCTGGTGGTGCAAATTTGCAATTTTTGAGGTACTTTCCCTGCCCACAAAAATTTAGGATGGATTTTGGGATTCATTTTTTTTCATTTATTATCATTCACGTCACATTTCATTATATTGATTCTGATTATTCATGATTTTTTTGGAATAGTATTAAAGATTTTCCAAAGTTATCATTTAATGAAAAAATATTTTCAGCTAGTATGCACTTATTTTTTCCAAAAACATTACTTATGTTCATTCTTTTGGAACCTTTCTGTCCATCCTCCCAGTAAATCAGAAATTAGCAGGCATGGTTTGTATGTGTTCTTGTCAAAAGAAATTTCATGAAAACTTTCTTCTGGGCACTGTACTGCCATACCAGGTCATACCCCCTGCAAACAAGGGTTTATGTTATCATGGCATATGCCGGTATGTTGTAACTTGGAGAACCCTCAATTCTATCCACATTATAAGAAAATGTAAATAAACACTCATCCAGACAGCAGCACAGACGAGGCTGGTGGAAACTTGAATCTCAACAGGGAATGCACAGGGAAACCGTTGGAATTTTGAATTTTGGGTACACCTGCAGGTTGGATGATGATTATGTCTGTTTGAGAAGCAAATTATTGCCTTTTGCTCACCGAAAGGCTAATGCTCCAACTCGACCATGCGTTGTGTGTGCCCACTTTTTGATTGAAAAAGGACGTTCGGGTAGTTTACTTGTTCTACATCCGAGGTTCTCATACATACAAAAAAATCACGACATATGTAGTCCTTGGGCGTGACAATATGCCGGCTCCACCAACTCAGAATTCTTACATACATAGATTGTTTTTCTCTACTCGAGTCTAACAGCGCTCTACTCAACCAAAAAAGTTTCCTTATCATCTCAATCAATTGTGGGTCGGATTATCAATGCATAGCTTTGATTAATTTTGACGACAAATGAAACGAGGATCGAAAGGTTGGTTGTCACGGATTGATGTATATGCAGTTCGTGCCGACTAAGAAGAGGGAAGTACTATGACTAATCTACATGACGGAAAGGTTTCCGAACTTCTCCGAGTAACCTTCGACGGTCCACTTGCCCTTCTTGACCATCGTCTCGACGGTCTTGGAGATCCGGGGCTCGGCCTTATCAATGTCTGACAACTTGAGAGGGGGCAAAAAAAAGAGAGATGATCAGCCATCCGGAGGTTTTGTTTGTTGAGGGAACAATCAAACTGAAGGAGTGAACAGGGAAGGGATTTACAGTCAATTGGTCGAATGGACGGGCTCCCTCGATGTTTTGGAGCGTCGCGTTGAGCGCCGCAAGTTCTTCTTCAATTTTTTGGGAGGCTTCGGTGGCCGAACTGACCTGGAAAGACCATGGATCGAGAACAAAACAATGGAGATGTCAGAAACCAGACCAGGTTCGATCGGAGTATAGATATATATGTCAGAGAATTGAGGGCTAGAAAAGGAATGAGAGGCGAACAGCTTTGGATTCGAAAGCTTCGATAGCTTTGATCTGGGCCGAGACATCGTATTCGGCAGGCTTGAAGTCGTTCCAGACTTTCTCCAAGCGATCGACGATCTGGACGTTCTTCTTCAAGACGGCGCGATAATGGGCAAAGTCGATGTCCTGTTTCTGGGATTTGAGGGCCGAGAGGGAGGCCTTGGCTGCCGCGTTTCGCGCCCTGAAGGCCGACAGGGATTGTAGGGTGGTTTGGGGCAAGTTGAGAGCCGTGGCCACTCGAGCGAAATCGACTGCAGCACTGGTAGTCAAGTAGAGATCCATCAGCATCGTCACTCCATTCATCCCAATCGTCCGTTTTTCCCACTCACGTCTTGGCGGCCATTCTGCTTGATTATCTTTAGGTCAAGGAGTCTGTGGCTGCTGGTGGTGGGATGATGATGATGATGCTTGGTGGAGAAGCAGATGGCCTGCGCTCGGCTTGGGCCGGGGAGGGGGGAGGACGGCTTACATAATCGGCGGGCTGGTGACCCCCCGGGGGGCTGGCCTGGCATGTGAACCTGGGCGTGACACTGTATTTCCAGTCCGCAGCCATGGAGAGAGGATTACATAATCAGCGTCCTGATCGCCGGCCCACCGCTTTTTCTTCAGTGGAGGTCCTCCGCCAGCAACTATCGGCACCAGTTTCGATCGACCAAGATGAGGAAACTGAGGAATCCGTTCAACGTCAAGAAGTCTTTCCCTCGGATGGTAAGCTTTGTGCTCTTCGAAATCAACGCCTTTCTCAAAACGCTCATCAATACCTCCCTGTAAAAAAAAGTCATGGAACCCACAAAATCTGTTCAACTTATACCAACGAAGTTTCGGGCCGGAAAACAAAGATACGAATTTCTTGAGATCGTCCAAGACAGTATATTGGCAGAAATGGAGGTCGAAGGCGGTGACACGAGCCTATCATGGAGATTGGATCCAAGAAAAGAAGTTCAAGCGACACTATCTGCCCGCCTCCCTGCCTGCGCTCGCCGTTAAAGCGTCGCTAAAGAAATCTCGCTACGGAAATCGAGAAGAGAAGGTGCCCTTGGCCGCACTGATGTATCAAGAACTCGAACGACGATTGGATGTTGCTATCTTTCGATCTTGTTTTGCTGATAGTGTGTACGAGGCACGCCGGATCGTCATCCACGGAGCTGTCAAGCTGAACGGTGTTAAGGTATGACTGATCTCTCTTTTGTTAGCGCGAGTTGAGGACCTTCGGCTGACTCTTTGGAGGGACTCTTGTCAGTGTAACGCGCCATGGACCCGGCTACACCCTGGAGATATGTTTACCATCGACCCGATGGCGATTCCCATGCTCAATCCTGGAAAAACATGGCCCGAGGGCCTTGGCGACTCGTACGTTGTGGATCTAGACCAGAAGAAGAAGCCCACGCCCAAGAAAATAGAGCCAAGCCCTCCTGCCGAGCAGAGTGAACCTGTCGAGGCCCTCTCAGCCAATGATGAAACAGCCGAGAAACCTACAACATCCCAAGCAGAAAGCACATCTGAATCCTCCGAGGTGGTGCCGGAGGCCGACGAGGACGACCCGGTTGTCAACACAGAACCATCCGATGAATCGAAAGAAACTATCAAACCACCAACAAAAAAGCCCCACTTGACCTTTACCCTTCCGACATACGCCTCGCCATTCCTGTTTATACCCCCATATCTCGAAGTCTCATTCCGTCTCTGCACCTCGGTCTACCTTCGCCACCCGACCTCGGGGCCAGGCTACTGCGAGATTCCGACGCCGTGGGATGCCGATGGGGAGGTGATGAAGCTTGCCTGGGAATGGTATACCAAGCAAGGTCTGGGTCGACGCATCAGACGGGAGCGCAAGGAGTGGGACGCATTGCGAGAAATGAAGCGAGATCCTTTCGCCGAGGGCCATCTCAGGAAACACGCCCTGGGAGGTCGGGTCGCTGTTCATGGAAAATACGAAGGCGGACGAGTCGGGACTGCTCGTCTTGGTAGTGCCGAACCCAGGCTGACTCCTTTTAAATAGCATTCTTATCCGACTGTAAAAAATCATACATAAATATTCAAAATCATCCATGTTGGGGGGTTTCCACATCCTGCTACCTAGATGCAGCCCCTTGGCCACAATAGCAGGCCTTTGACTCCTGAGGACCTTCGACATAAATCTACAGCTTTCCATCGATGGAAATGTACACATGTTTTCTTGATTGTCCCTCTATCATGATATTCCAAACCAATACCACACAGGGTCATTGTAATTATAATCCTTCTGCAATTTCTTTGGTACAAACACTGCGTTTTTAGAGAATTCGGTCTCTGTACGATGCCATATCTGCACTGTGGCAGTCCATTGATCAATTCAGGAAGGTCAGCTCCGCTCCTCCTGACCAGACTCAATATCTACCTCGAAGCGCCTAAAAGCAGCTGCTTGAACTTATGCGCTGATGCAAGTTGGATGGAAAAATGGCCTATGGAATTCAAGAGATGAGGGCTCAACTGAACCAAAAGTGTTCATTTTCAAATTGACCCTGATATGGATTAAATTACTCTGAAGGTAATATCCAAGAATATAATATGTAGATTGTAGAAACAAAAAAAGTTGGTCAACAAAAGTATGAAAAAGTTGTGCAACCATCATAATATTAACAATATAACCGTTAATTTTCTTTTGCCCTGAAAAGTAAAGCCAAAAAACCAAAAAAAAAATTGAAGAAAAATGTAGTAGAAGAAAAAATAGTATCCCAGGAGGATAAAGATTAATGGTGAAGATGGGTGGTTGGTTTGTTAAATGTGCCCCAGAAAGAAAGATATAAGTGTATATATAGTGAAGAAATGGATACGTGCTGTGACGAGGGTTTCAAGCATGTGCAGGGTTTCATTCCTGTCTTGGAAGAGCAGGTAACGGTTGATTCTCCATAAACTGAGGGGGGATAGAAGGTAAGCTGGGAGGGTATTGCGGGTAACCGATAGGAGATGGCTTCCAAACAGGCAGCTAGTAACACCGAAAAGAATAAAAAAAGATGTTCAGTTTCTCGATGAGGATAATGATTAGGTTATAGAGGGTGCTTTAACTCACTGCTGGCGATAAACTGTGTTGGGATCTCATTGCAGATGGTGGTGCATGGTCTAGGTTGTGAGTGGCCGGTTCCCAATCATACTTGAAGTTCTGTTTTCCAAAAAAAAATCAGTAAGGCCATTGATTCAGTTGTGGATGGAATTCTTTACTAGTTGGACACAAACAGTATTCAAGGATAATGGAGAATTACTCACGGCAGCTCCAGGAGTCTTCACCGCTTTTGAGGTCATCGAACAGGCGGAATTCGGAGGGTACGAGTACGAAAAGATTTCGCTCTCTTCGTCTTCCACTGGCAGCTGCTTCTATTTATCAACACGGAATATAACAACAACATAGTCAGTATATCGGGAATGTAAAACTAACGCGCTCGTTCAGAATGTCCAGGTAGATTACGCACATGTTTCTCGCTCTCATATTTGTTCAAGGTTCGCGATACCGAATTTTGGATGTTCTTGAGCTTGGACTTGGAGAGCTTCGCGGGATGTGCGTTCATTTTAGGGGCTTTGAATCCAGGCTCGGGTGGGGTGGTATATAATGTCTTCATTTGCGCTTCGTTTGGTGGGCTGAAGATGGGGTTCTTGGGGACTCCGTCTAAAAGAGCATAAACTGCGTAGCCATATGGATAAGGAGGTTGGTTAACACAAATCTCCAGGCGTCTCCCACCGATGTCCATCACTGACTGAAAAGAAAAAAAAAATGGCTCACGATATGACACTGCCATGATCCGGACCATCAATTTTTGTAAAACTAAAAATGCCTTACTGGCATTAAAGGCAACATCAAAGTTGGGGGATGCTGATACGATTGAGGTAATCAGACACATCACATCAAAAATGAACACCAGCGTGTATGTGGAAAGGAAGAAACGAAGAATTGAGGTCATGTTCGTGGGTCCAACGCTGAAAGACAAAAATAAAAACCAGAAAACTGTTAAGAAAAACTGTATGATGTGGGGAGATCTATGTTACTCACGATTGGCCAGATCGTCGTGATTCCATAATGGTAGCTCTTCTGTCTTTCAGATAGGAGCCTATCAAGATAAAACTTATGATGAAGCTACTCAAAGTCGTCATGACGAGGTACGCCCAGAAAAGACCTTCGGATACTGAGATTCCTCGGACTGTAGGGCTTTCAAACGGATTGAGCACTGAGAGGAAGGGGAGATGATTGATTAGCTTGAGTTGGCTAAGACCACGTTTGGATATGGAAGAGTGGGAGCGCACGTAATGAGATAGTTGCCGCGGTACCAATTGACAAGGAGCCAAAACCCAACAGAAGCAGGAAAGGAAAGAACAATTTCGGCCTTTGTACTTGGTGCAGAATTTTGTCTGAAAAATAGCTCTGGGTTGCTATGCTGACAATACTGTAATAGTGAGTCATTTGTTAGCTCCGGAAAAGAATGAAGCGAGAACTGAAGAAGTGCTTACGAAGTTAACAGAGGAACCAAAGAAGATGTCCAGGGCACCACATGCTTGTAAGTGGCATCGTCTGCATGAGTGACTGCAGTCTGATAAACAATCTGTGCAAGGCGAAGGTTGAGTTTCCATACTCCTTCAAACGGAGGAGCGAAGATTTGAAGATCATAGTGAAGAGGGCTTACCGTTAGTTCCATGATGGTCATCACGACACAAACGGTGGCCACCAGAACTGCGCCTAATCGGGCAAAGACCATTCGAGTGGGCCTGGTAGCACCCGATTGATATTCAAAGTACCTCCGCAAGGGCGGCCGAGTTGTTGAGGTTTTCGAGAGGAAACGTGAAGCGAGTACAATTGATATTGAGGACAGGGCACACGCAAAGGGCACCGACATGATCTGCGACCCGAGAATCCCCTTTACCACGATATCCGCCTTGGACATGCTGGAGGAAGCCATCTTTGTGTGAGTTGAAGTTAGCACCGGGCCGGGTTGAATTTGAAAAAAAAATGCGCCTTATGTCTAGCGAAATGAAGAATTATTGAAGAAGTATTGACAGCCAGGAAATAGGTATTAAAAGGTTGATGGTATAAAAAATTACCGCAAAGGTCGGATGGGTTTGTACTCTGACATCGGCCTCGGTCTGCTCTTTAAGGACGCATCGCGAGAGCCGAGTCTTGTCAGTTGCTTTCCCGTTTCCAGAGGAAAATGTGGTATTATTGGACTGATGACGATCTGGCCTGAGTACCCAGTATCAAACTCCGCTCGGGTTGGTGTTATTCCGTCATCACCCCACCTCCAAAGTTCAAACTGGTGATTTCCTATCCTACAAACCGGACTAGACGTTGTTGGCCTAAAACTCGTCCAATTCACCGTGGAGACCCACCGTCAGTCCAAGACTCCCGGCTAGACCGGGCTAGCGGGTTGCCGCAGACTGCCTCCCTCCCAACCTACGCGCCGCTCGGCCATCTTCCTCCATTCAGACCCCTCAATCTTTTTGCCCCGAGGGACGAGTCGGACGCAGCCGCGCTAGATCCCGAAACGCATCCGTGGCCAGCCCGGACAAGACCAAACGGCCTTACGCGCGTGCGGTGGATACACGTTGCGAGGGCGCCGGCAACCGTACCCCCATGGACCGCTCCAGTGCTGCGACAAAGTGTCGATGTTTTCAAAAGCGTCGCCGGGCCGCATCCCCGAAGCGGACCCCGTTGTGCTGCTCTCCTCAAGAAAGCCTCGCGTCATCAACGGCAAACAGGCGGCCAGGCAAAAAGCACGTCAGACTCAAACCCGAGGTCTGCTGCCAGATGGCCCTAACTTAACACAAGTCCCCCCTGGGAGGCTCGCTGTGGCTGGCCGCGAAGCGGCCCCTCCCGCAGGGAGGGACTTGCGCGTAATGTCGAAATTTTGGCTGGGAAAGAAATCACAAATGGCTGGAGGAAAAATATTAAGCCTCAGCCAGCCTCCCCCTCAGGTCCTGTGGACCTGCCCCAGAGCCAAAAGATACTTCTGGACCTCAGCTTTCATTTGGCACTGGTCTCATCCCCTCAATCCAAACCATTCTCCCCCTACATTTTTTTGAAAATAACAAAAATCGAAAAAGGATAAACCAAGGATCCACAAACATTCATGCCTGGCGGATCCTGGATTCGCAAGATCACAATCTCTGAAGATCACTGCCAATACATCAGAGATTCTGCTGGCAGATCCAATTGGCCTGTTAAGTACGACTGTGTTTCAAGTCCTTTATATGCGCCTGCTCACCTTTGAGCAGTAACCAAATCCGATTATCCTCAAACATGCACCCTATC
Organism: Puccinia triticina; assembly: GCF_026914185.1. Classification (NCBI taxonomy): domain Eukaryota; kingdom Fungi; phylum Basidiomycota; class Pucciniomycetes; order Pucciniales; family Pucciniaceae; genus Puccinia; species Puccinia triticina. Next base: position 2,657,033 of record NC_070575.1, on the reverse strand, counting down.
CAAGCTCAAGAAAGCCCTCCAACAATCCCCATACATGTTCGAATCATAGACATCTGTGATTTCTGGTATTCTCGACTTTCCGAATCCAGTAGCCGCTAGGAGAAAAGTGTTTCGACCACGAACAAGATTAACAACCGTGTCGACTTGCAGGGGCTTGCTTTCCTGTTTGTACTGATTTAAAGATTCTTCTCTGATGTAAGTCTTCAGCTGCTTGTTGTTGAAATTTGCAATTTTCTGGGGTATGTTGATCGGGAGCATTTTGATGGACTGCTAGGCGGAGTTCGTGATCTCATGACACAACAGCGAAGTGTGCAAATTTTCACCTTTATGTTACTGTGCTGGTTTATCCTGCAAGCTGCAATCATCTAGAAAATGATGATTTTCAAACGTGCAAATCCATCTGAAAATTTGAAGATGGATTGTCAGAGCAATGAGATATCTTCACGGATTCCTTCGACCTCAAAACGGATTCCTTCGATCAGTTTTGAACCTTTTTGCTCAAAATTTTGGGTGCGGGTGCGCATCAGCACTGCCAATAAATCTGTCCATTCAGTTTTTTTGTACATATTTTGCTGATTTTTAAATAATTTTTTAGTGATTTTGTGGTTGAATATCCTTCCTTTCCCAGCCAGACTTCAGACATTAGGCGTAAGCCTCTCCTGCGGAGAGCCCTCCGGGCGGGGTCCCCCGGACCCTCCGTTCGAGAGGCTTAGTTAAGCTAGAGATGGCCCTGCTTGGCCTGATCCGGCTCCTTCTACTGAACAGCTCGAGCACCACACCTTGAAACCTCATACATTTTTTAACACTGCATCCGCCCATTTTCATACCTCCCGGTAGCCAAACAACTTGGTTTTTTTCATGTCGATATATTTGTATACGAATATTTGAGAAAAAGATATCACGGATAAAGCTTCTTTTTCGATTTGATCCATCAGCGTTTGTGGGAAGATTTCCCAGAATATATCGTCTGTTCCTGACGGGACGAAACCAAAAGGGCTTCAGCAGTATCTTCGAGGCTTTGGATCAGGATGTTGGTCCAGAGTTGTTCGGGGTAGATCCGACCAGAGAAAATGCATTGAACTTGATCTATCCAAATATCCATGCCTCTTTTTCCAATGAAACCTGGAAGATGCATGGTGATGGTTTCAACGTGGAGCGGCTTCGGCTCTGTTGGCTCAAGCTGTTAGTTACTAGCTGCTGGACTCGTGCTCACTTGATTGTTGTTCATTTCGGTACCATCTTTTTTGAATTTGGTGTGGTTTTGGTTGGAAACATATCTAGTTTCTCAAAGCAACATATATAGATATGATAACAATGTGAGATATAACGTTCCACGAATAGCTGTTTGGAGGAAGGGAATACACACTTTTCGGGATACAAGGTGATGAGAGAAGAAGGAAAACTTGCTGGATCACGAAGCCGGTTATATAGAGAAGAGACTTGAGCACATAGAGAGGTTTCGGTGCGTCTGGAGCGGTTCTATGCGGGAGATGTTGAAGAGGATGAATAATCGAAGGTGGTGGTTTTCGACGGCGGGTGTGACTCCGCTCAGCTGCAGCGGATGGTGGTCATCGGCTGATGGATGAAGTGTCCGCTCCGCTCGATTCCCGGATGGACACTTACCTAAGGCGATCGGGAGGGGTACATACATAAACCCATAAGCCATACTTTGCCCGCTTCCCTTGCTCGGAGATTCCTCCCTCCCGCTGCCTGTTGACCACCACTGACCACGAAGATTGGGAAAAACCATCCAGCAACAACAACGACAACAACATCAACAGCCACTTTGACCTCACGATGGCCGCCGAACAAGCACCCTATCTGACCCAACTCGACCCGGAGACCAGCAACCGCTTATCCGCAAGACAACTGGCGGCACTCGCACTCTTACAAGGTTTGTCATACACAACTCTTTTTAGAGCTTCTGCATCATGCTCGCTTAAACGTAATCCAAGTCGTACCGCATCCAAACAAACAAGCTAACCTGCATTGCATGTACATACTAGACCAATTCGATGTCGATAAGGATAAGCTGCAAGTGATCGTCGACCAGTTCCAGAATGAATTCAAGATCGGCTTGGAACATGTTCTCCACATTAATACCACCACCAGCAATCCACCAAATCAACAACAGCAACAAGAAAATGAGAATAACGATCAATCGGCGGCTCAAACCCAGCAACAACCCAATTCCCGCTCGATCAAGAGTAACAGTACTAAAAAATCATCCCAAGTTACCCTGCCCATGTTACCTACGTTCATCCACGTAAGGTTCCTTTTTCAAAAAAATATTTCTCACCCAGGAATACTCTGTTATTACACAACCACACGCTCTATATCTCATTTATCCCTATCCGCATCTTTAGAACGTGCCCAATGGAGAGGAAAAAGGATTGTTCTTGGCATTGGATCTTGGCGGCACTAACCTGAGAGTGTGTGAAGTGAGGTTGAACGGGGACAAGACCTTCTCGATCAAATCGGACAAATATCTTTTATCCGACGAAATCAAAACGGTCAGTCAAACAAAAACCAAACAGCATACATATCATTGTGAAGGAGATTTGGTTGGGAAATCTAACTGTATTTGTCGCACGGGGTCTCTCTCTCTCTCTAGGGTACCGCAGAAGAACTATTCGATTACATCGCAGATTGTGTCAAAGCTTTCTTGCTTCAACTAGGCCATGTATTGAGTGACGACGAGAAGCTCCATCTCGGCTTCACCTTCAGCTTCCCGGTCATCCAAAGTGCTTTGGCCGAGGGGAAACTGATGGACTGGACCAAGGTAGCTCATCTTCCTCCCGTTAGTTGTCTGATAACTAATACGTGAGAACACATTGTGAAGGGGTTCAAAGCTTCCGGCGCGGTCGGCTTCGATATCGTCAAATTGTTACAAGACGCATTGGAGAAGAAAAAAGTGCCTGTGCATTGCAATGCGCTCGTCAATGATACGTGAGTCGATGTTTCGTCTTCTCTTTTTTTTTTTTAGTTTCGAGATTTGATTGGGTATTTTCCGGTCGAGCGACAGCACTGGAACGTTGATGGCACGGGCTTACCAATCTGGATCGGCACTAGTTGGGGCCATCTTCGGAACAGGCACGAATGCCGCGTACGTCGAGCGGCTGTCGGCAGTCAAGAAACTGACCGGTCACCAATCACCGACGTTCCAAAAGGCAGACAAGATGATCATCAACACTGAATGGGGAGCGTTTGATAACTCTGTTTGTCCAGGCTTTCCTCTTCTGCCTATACTTGTTTCTCTCTGCTTGTTTTCTGGACTGGTCAGCTCAAACAAATATTTATCTTTTTCCCCCCTATACCAGAGGAACGTCCTGCCAGTGACAAAGTACGACAACAAACTGGACCGCGAGTCTATCAATCCGCGTAAACAGGCGTTCGAGAAGATGGTCTCAGGGATGTATCTGGGAGAGCTGACGCGGAACGTGCTGATGGATATGATTGATGAGGGGGTTCTATTTGAGGGTTATTCGACAGAGAAGTTGAACCGGCACTACGGCTTTGACACGGCCCTGATGAGCCAGATTGATGGGGGCGGGGTTCTGAGTCTGAGCGGGAAGGGGCGAGAGGAGCATCTGCGCAAGATCGAGGATGTGATCCGGGGCCAGTTCGGGCTGGTCGATCGGGCCATCGGGACTGCGGCGGACTGGATCGTCATCAAGCGGGTCTGCGAGATCGTCGCCACCCGTGCCGCCCGTCTCTCCGCCGCCGCCATCGCCACCGTCATCAAGCAGACCGAGGCCGACTCGAGCTCCAGTCTGGCTAACGACCAAAAGATCTCCATCGGCGTCGACGGCAGTCTCATCGAACGCTACGAAAACTTCATCGACCGCCTCAAGCGCGGCCTCAGAGACCTCTTCGATGACCAGGTTTACAGGAAAATCGAAATCGAACTCGCTAAGGATGGCTCGGGCGTCGGCGCTGCTCTCTGCGCCCTGCAGGCGAAAAAACAGGAGGACGAACTCTCTCTTCTCTCTAGAGTTCAGAACATCTCGATCTGAAAACTCATTCCACTATATTTCAAGAATGTTTGGGATTCCCTCCTTCCATCCTTTGTGTTTTTGTGACAAATCAACATTTCTTTATCTACTTGATTCTGAGAATTTGGCCATGTATGTGTATTCCTATGTATCTTTTATACTCAAAACCAACAGTAATTCTCGGTGTCTTGTACTGTGTGACTTTTGTTGTTGAGTTTGTTTTGCGTGTATTATGCGTTCATCATGATGCAACCCATCAGTCAATAATAACAGGAACTTTGCCTTTGACTTGTCAAGAATACACCCCTATGTTTCCTTGCAGTTCTTGATATAAGGTCTCATGTATCTCTGTTGTGGATTATCCCAGCTTTGGATTTCGTGATATCTGTTACATAGTCAACATTACCCAACAGAAGGAGCATGCTGAAAAGGTGGATAACTTTTGTGTTGACAGAGTTTGTATTGAAAAAGTGAAAAGAAAGGTTGTGCACTTTGGGACTCAAACCCAAGATTGCAGGATGAGGAAGACAGTCTGGATCTCCAGCCTCTCAAACCTTGAGAGTGCGGTCCATGACATGTACATACATCATGTAAGCTATGCAAATATGAGAGCCTATACTACGGCTCATAACACAATCCCAGACAGATTTCTATGGTGAATCTTACCAATATGTTCATCCATTTCAAGATTTCTATTCAATATCAGAACATTTAAATTTTTATCAAAGGAACAAACAAAGCTTTTTTGGATATGTAGACCAGGGAGAAATTTGATAGAAGAACCAAAGGGAACTGAGCATTATCTGGAACCAGATCAAACTGAAACATAAAAATGAAATATTTGGGTTTCCATTAATGAAGCAATAACAAAAAATGAGTGTCTTTATCATGATTATCAAAATAATTCACTTGCAATTCTTGATCAGTTTAGGAGAAAATATTGTTATAAGGTTTTGGATTCTCCATATTTTAGACCAACTAATGACTTCAAGGATTCATGCTTTTTATCTACTTCATGAGAGTAAAAAACAGAATCAATCTCTTGAGATTGATTTTTGAAAATGTTGCTGATATTCTTTTCATACTCATCAATGGTATTATCTATGTATTTTGATATCAATGTAAGTTCTTCCTTATGGGTAATGTATGTTGATGTTTCCACTCCATGTTCTTCATGGGGCTCTACATGCTTCTCAATCTGATAAATCAAATAAGGGTTGGGATCACTGCTGATAATTTGAGGAAAGTAATTCTTTAAATAGTCTTCAATGTTTTCAAGTTTTGCAAGAGTCTTATTCTTCACAGACATGCAATCAAACATGGCCTTAAAGAACTTGTTTCCCTCATATAGTTTTGAAACCCAATGTTTTGGATCATTCTTCTTGGTAAATTCCAAAAGCTGAAAGATGAAATTTGATCCAAAAATTGTTCCTTCACCTTCATCAATGTATATAAGCTGTATTCTTTTGAATACCTCAACAAATGCACCATAACTTTGAGATTTTTTGAGGGACAGAAAATCTTCACCACTACCATGCATGAGATGCTCAAAAAGGTAAATCCTTTTAGAAACCACCTCTTTCATTGAACCTGTTTCATAGAAATCAGGGTGGTATTGAAGAGCCAATTTCAAGAGCTCTATGTAGCTTGGTTGAGGCCCAATAGCTGTTGAAAGTACAACCAAAAACAAGGAATATTGTTACAAAGAAGTTAGGAGCACGTAGTAGTAAATGCAATTAGCTTTGACTTACCTGAAAATATATCCCTGAAATGTGATGAGTACCAACTGTCCAATATGTTCTTGAAATCTTTGGAATTTCCATATTGAATAGAGAATGACTGAAAAATATTTTGGTATGCAACTCTCAAAGCACCTGATTCTTCAAATAGTGATTTTAGCTGAGGCAGAGTGATCAGCTCATGCTGATACACCAAATTGACTGTTTGGAAGAAAATCCTTTGAAGCTTGCAGTTCAAGTTGGAAGGTTTGTAGGCAGGTTTTTCTCCAAGCTTGTAATCCAAATGTTCTGCAAGGTCTTGTAACAGGACTTGCATCTGTTGGAAAATATTATCCTTCAATTTTTCAGGGAAATTTGAAGGAATTGTCTGGGTAAGTGTTTTGTCTTTGCTCATGGTGTTAAACAGCAAATTTTCTTCCATGTGTTTTGAAATTTCGTTATGGATGTCTTCTAAGATATTGCTGATTTTATTGATCAGTTTGCGTTCAGATTTGGTAACTGTGTTAACTTGAAGATTGTGGATGTTGTGAAGATTGTTTTTCATAGAGATGTGGATGTTGTGAAGATCCTTTTTCATATCTATGAAGTCTTCCAAATGAGAATTTGCTTGAGCTGTTTGTCACTCAAAATCAGCCCAGTGTTTTGTGTAGAATGCACCAATTTAAGATCAGGCATACCTTGTCTTTGATTTTCAGAGCCTAAAAGATTTAAATCTACCAGAGAAAAAAAATATAAAAGCAAATAATTCAGTTGTTGTAACCTTTAATTTATGGAAATAAGTTTGGAGCTCACAAGATTTTAATGTTCCAGGAACTGGCTCCCTCAACTGTGGCACAGTTGCCACATAATTCTCAACAGCTTGGTTGTCTATCCAATTTGAAATATCTTGCAAGTAGTCTGTGGAAGGAGCATGTTGAAGTTTATCATCACCCAGTAAGCTATATCTTGTGATTCTACGGTAATTTGCTGACGGGATTTCCATCATTACACCTGTTTATTTGGGTCAGAGTAGATGAGAAGCATATGAGGAAAGTTAGCTTATTTGGATTAAGGAAAAGACAAAAAGACAGCAAACCTTTTGCTTTTTCAATTTGATTGGGATTTTCCACATGCTGATCAGTGACTGATTGTGCAGCATTTTGCTTGAAAATCTTTTTCAAGAAGGATTGATGACTTGCTTGTAAACAGCACGCAGAAAGTATAATAAGATACCTCAAGGAAATCTGCATTGTGAATGGACAAAAAGATTAGCTTAAAAGTGGAACTGAGGGAGACAATGTGAATTAATGGGCCAATAGGCAAGAGACAGGCACTTCTTATGGTCAAATGAATTTGAAATAGTGGCAGCTTTCTGTCTTGAGCACTTTGATTTGTACTATGTCTTTGGTGAGACTTGCGAGATAAGTTGACTAACATGTATACCTATTAACTTACATCACTTGAGGTATGTTTGAGGGAATGCCAATGGTAAGAAGTTGGCTGAAACATGTACTTCAGAAAGGCATGAGAGTTAGCCGTAGCTTCCTGCAAGTACAAATTGGTCCAAGTGAGTATTTGTTTGATGTGCCTGCAGATAGTTCTAAGAATTGCCCAGAGGCCGATCTTGCTTGTTTCGTATACATAGTGAACATGGGTATTGGCAGTGATTGCTCAAGCTCAACAAAGGTCTCAAGCGCTTGCTCGGTGCATGGAGAGACTCATGGTCAAGTTCGAGTTTAGCTGTCAGGATGTGCAGAAGCTCTACCGCGCCTATCCGCTGAAGTTATCTAGGATCCAAATACTTAAAGGCAAGAAGTTCCTGGCACGTTTGCAAGTCACTCTTCAAGTTTGACATCATTCAAGGAGCTGAAAGAAAACATGCAAGCTGCGATAGTGAAGAACCCTCAAGTAGGAAGACAAAAAATATGCGCCAAAGAAGAATGTATAAATGTGTGTGCATCGACAAAATACTTTGGCAAAAGTTAATCAAAACCTAGCCGGTTTTTTTGCCGGAATCTTCTTTCAATGAGACGATCCAATTAAGGACCAAACGATTCTGAGGCCCATGATGATCAAACAAGTGCGGTTGATCCTGAGAGTCAGAGACGGGGGTTGCCGAGACAGGCTGCAAGGAGGATGATTTATCGAGGGTGAAGTACGCCGTCCTCATTCCCTGGAACCGGACGTTTTCGAGCCCGACGGCACTCAAATCCGAGGTCGGCTGCGGGATCTCGGCAGAGGCTGATTTCTTGGCCGGGCTTTTGAGGAGAGCGGCCTGGATTGAGCGTTCACAGACGGACCAGAAACCGGTCTCGAGCAAGGATCCATGGACGATCTCCAAGCTATTCGGGTCCACATCCGTCAGAAAGTCATCCAGACTAGCCGGGTTGGTGGACTTGAACAAGGTTTTATAGATCCGTGTTTCGTGGACCTTGACCGGGCTATGGAGGCTTTCTGAATGGGCGATCCAATGGATGTACGCCTTGGGCTTGTTGGCCTTGGTCACCGGCCGGTCGTTCTCGTATGTGCATACCAGCTCAGTCACGTCCCCAGAGCTTGGATCGGTGGTCCATGACTTGCATTTGATAGGGTAGGGAACTTGGAAGAGTCCGACTGAGCGTGAAGGGGTCAAGCGGAAGAAGTCCTCGGAATCCACTCGACTGAAGTCGTCCCTCTCGATGTAAATCACCTTGGTGAACGGGACACGGACGCTGCCCATTTCGGGCACTTTGGGGTGGACGGGTCGGTCGATGAACTCGAGATGATCGTCAGGCAGGTTCTCGATCGTGACCTTGATCGGCTTCAAGACCATCATCAAGCGCGGGGTGCTGAGCTCGAGATGTTGGCGGACGGTCTGCTCGAAGCGGTGGATGGCGATGTTGCTAACCGCCGTCGCCACTCCCAGAGAATTGACGAACTTGAGGATCGCCTCCGGCGGCACCCCTCGCCGTCGCAACGCTATCAACGTATACAGACGCGGGTCGTCCCAGCCTTCTACGTGCCCCTCGTTCACTAACTTCATGATCTTCCGCTTTGACATCACCGTGCCTTCTAAATTCAACCGTCCGTATTCCGTTTGTCGCGGCGTGTATACATTCAGTGCATGACACAGCCATTCGTAACTAACACGCGACTGGATAAACTCAGTGGTACAGAGTGAGTGGCTGTCAAGCGAAAGAAGAGAATGAATCAACGTTTATAAGCCGTAGGTCCAATAGTCATATTGAGCATGAGAACTGACGAGATATTCTCAAAACTATCAACCAGACAATGTGTGAAATCGTAAGTGGGGTAAATTTTCCATTGGTCTCGAGTCCGGTGGTGGGAGGCATTAAGGACGCGATAAGCGACGAGGTCCCACATCTGTGGATTACCATCCTCTAGGTCCTGTTTCATCCGCAAGATGATTTCGTTTGGTCGATAGTGGCCGTCCCTCATCTTCCGAAACTCTGACAAAGAGGTCTCGACCGGTAAGGTGCGATGGGCGCAGGCTTTTCGGGGGCCTCTTTCTTCACCCCCTCTGTTGGCTTTGATCTCGGCGCCTGGCGAAGACGATATGATTAGGAAAAGAGAATTCGAAAAAGAAAAAAAAAAATGTCGGGAAAAAATTGACAAACCGGTGCAAAAACAGACATAAGCTTTATCAATCAGGATGAGCTGCTCGGCCAGCTCATAGAGTTTGCCGAAGTAATCCGAAGAGTAGGTGATTTCGGCGGGCTCGAAGCCGAGCCAGCGGATGATATCGAGGATCGAGTCGATGTAAATCTGTTCCTCTGCCTCGGGGTTTGTGTCGTCGTATCTCAATATGCACTTTCCGCCATGGTGGGCCGCATAGCCAAAGTTGATTGCTATCGCCTTGGAGTCTACAAAAAAAATTGAAACGAGGGGACATGAACATTCAACAGAATGAGCTGATTGGCGTTATTTTGCCCCAAGGCACATTTCGAGGTTGAGGATAAGTTTTCTTACGTCCGATATGAAGGAATCCTAGAAACAGATTGGGTTAGTGGATGAAAACTGGAGGCGATTATCAATTACGGGAAGCTTACCATTAGGTTCTGGCGGGAAACGAGTGACAACCTTGCCACCGGTAGCCTTGAGATGTTCCTGAATGAGTGTAGGATCTTTTTGAGGGTTCCCTCCGGGCGGATACAGTTGGCTCAGCATCCCGACTTCAAAGATACTAGGCTCGGAAGAGGAGGGTGAATCTTTGGATGCGGAGAGAGCAGCAGCCGGCTTCGAATCTGAGCCTGGATTCTTCTTGGCTTTTGAGTTTGTGGCTGTTGTTGGCTTGGAAGCAGACGTGGAAGTCGGCTGGGAATCTTTTGGCCCAAAGAGCTCCAGAAAACTCTCGTCGACTGAGCTCTTGAGGTCGATCGGATTGCACCATTTCAGGATATTAAGCTTCTTCAATTCGCCCGTCGTCTTTCCTAGCGACGCCCATTTCGATTCTTGCGCCTTCTCCGAATTCTTCACATATTCTAATACGATCGATTTTACTTCGTCCTTGCTCATCGACACGCCTGGATCGCGTTTATCAAGAAGTTTGCAACAGGCATTCATACATGAGCTTATACTGAATAGATCTGATTTTTCATTATTTATTGGAGAGCTGACCTACGCCACACTCCTGTTTGAAGACCTCTTCATCGACGGGTCCATCTCCAACAGATAAGAATTCGAGTGCAGCTGTAAGAGTGTAGACCCAGGATTAGAGCCGAGAACACCACAAGTATACGGTAAAATTGAACGTACCATCGACTTGAGCAGGGGCAGCCAGATTCCCATTCAAAATGTGCCGGGCACCGATCTGTTTCCTCTCTGGCGATTTTTCCTTCAGCTTGGACACTACGGCGGTCGACCATCTGAGCAGCAAGCTAGCTTTCGACTTGTCGATCGGCGGGGCGGCTGTGTCAACTGTGGGCTCGATGAAGCTGATGAACTGGGTGGCGAGTGGCACGTTCCTGGCAGTATCCAGGGCCTGCTTCTCGAGTAGGCCGAAGTCATGGAGCTTCTTGGTCAGTGCTTCTATCGTCGATTTGTCCATGGTCGTGCTTTCTTTGGAAAATTGTTGTTGGACAACCATCTTCCGCCTGTTGGCTGATACCCGATGCTTACGTCATCAGCTTACATGCTTATTGGGGGCTACCGGCGCGCAGCAGAGGTGGCCGAGGTCAGCGCAGTCTGAAACCGTTGGCCGAAAAGGATGACCAAAGGCACCTCGAGGCCAGACGCTTTTCCACAGGAGCAAGATACGCGCACTCACGGAATGGCCGGAACTACGAGAGACAAGCACGGATCAATTCAACCTTGCATAATCAGGGAGCAACCCTGGGTGCAAGGAAGTGGTCTATTTAAGCTAGCAGCTGGCCCAAAGGTGTGTCCACTCGTCCGGCGTCCTTCCTTCGCTATTTTCCTTGACAAGGGTGTATCGCTTGCCTCAGAAATTTTCTCAACCACCCTCCCTCCCTTAAAAAAGCAAAAAAAAAAAAGGAGGGGAAAGTAAAGGGAAGGGGGGAAGAGTGAAATGAATCACGAGAAGAAGCAGATGAAATAGCGGACAGCAGAGAAATAGAGGAGGAGTTAGGGCTCGCATTAGGCCCTCCTAAGAAGCCTGCTATGCGCTCAGAGGTTTCTCGAAGAGGAGAAATCACTTGGCGCCAAGAGCACCCAAAATGCGCGGCCGCGCTGGAGGAAAGTGCTACGAGCCTTTCACCAGCTTGAGAGGTTCCCTGATGCACTTGACCCACACATTGGGTAGCTTGGAGTCAACCACTGTGGTGGAACGTTCGGGCTACCCTAGGAGGCTGCACAGGTATGAAGGAATAAATCCCCATACCACATACCCTCCGAAAAGTGCACAGCTTAGGCGCCACCGACATGGACATATGCTTTGGACGTCGGTAAGACCAGAAGCCTCCTGCGGGACACTCAGGGACACTCTCCAACCAGGAGCAGGAGAAAAAAGATAAGACCAAAGGAACACTGCCTCTGGCGCACTCAGCCGCATTGCGCCGACCGGAGGGATGTCCACGTCCGCCCTGCAAAAATGCAGGGGCACCGACGGTTTTAGATTGCTTGATTCTCAGATTTCTACAAAGGTTCTGGCCCTTATGCCCACACGGTCGCATGTGACTCTGCTATGGCGAGCCCCGCGCCTCTCCGTGACCCTCTCTCGCTTGGACAAGCCAAGTCTAGTCTTCTGATTCAAATCCGGGAATCTTCCAAGAGCAACGGCGGTCTGGTAGGTTAGACAAGAACCTCTTTGAATGTCCTTCACTGATTCTTCCCCTCCAATACATCCACGGGTGTCTTGGGAGACCACTCATTGGTCTTTGTGGGATTGTTTTTCTTGAGAAGACAGGGAAGATGCAAGCAGTAGAGCAAGGCTTTGATATGGCAACTAAGACTGGGGCCCAGAGACTATGTCTCCTCTGCGCGTTGAGGCGGGAAGGGACTTTTGTTTACAATTGAGGAGGGATCTGAAAAGGTGGGGATTTCTCCAAATTCATTACATGTGATCGTGTTACCATAGATGGGATGAATGACAACAGAATTTATTATTATAAGGTAATAAGAGAACATTTTGTAAAAATGGTAGGTCAATTACTTTATGGAAACAGTTATTACAAAGAACTCAATAACAGTAAATACACTTGAAATACAAAACAATGGTTAGACTTGGTTAATTTAGAATGATGTAATAATGATAATAAAGTAAAGATAAATACCTCAAAGAAACGAATCAAATCAAAGAAAAAAAATCCGCGACACAATCACAACGACGACGATGTATAACACAAGGAGATATCACGACGAAACAGCCTGGCAGAAAATAAGTAATAGGTTAATACATAATTCATGAAATCGATAGATGTTGTAAATGAATACCTGCCCAGAAGCTGAATCTAGCTCCTCCTAGATGTTAGCGATCGGCGAGAGTTGAGATTAAAGAAGTCGGATTTGAATCGATTTGATTAACGAAGAAGATTTTGCTTCAAGTAGTTTGTTGTTCGATGATTAAGTGTTGATCGAAGTTGGAAGAATGAGATGTAAGAAAAAGGGGAGAAGATTTTGATCGGCGGAAGAATACGGAAGAATAAGGTTGTTGTTCGGAGTCCAAGGAGATCGACAGAACCGATCGACAGAGTAATGAGTGTACACGTGTGCATCCTTGTTGCATGCATAACGCATGCATAGACTAAACCAAAAAGCCATGCGCGAGTTTTAAAGTTGCAACATTTTAGGATTAAAATTTGATAAGAAAAATACAAAGAGATAGTTTGATTACTTTCCGTCCGGAGATTCGTAAGATGTCCACTCATAAGCGCGTCTAATCAAAGAATCTTGATTATTCACTGCACCGGGGCCTTGCAGTAAGGACAGGAACTGTTTTGGCGAAGCCATTCCTGGAGAATTGAAAGCAAAAACAGTTAGCGTAGTACTCCAATAAAAGAGAAGAAGAGGGAGAGACTCACCAAGAGGCAGTCGCGGTGGAAGTGATGAGTGTGGCGGCAGTTGAGGATGGTAATCTGAGAGTCCTCAGAATACTCGGCAAGACAGATGCAGCAGGCAGCAGGGCCGCCGGGAAGGTTCGGAGACACCAGATGTGCCGGAGGAGGAGTGTTGGTTGGAAGATCAATCGTCCGGGATAGCTGGCGGGCACGACGGCGTCGATTGATGGTTCTGAGAAACCTTGAAGCGACGAGGTGGATCTCGTCGATGTACTGATGCCTCCATTGCGGGTCGGCCGAGGCGAGGATCTGGACGGCAGGGTGGGTTAGGTCGGTGCGCGTGCGGACCCCTTGCACAAATAGAGTGTGGTTGCCTTCGCGTCCGACGCGCAGGAGGAAGGGTGCGGTTTCCAAGTATTCCCGGATCTCTTGTGTCTGCCCCGCGTCCAGGTCAAAGCTCTCCGGACGCAGCTCCAGCGAGTAAAAGCCGGCGAAAAGTCGCAAGGACAGGGTCCAGGTCCGAGAGGGACGGTGGTAAAAGGGCTCGAAAGGACGCAAAGAGAATGTCCAGGCCGGAGAGCGGCGGCGGCGTGCCCAATCATAAGGGATGATAAGTGTGACTTCGTCTACTTCACTGTCAGAAGAGTCCATTTTTGTTGTCGAAGGTTTTCGTGGACAGAAGAGCTGGTCTGAAGAGATAGGGAGGAGATTGGGTGGAAGATGAGTGGCCAAAGAATTGGATGTGTGGAGCGGACTGATGGGGGGAGGAGGGCAGAATAGCGCTCTTTATACACACAAGTGCTGCTGCTTGAAGCTGAGCTCACTGCTTGACAAAGGGCCCGCCAAAGGCTGCCGAATAGGGGGTCTACCCGTGCTGCTCTGCCTACCTCACAATCAGCCGTCGGGGGCCACCGCCCTGCAATCTCATCCTGCGCGTCACGTGGGTTTCCGCCCTCAGCCGCTATCTACATCACCCTCCTTATGCTTGTGCCCCTCTGATGGTGCGTTTTTGAACGGAAGAAGACCAAATGCAAAAGGACCAAGCAACACCGAGCTGGCGGTAATCAACGGCTACGCATCCAGAAGCTATAGCGGGACTCGCAGCCAAAGCTCTTCTCCCTAACAAGGATCGACGGAGAAAATTGGTCTCCCACATGCAATCTCCGGCGCGCTCAGCGGCATCGCGCCACCCGGAGGGACGGCCACGTCTTCCCTTGACTGCCTCCGCGGCTGTCATATGACTTGTTTTTCCACACGCGCTGGTGCGTCTCATCGATTTTCTGGCAACACGGCGGCGTCCACATGCCGCCCCCCTAGCCAACGGTCTCCAAAGCACATCGCCCAAGCAACCCAAGCGGCGCTGGATTGGGTTTTCCGGCGAGGCCGTGTAGACTGCCCGGGCAGCCCCGATCCCAGCCGCCGGCGCAGCCGGCGGGCATGGTTCTGGAGGGCCAATGGACACATCGGGTCCCGCGGTGGCAGGCTTGAGTGCCCCCGAAGCGGAGAAGAATCTGCCCGGAGGGAGCCGGTAATTAGGATGGGCTGGAGATTGCAGAGGAGCCTGCGCACCCGTCGGTGCAGCTCTGTCCCCTCTCCCGGCGATGGAAATGGCGCATGTTGATAATCAAATCAACCTGAACTCCTTCAAAGAGTTCTTACACAACAAGAATGTAATAAACCTTTATATAAAATGTGATAAAGACACAGAGTCCTTTTAAAACAAGTTGCATGAAACGAATATTGATGTGGTGACCTTGAAACTCTATGTTCGTGCATTACCGTGTTAGCGTGTTAGTGACAAGGTGTTATTGTGGTGATGGGGTGTTGAGGTGACGAGCTGAGGTGTTGGCAATGAGGGTTGGGAGGGGGGAAATGATGGCGGGTTGTGTTTGTTATGTCAAAATATGGTTTTATTTCTCTTTGTATACTTTCTCATGCTGTCAAATTCCTCCATTAGCATATTTTCTATTTATATAGTTTCTCATGGTTTTATCTTCGCTCATCAACCCAAGTATGTACTTACATTTCACTATATATACCTTCACTCATTCAAAATATTATGCCCCTTGGGGGAGTTTTTCTATCATCCACTCAGACTTTAGGATCCACAGCTCTACAGGTTATGAGCCCGCGCTGTGACCAGCGGGGTTTTTCCTTTTGATCCAATCCTATCTTCATCCTTTCGTGAGGATATTCAAGTCATCTAGGTTTCATCCTTCCGTGAAACTTAAATCCCCACACATATCTTTATAAAAGCTTTTAGTGTTTGACTCCGCCAAATCACCCTTCAGTTGTTTGCCGGATTTTCAAGTTTATGGTTAACACACATTCCGATCGTCCAGACCTTGTTACTCCAGACTTCACTGCTCGAGTAACACCCCCTTGACGTCCTCTACCTTCCATCCCCAAAGAGTCATTTGACTCTAATCCCTTCATATCCCCCAACTCTTCACTCTTGTCAGATACAATGTCTCAAGATAACTCCAATATTCCTTTTCCTTCTTCCTCAGCCAACCCCATTCAATCCGATCATCCCCAGCCAGGAGAACAGTCCGACAACAAGCAGAAAGCACCTGAATCTCTTGATACCATACTCACTTGCGAACTTGAGAAGTCTGGCCACGCGGCATCAACGATAACCTGCTCAAGGTGCTCCTGATCCGGAATCTCACCAACACCAACCAGACCATCGCGACGGCTTCATCTACTCAGGTCGCGAGTCAACTTCGTTGGCATCAACTTGGCAAGTCGGTTGAACCTCAGTTGTCACTGGATGGGACCAACTTTCCTCTGTGGTCGGCTGCAATCATCAACACTGTCAAAGGCGTCACTCAGAATGCAAATTTTTTTGAGACAGACACTTCAGCGACAGACCCGGCAACTTGGGACGGTATTCTGGCACTTCTTCAACATTTGATTGATCCGGCGCTGCGCTCTTCCCTCAACGGGTTGACGGCGTATGGGGCCTACAAGTCTTTGAAGGGGCGATTTGCTGGCACCTCCTGGTCTCTCCTCCTAAGGAGTTGGCCTGACATTGCACAGGCCCCAGATGCATCAGACTTGCTGTCGTCCAGCTATGAGGCTTTAAAGCGGAGCTGGTACGATCTGGATGAGAGGCTGGGGGGATTGACTAAAGATAAGTTGTTATCTTTGTCTTTCCACTCCACCGCCCACCGATATCAGCAAACCATTGCTGATTCCATGGATTCCCAAATCGCAATCAAACCGGATTTCAAGATCAAGCCGGAGGAGATTCTACAAATGGCAACCCGGCTTCATCAGTTGACATTGGCTTTGGGGTCAGCCTTGGCGATGGCAATGTTGTCTCAGGGGTACCGTGGCGGACATTCCGGATCATTCCGAGGTACTCGCAGGCAAGGTGGTTTTCGAGGATCGCGTGGTATGCCCAGGCATTTGGGTCAAGGAGGCCAGTCGACGTCGACTTCTTTGGTTCCTCCTCCGGACAAATGGGCCAAGAAACACCTTACGGCCGATTTTCCCTGCAATGTTTGCTGGGAGTGGGGACACTGGGCGCCAGACTGCCCACGTGTGAAGAGCAATCTACCGCCACTGGAATATCCTTGCAAGAAGAATCCGTTGTGGAGGCCAAAGAAATCTAACATCATCTCTGGACGTCTCATCACCCAGTCAGGCAAGCTTGCGTCTATTTTGGCACCACCTGAAAACCCGGAGGACCCTCTGTGTGACACTGGCGCTACCCACCATGTAATGTCACACCCATCATTTTTTGTCACTCTCCGTCCGGCTAATTTACGGCTGCGTGTTACTTCTCAAGACCGCATTCCAGTAGATGGCATTGGGCATGCCGTGATTCCGACGCGTTTTGGCAATCTACATTTGAAAAATGTGCTGCTTGTTCCGAGGATCTCCGGGACCGTTATTTCCATTGGATTTTTTGAAAAGTGGGATGGAAAGGTGGATTTTGTCGATGGTTGTTTTATACTCTCTCAGCACAATCGGCAATTTTTGACGTATATCAACCAGTACCGGTGGTTTATCCCATCTCCTTCATCGTCTGTTTCTCTAAAGTCTTGTTATCTATCTCCGCTTCCAGTCTGTGGCATGCTTGACTCGGTCACATTGCCGTTTGGTTCTTCAATCAAACTATCAACCGCCAGTGTGTTTCCGGTATTCCCATGAAGAAGTTATCCCTCCCAAAAACCAAATGTCATTCATGTTCTCTTTTGAAAAGCACACATACTCCTGTCCAATCTCCTTCACGTGAGCTAGCAGATGCACCTGGTGACATTATTGCCATAGATTTAGTTGGCCCTTTTCCTGAGGCCCTCGATGGCAGCACCTACGGTTTGGTGATACATGACATCTTCTCGCGGATGACTTCTGTGGTTGGTTTGAAGAGCAAGGCCTCGGCTGGCAAGGCGGTATCGGACTGGATTCTTGACTTCAATCGACTCACCCCACACCGAGTGAAGACCATCCGCTTGGACAATGCCGGCGAGCTAACGTCAAATAAGTTCAACAAGTTTCTCAAAGACAACGACATCGGCCATGAGTTGAGCGTTCCCTATGAACATCATCAAAATGGAAATGTGGAACGGACAAATCAGACTCTTCTGGATATGGCGAGGACTTTTTTAATACACGCTAAGTTACCTAATTCCCTTTGGTTTTTAGCTTTCAAGCAAGCAGCGTACATCTTCAACCGCATTGTCCACACCGGGGCTGAGAAATCTCCTTATGAAATTTCGCTGAAGAAAAAGCCGTCTCTCAATATGGTTCGGGTGTTTGGCTGCCGTGCGTATCTCCATGACATCAATTACCCGAAGCAATTTGTCCCGCGGTTGACGGCTCTCATTCACGTCGGTGTTCTCAATGACTCGCATGAATGGCTCTTATGGAACCCAAATTCGAAGAAGCTCGAACGTGGCGCCTCAGTAATCTTTCATGAAGATGATCTCCCATCCCAGATGACTAACTCAGGGTCAGTCAACGCGGTTCTCAGACACCTTTGCGCCAACTCCGACTTTTCCTGCGCTGCGGATCCTACTGGCAATGGCGTCGCGGCTCTGTTGGCCTGTTGCTTCTTTTGACGTCAAAAGCGCTTTTTTGCACAGTGATATTGACCATGAAGTTTTTATTTGTCCTCCGCCAGGTGTAAAGACCAAACCAGGTTGTGTCCTCAAGCTCCGAAAGGCATTGTACGGAGCGCGCCAGGCGGCTCGTTGTTGGTGGCTACATCTGAAGTCACAATTGGAGAAGATCGGATTTTTCCCGGCCCTTGAGGACCAGTCAACATACGTCTATCGATCCGGTGCTGACATGGCGTATCTATGGGTACATGTAGATGACGGTTTGTTCACGGCTAGTTTGCAGTCGCTATTGGAATCTCTAAAGGAGCGTCTATCTTCGGTGCTCAATCTAAAATGGGATTCATCCCTATCTAGCATTGTTGGCCTCCGGGTGCGAGAGGTGAAAGGAGGTTTCACCATTGATCAACCAATGTTGATCGAAAAAATCATATCTATGCAGCAATCCTCCATCAAAACTTGCACTCCTATCACCTCGACCAACCTTCAATCAAATCCTTTGGACGGTTCAATGGATATCAAATATTTCTCTCGTGTTGGTTGTCTGCTTTATCTAGCCGCGGGTTCGCGACCAGACATCACTTTTGCAGTGAATTTCCTCGCTAGGTTCTCCATGGTACCGGATGCATCACACTGGGCGGCTCTCAATCACCTTATCTCATATATGCGTTATAGTGCTAACCTTGCATTGCCAATTGTCGCTTCACGTCCCCTCAACAATGGCATTACCACTTACGTCGGCGCAAACTGGGGTGGCAAGGCATCTCGCTCAGTACACGGGTTCATCTCGACAGTATGGGGGGCGCCAGTTTCATGGTCTTCCAAAAGACAGACGTGTGTGGCGCGATCCACGTGTCAGGCGGAATATATGGCGCTGTCTTTTGCTTCAAAGGACGCCTGTGTATTGTCGTCAATCATCTCTCATTTTTTTGACCTCCCTCCTCTGTTGATGCTTTGCAACAACAAGGCCGCCGTTCAAATCAGCTCGGATTGTCGCACTCAAAAGGAACACCGCCATGTGGATCGGGAGTTCCATGTCATCAACGAACTTCTTTATCTGAAGAAGGTCCGCCTTGAATGGATCTCCACCAACAACCAATTGGCCAATATCTTCACCAAGGCTCTCGGGTGGCAGAAAGTTTCGGAGTTTTTAGCGGCAGTTGGATTGCGTTTGCAATCCTCCACATTGGCAAGTAAAGGGGGGGAAGTATGCGCTGGCTGCAATGAACATGCACCCCCCGCATCTGTTTGTCTCCCTTCAGGACCCCAAACAGGTGTTGGCGACTGATTGGTTCTTTGGAAGCTAACCATATACATCTTATATTGTGCAGATCTCGGCGGGGCGTTGTCATCAACTGGAATTTTTTCACTTCAAGGATAATTAAATTTCCCAAAAAAAATACTCAAAGTTTGAGGTTGGGAAAATCATTGAAAAAAATCACTCCGTACTGAAAAAAAATGCAAACTGAGCATGCTCAGCCAAAAAAATAAAAATGTGTCAGACTGAGTAAAAAACAATGGGGCACATTTTTGGGTTGATTTGTTGGACGGGCCTGCACAAGGCCCACATGGGCCCCTAACAAGCCCGTTGGGCCCATTGAAAAAGTAGTATTTGTTTGGAATTCCTATGCTCTGCTAAAATGTGAGATGGGTCAAACTGAATAAAAAACATGGGGGTACATTTTTGGGGAGATTTTTTGGACGGGCCTGAATGAGGCCCACATGGCCCCTACAAGGCCCACTGGGCCCATTGAAAGGGTAGCCTTGGTTAAGAAAGCATATGCTCAGCTAAGAAATAAAAATTTGTCAGACTGAGAAAAAACCCTAGGGGCACATTGTTGGGGAGGCTTTTTGGACGGGCCTGCATCAGGCCCGTACGGGCCAACAGGTTTCCAAGGGGAAGGAAAGGGCCTGGAAATACATTCTGTGAGTGCACAAATGTCATGCAGATGTCAGAAGCCCTTCAATATCTTCTGTTGATTAGTGGTCAATTGGTGCTGTTCTGAAACATCATGTGGGCATTCTTAACCAAGACTACTTCTGGGTTGGCCAAACCAGCTTTGGGTGGGCCCTGACGGGCCTGATGCAGGTCTGTCAATAAGCCCTCCCCAAAAGTGTGGCCCCATGTTTTTTACTCAGGTTGACACATTTTTGTTTCTTAGCTGAGCATAGGCATTCTTGACCAAGGCTACTCTTTCAATGGGCCCAATGGGCTTTGTGGGGGCCAGGTGGGCCTCATTCAGGCCCGTCCAAAACATCTCCCTGAAAATGTAGCCCCTCATTTTTCATTCAGTTCAACCCATTTCACATTTTAGCAGAGCATGGGAATTCCAAACAAATACTACTTTTTCAATGGGCCCAACAGGCCTGTTAGGGGCCCATGCGGGCCTTGTGCAGGCCCGTCCTACAAATCAACCCAAAAATGTGCCCCATTGTTTTTTACTCAGTCTGACACATTTTTATTTTTTTGGCTGAGCACGCTCAGTTTGCATTTTTTTTCAGTACAGAGTGATTTTTTTTCAATGATTTTCCCAACCTCAAACTTTGAGTATTTTTTTTGGGAAATTTAATTATCCTTGAAGTGTTTACTGTCTTTCTTTCCAATCAGTTTTCATATCTTCTCTTATTTTTCTTATACTTTGATTTCATCACATATTTCTTGTCTCTTTGTTTTGTTTCTTTTGATTTTTGTACACATTTCTTTCTGATTGTTTTATATTTCTTCCATTTTTGTGTCTTTTCTGTTTTTCCGTGGTTGATGAGGGGGGGAGTGTTATGTCAAAATATGGTTTTATTTCTCTTTGTATACTTTCTCATGCTGTCACATTCCTCCATTAGCATATTTTCTATTTATATAGTTTCTCATGGTTTTATCTTTGCTCATCAACCCAAGTATGTACTTACATTTCACTATATATACCTTCACTCATTCAAAATATTATGCCCCTTGGGGGAGTTTTTTTATCATCCACTCAGACTTTAGGATCCACAGCTCTACAGTGTTGAGGGTAATTCGATGAAATAGTGTTTTGCATATTCAATATTACATGTACACGTGTCAGTACATCTTGAAGTCTGCTTGCGCTTGAAAAATCTTTTCTCTCGCCTTCTCGTTTTCCGCTTCATCATGGAGTCACGGTCGGGACGCACTCACGTTTCAATCCCTCAAGACTCAGGAAGGCCAAAGTATAGGAGTTTTCACCGCTCAGGTAAAGAAGAAGCAAAATCTAAAACTGTCAACTTGAATTTGTTAACTCATTGACAATTTTGAATCAACATCACTAGATCTAGAATCTAAAGTCAACTGCGTTTCAGGAGGAGTTTAAATCAAGAATCTACACTAGGAGTATCAGCGTTGGTCTAGTTACTTATATTGTGTTTCATTTGTTTGATTAAAAATTACTAAAACCATTGTTTCTTTAGTTTTTGTGTTGTTCTAGTTACTGTTCTTCTTTTTCTCAAAGTTCTTGTTGGCGTGTATTCAGTTTCTCAGTATAGATAGCATCTAAATCCTGTTGGTATTTCTCTTGTCACTTCTTTATGATTGGTTTTGTTTCAAACTCATCTTATTTCTTTATTTTTGTTCTGATTTTGTTATAGTCCAAAATTACTACTACTGGCTGAAGAAATAAATCTAAGATTTACAATAAAGAGTTTGATCCTACATCACAGGTTGAATGTCTTGATACTGCTGGACAATACTTAAACACCTGCTACTGCGAACTCTTGAAGCTATGTTCACACCTTCTTGGCGGCTGATGGGCGTGGCGCGACAGGGAAGATGATGGGCATGGAGGGCGGGGCATGGCCGGGCAGCGGCTGCCGTCTCGCAGCTCCTGGCAGGAAGTACAACGGCCACAGATGTGGGGTCACGCACCCGGCGCGGCTGTCCGGTGGGCCTCAGGGCAGACAAGATGCGCCGGACGGCCCGCACGCGGACCAGAGATACGCCGCTGCGGGCGCTGGGAAGACGCAGGGGGCGGGGCGAGCTTAACAAAGCCTCACTGTGAGAGCCCCAAAGGGGCAGCCCCGCAGGGTCTCTGTCTCACAGAGAGGCTTACCTGGAAAAACCTGTACCTGGCCTGAGAGCCCCAGGAATATCCGCCTGTATTAGGCTTTTTTTCACATTTTCCTTTTTTAAAAATCAACCGTTCATCTGTTGAAGTCGCCCCTCGGGACTTAAGGAGTGCTCGGCATTGCGCTTCTTTTGATGCAATTTGAGCCTTGTAGCTCCCAATATAAGGCCTGGTCCTCCCGGTTGAAATTTCCAATCATGGAGGAAAAGTGGCCGTGTAGGGAGTGAGATTTGCTGTACAGAACTGTACAACTCTATTAGTCATCTCACAAAGACAACTGAGCTTGACCCTGGTAACATGACAAGCAATGTAAACACATTTAAGACTTGATCCCAGGATATATGTCAAATGCGCAAACTTTGTTAACCGTAAAGTGAATTGAGTACCAGAAGCAACAGTGCACTTAGCTTAGCCGTTTAAAAGCATCACTCATGAATTTTGAGGTCGTGGGTTTTGGAAAGTGAGCTCCTTTGAGCCAATCTCCAGCTCATGGGAGGAGGGCAATGGTGGCAGGCCTACCACCAATTTGAAGAGGAGATGCAGGTCTTTCACCGGTTCAAGAGGCGGGCAACATGCCCTCTGGGAAGTGGGGGATTTGGGGGCACAAAGTTGGCCACCTGCAAAAAACACCAACTGCACGCGGGGCTCTCACGCCAGGAATTGTGGATTGCACGCAAGTCCCTCCCTGACAGGATGTCGCACTTCGTGCGAGGCGCTTCGCGCCCCTGCCCCCCGGCAGGCGAGGGACTTGTGCTAAGTTCGGGGGCGGGGAGGGCGGGGTTGCGGATGCCGGGCCACGAACAGACTGCGGAGGATGAGGCCGGTGCCCAGCGCTCAGCGTTTTTTGCCCTCGATTAGGTTACAGGATGATTGTGTTTACTAGCTAGCGTGATTCTATTTTGGCTACATGTGTACATACAATAACACGCTGGGCTGCTCGGCCTTTGCAACGGTACACTAAAGGTGCTCTACGACACATGATACACATCTCTACAGGGACACTGAGAATGAAGGATACTTTGTATGTGACTTTTGGCTGGGCTTACGGATTGGTCATGACGTAGCGGTACCGAGCTACACAGCCACCCCGAGCAGAAGAAGAAGAAGGTCAGCGACGGGGAGGGGGAGATTGGGAGGGGAGCAGCGCGGACCTTTGCCGGCGTTCATGTCCTTGACTTTCTGGCTGACGTCGGCCATCGGATGGGCGGAGGTCCAGGCGCGGACGCCATGGGTGACGGCGACGTCGAGCATCTCCTTGATCATCGCGGGGGGCCCGATCAAGCTGCCGCCGAAGCTGATGCCCTTGCCGACCAAGGCGTGGCCATAGAACGCCGGGATCCTGCCCACCCTCTTGTCAGCGTCTCCGGGGCAAGGGGGTTTTGGAGGGGGAGGGGGGATACTTTTCTTCGGGGAGGCCGACGATCGTCAGTCTTCCCTGGGGCTTGAGCATCGGGAAGAACAGCGTGTCGACGGGCAGGTCGTGCTGGTTGCTGGTGCACACGATCAGGTCGAAGGCGTTGGCCCACGTCTTGGCGGTCGCAGCAGCGTCCGCGGCGATGATGAAGTGGTCCGGGGCCACGCCGAGCTTCGCCGCGTCCGCCTTCTTCGAGTCCGAGTGGCTCAGCGCATACACCTCGGCGCCTAGCGCCTTCGCCCACTGTCATCCCCACACACACACACATCCTGGGCTGAGCTTCGTGGGAGACACACAGATAGGGGTGCTGCCGGAGACGTACTTGGATGCCTAGGTGGCCCAGCCCGCCGACGCCCGCGATCGCCACCTTCTTGCCCGGCCCCGCGCCCCCCGTCTTCACGGGATTGTAGGTCGTGATGCCTGTGTGCGCTCCCCATCTACGTCAGCGCGGCAGGGCTGTGCGGGTGTGGCGCTGCGGGCGGCCTACCTGCACACATCATCGGCGCCGCAGTCTCGGACGAGAGCTGCTGGGGGATCTCGATCGCAAACTTGCCTGCTCAGACCACTCACACACAGCTCAAGAAACGGCCGGACCGGGGTGCAAAAAGCTATGGACTGACCTTGGACACGCACGTAGTCCGCATACCCGCCCTGCGCCCCGGCATGCAAGAGAGTGTGAGCACAGAGGACGCGGAGAGAGGGAGAGGGAGGGGACTCGACTTGGGCCATGGATCCGTCGGGCCATTTGCCCTGGTAGGTGCCGATCATGCCCTTCGCGCAGTAGGTTTCCATGCCGGAGGTGCAATTGTCGCACGTTCCGCTGCGTCACGGAGGGGAAGGGGTGAGGACATGAGCCAAGAGGGGGCCGAGGAGGGGGGAGAGGGACGGACCAGGAGCCGGCCTGGGCGCCGACGCCGACGCGGGAGCCCTCCGTGTGGCCGCTGTCTTTGCCGGCACGGACGACGGTGCCGACGATCTCGTGGCCGCAGATGGCGGGGTACTGGGTCGGGCTGGGCCAGCCGTTTCTGCACACAACTCTGGCGGTGAGGACGGCGAGTCTTCTCGCTGGGTGAGGAGAGGGACGTACTGCAGGGTGTGGATGCACGAGCCGCAGATGCTGCAGTGGCTGATGCGGATGTCGACGAGCGCTTCGTGCCACTTCTGGGGCGTGTATCGGAACGGCTTCAGGTCGAAGGCCTTGCCCGCCTGCTCGTCGTGTGCCGCACTGCAACAGGCCTCGCATCAGCTGCGTCTGCTTTTCTTTTTCCCGGAAGAAGAACACTGACTATCCGGAGAATTGTTCTGGAATGTCGTGGGTCATCTTTCCGCGGGGGTGGTGGTGAATGGATGGTGGGGGCGAGGGGATGGTTTTATGGGGCGTGGCTGCCCCTTGTTGACCGTTTCTGGGGATGGCCGAGGCTGCCCCTGGGTGGCAGTGTCTGTGCTGGGCGATCGGCCATTCCCGCGATCGAGCCATCCCTGATTCACTCCCGCCCACCAGAAGAGGCAGCACCCTCAGCACAGCCTCGCTCGCACCAGCACCTCTCGACCAGCATCCCGCCAGCGCAGACAGCCTCGCACAGACGATCACCACAGACACACCAGCAGCCGCCCGGCCGCGTCTCCGAGCAAGCTTCTCCAATCAGCAGCTGCTGGAGGCCTCCTCGCCGGGAACGCAGCAGGATCCCATCGGATCTTCCTGTCCACTTGTCCCTCTCGGGCGTAAGTGCATGTGCGGGAGGCAAACCAGGCCGACCTGGCTGGTCCTCTCAGCTGTCATGGGCCACGCTTCGATCACACACCCATCCCACCGCTGGCTGGGCGGCGTTCAGTTTAGAGAAACAGGCCAGCTTCATTTGTCGCGAGGAGATCTGCAAGCAACGGGGTAGCCACTTCGCTGCGGAACGCGCAGCGGCTTCCGCGCAAAAGTAGCGCCCCCTCCCGCTGCGCTGCCTGTGGCAATAGGGCCCCTGTGTGGAGCTGCAAATCCTAATATTCGAGTAGATGGAAAGAAACTCCCCCAAGGGGAAAATATATTTCTGAGATCCTGTAGACTATATATAGGATATGTAAATACATACTTTGGTTGATGAGAGAAATAAACACATAAATGGACGATGGATATAGAAAATATGTAAACCAAACAAGATGAAAACATGTGAAAATATGGATTTGGAAATGAAGACATATTTTGACATAACACCCTGCACAGGGTCTGGATGAATGGCTGGGTTGCCAGATCAAGCCCTGCAGGAGAAACTTTTGTGAAGTTACACACCTAGGTGAACGCTCTCAATCTCATAAATTGAGAAAGAAGCCAGAATCTCAAACATCTGCGGATACAGGTAAGCAAAGCAAACCTTGTACCGCAGTCCAAAACTGTCAAGTTATCAACCCAGAAACGATGATGTTCCTCAACTGTAAGTAGCCAATGCGGCTGAACCCTGACCGTTGTCTTTAACCGGTGCAGTTTCACTTATACCCTACTCCTCTCCCTACCGCAGCCTTGGCAAACGAAGTAACAACCCGCATCCACGGCGACCAGCCTGGACCGGTGCAAAAGAATCAGCCCAAACCCTGATTCTGTTCAGTGAGAAAGGTCACGCCTAGGCGAAACCATAACCAGTAAGCTTCATCTATAAAGAGCGAACTTTGGAGGGCCAAGCAGCTAACCTCATCCGCTTTTTCACCACTTTCCCACAAAGTTCACTTTCTAGCTTACTTCACCTTCAAACTTCTTCATCTTCCCGCTTCTTCATTTTTCCACTTCTTGTGCTTTGTCACGTTTCTTTTCTTCTTTCGCATTACACGCTTTTTCTCACTATCTTGTCACCTGTCCGCTCACAATTCTCCTTATCCTGTCATCAATCACTTCTGCATCGCGAAGCCCTTGTCCCGTGCTGTAGATTATTCTTGTCTTGTTCTCTCATTTTCCGCTGCTTCTTCTCAGTTTCTTTTCTTTACCTTTCCTTGTCACCAAACTCTACTCCTTGTTGTCAATACCTCTGCTCTTAGGTAAGAGCTTATTCCTGTTTTCTTTTTTCTCTTCTAAAGACTGCAGCACTACTTGAACAAGACCTAATGAAAATAAATCTTAGCTCTTTGAATTCTCTCAGATTTACAGTCTCAACGATCAAACCCAAACATCAGGCCTCATCCATTGAGCTAAAAAGAGCAGAGACAAAATGGCATCAAACACCACTAAGGAAGAATTCTTGACCCTTCCGACCTTACTCGGCAGCAGCAACTATCCCATGTGGTTGCAGCAACTTTTCACCTACCTCACTCACTAGGAACTGTTTAACATCGTCATCACCAATCCTGGCGCCGCGCCCAACTCGGCAACAGTCAAAAAGCTGGCTGAAGCGGCTTATATCATCAGTTTGAAAATAGGCGACAAAATCTATCTCGGAATCGTGACGCCAGCTTGAATCTCCAACGGATACGCAATGTGGTCAAAGATCAAGCGAGTTTACGGATCCAACAGAATCCACAACCGCAACCAAGCCAACAATAAGTGGATCAATCTCTTTTTCAACGGGAACATCAATCAGTTTCTTGACCACGTGGAAACCAGTCTGGCTGAGTTTGCTTCCATTGGAAAATTCATCTCTGAAGGCGATATTTGTGGCTTTATTGTTTCTAAAATCTTGGCAAAACGACCAGGTATCACTGATCCACTCCTCATGAATGAGGTCTTGATGGAAGACTCCAAAGCTCTCATTGAAAAACTCCGGGACTTAGCCAACCATGAGAAAATGGTCCACAAACCTAATCACACCGAGAAAGCAGCAGTTGCTCTAGCCAGCAATCCTCGTGCTTGACCGCCACCCGGATGCAAGAATGGAATCCACAATCCGAACTCTTCACACCTGGAGTCCAAGTGCTGGGCAGTTCACCCTGAGCTACGACCAGTAAGAAAGCTTCCAGCTGCAACAAGTCACAACTCTGTCCTTTCCAATCCCACTCAGTCAACATCTTTGCTTGCGTACAACACTCCCGTGTTTGCCAATGTAACCACAGCTCAATTCATGCTCATGAACTCGGTCAAACTCACTCCCGTTCTCGATTCTGGGGCATCACACTGTGATTTTGCGTGATGAACTCTTTGTTGTAAATCAGATTTTTATTTTAAGCCAGTAGTAGTAACAGAGTGACTAACAAAACAATAAGAAAAATAAGAATCATAAACTCCATGAGTTAACAAGAAAGATTGAAGAAGAAAATAACAACTACTAACAGAATAAAGAAGCTATCTTTACTAATGAACTGAACACGAGTGACAACAATGTAGAACAACCAGAACTAGAACAACAAGTAAACTAAAGAAAACAAACATGATTTAGTTTTTGAAATCTAACAATGTAACTGAGACGTAACAGAAAACAAACGCTGTGACTTCAATTTTCTTGATTATTTCTCCTCCTGGAACGACGTTGACTTTGAGTTCTTGAGCTAACTGAGTTGTTAAACAGACATTGGTGCAAGCGAGTGATTGAGTTTGTCCTGTGTAGATTTTCTCTTTACCTGAGTAGCTGAAACTTTTAATCAACGGTTTTTCGAGTGTACTGAATTGGCGAGTTAGCGTCGTATTCCAAACCTGAGTTGAATCTGTGAATCAACCGAGAAAAAACAAGCGTCTAGAAACTTCGGCCAGTTGGGCCCGGCTTTTGGACACGCATCCACATGTACATCACATAATGAATATGCATTACGTGTGTGTCTCCAAATTACACTCAACACACACCACATGCTCAACAACCTTTCTTTCTTCCACCACACTGAGATCTGCGACATGCCAATCAGCACGGGAAGGGATCTGACGACTTGACTGCAACTAGGAAAGGATTGGCTCAAATCATGGCCTCGGATGGCCAAACAGTTGAACTCAAGGGCTGTCTCTTTGTCCCCGGCTTAACTCAAAATCTCATCTCGGTTGGCCAGCTCATGAGATCATCCTTTGTTGTCTCAAAAAGCAATGGGATTCATCAGGTTACCATCAACGGTTCTGTCAAGTTTGATTGCAACCTTACCAACGGTATCTTTGAGTTCATCCTTCCCATCGGTCCAATCCCGCAATCCATAACCAACCTAATCACCACTTCCCACTCACTCAAAATGACTCCTTTCCAAACATGGCACAACCAATTGGGTCATGCCAGCTCTGCAAGAATCAAGACAGCGCTCAACGACTCATCTCTTGTTCAAGTTAAAGCATGCAACCCTTGCATGCAGGGGAAGTCCTCCAAACTACCCTTCAAAGGAAATTTCAACGCAACATTGGCTCTGCTTGAAGTTGTGCACGGTGATCTAGTGGGCCCTATTACGCCATCCACCAACTCTGGTGCGTGTTACTTCCTCATGCTGGTCAATCAGCACACTGGATACATCAGTGTCACTCTCTTAAAAAAGAAGTCTCTCGCATGCAAAGCAATCATCGATTTCATGGTCTTCTTCAAACAACAAACAGGTCATCGCATGAAGAAACTCATCACCAATGGTGGTGGCAAATTCTGCAACAATCAGCTCTCTGATCAACTCAAAATTGCCGGTATCCAGCACAATGTCTCCCTGCCTTACACTCCACAGCATAACAGGGTGGCTGAACGGGCCAACAAAACCATCATCAACATGGCGTGGTGCATGATGATTAATTCCAATCTGGCCAAGGAATGGTGGGGCAAAGCGGTCCAAACGGCCATGCTTACCACCAATTGTGCTCCCTCTCTTGGACGCAGCAAGATCTCTCCGCTTGAGCAGCTCTTCAAAAAGGTTCCAAATCTCAAGTTCTTTTGACCCTTTGGCTGCAAAACCTGGATGATCAAGCCCAAGGAACTTTGAGCAGCAAAATTTGATCCTGTAGCATGGGAAGGAATCCTTATCGGCTAAACTAACAACTACTTGTTGTACCGCATCATTTTTTTAGCCAACAGAAAAGTGATTGAAACCCGGCATGCCTACTTCGACAAATCCGTCTTCCCTTCCATGACTGCTCTCAATCCAAGTTTCAATGTCTGCTCAAACTCCTCTTTTACGGAAATCATTTCCTCGCCAACCCTTCCTTTACACGACACTGACAAGCCCTCTTCTCCGCCACCTGCAGATCGCGCCTCTAACCTTCAACCCAATGACGCGGATGAGGACCGCATGGATCTTGATCTTGATGATTCGTACTTATCTGACGATGTCAGGCGTGGTGATGCCAAGAGTAAGTGTACTCTTCTAGCTACACCAGTGACTGCGCCGCAGTGCGGTGGTAAGCGCAATGAGAGCGCGGTGGAAAGGCAAAAATAACTAAAGTTATTTTTTAGGAGAAAACCCAAAAGGGTGGTAACGGAGGGGCCAGGAGCGCTTGGGGTATTTAAGTGCCCTCCGGTGATCTTACAGGGCCTGCGCACGAGATGCGCAGGGGTTTTTATAAAACCTGTGACTTCTGGGGCCCAGCTAAGGGTGTGTTTCAAACGTAAAAACGTTCCCAGGCAAGGGGATAAAATCCCAATAGAGAAAAGTGAAAGAGTGGACTTACTCAGAGAGGAAGTCCACGACAAAAGGACAAGCGAATCAAAGGAACAGAAGTCGAGGAAACGGTCAGGCTGGCGGACAAGTCTAGTAGACGAGGGCGAGGCTGGCGGTTTCGGCGAAGTGGTTGGTATGAATCTGGGGAGGCTTTTACTCGCTCAAAAGCCTCCTTTATATATTCTTGCGGCGACCGGTAGGGTCGCTGGTCTATTTTCAAATTCATTGCGGCTTCTCGGCCGCGGGAAGAACTAGTTAGGACAGGAGTGGTAGAGCGTTCTATTGCTCGCATCGCTCTTGTCCTCTTTACTCAACGACAAGTGTTACTCTTCCTTGGTCCGAGGAAGAGTTCCACTCTTTATGACGTTTTCTTGGTTGTTCATCTTTGGCCGGGGGAGACGCAGCAGTTTACTTCTTCACTACTCCCCTCTGGCCGTTTCCTGTAGAACGTTCTACGGGTTTTTTGTTAGTTCAACAATAGAAAACCCGTCCTCTTGGCCTGAGAACGGGTTTTTGGATCATGGCTACTATTCTTTCTCCGGCCGCTACCTGCGGCTGGAGTTTTGACAGTCTCTCCTTGATTCTATACATTGTTCGAGGGGAGGTCTTTTATTAAATATTCATTTTTGTATGCGCGGCGCTCTGCGCCGCTTTATTGTTCAATAATGAATATGGTATTCATTTTATACAAGGCGCTCTGCGCCGCAATAAATGTGTATTTTTAACAATTGTTATATATCAGTTAGCTGGGCTCTAACTTAATATAGTAGCCCGGCTGATAGACGAGCTCTCGCGCACGCCAATTGCCTCCAAACCTGCCCCGAAGCGGCTCATCGTGCATGGGCCTCGTCATCTCACCATCATTGAGAGTGACATCAACCCCAGCAACATTCTCCGCTATTCCAGACGAGCTCCGCAGGCGTTTTCTGCCACCACCGTCGAACCAAAGAACCACAGACAGGCTCTCAGCAGCACTGCCAGCATATTTGGCTGGGATGAAGTCATCCCAGCTTAACTGGGATGCACTCAACCAATTTAAAATGGGTTGATCTCATCCAATGAAATATAAACCCAAGAGGGGTACCTTGGATTTATATTTCATCATTTGAAATCAACCAAGTTTAAATTGGTTGAGTTCATCCCAGTTTAACTGGGATAAACTCAACCCAGCCCATTCTGCTGGCAGTGCAGCAATGACAGCAACCACTGGATGAAAGCTGAAGAGAAGGAAATCCAGAACATGCTGGATCATCATGTCTGGATGGAGTTAGCTAGTCAGGCAGGCCTTAATGTTATCCCCTCCACCTGGGCTTACCAAAAGAAGCTGGGAGCAAACAATGAAGTTCTTGAGTTCAAAGCTTGCATCTGCGCGCAGGGCTTTTGTCAAACCCATGGTCTCAATTTTGATCTCAAGTATGCTCCCACCGGCAAACCGTGTTTGCTTTGTTTCCTCCTCTCCTTTGCCATCATCAACAACCTTCTTGTGCACCAGCTTGACGTCAAATCCGCCTTCCTTACCTGCAATTTAGAAGAAACAGTCTACATGGCGCCCCCTCCTGGGTACAAGAACGCGGAAAGCATCATTCTCAAACTCAACAAAGCCATCTACGGCCTTAAGCAGGCTTCCTTGGCATGGTACAACCAACTAAGAAGCTTCCTTGTCTCCATTGGTTTTGTGAAATGTTCAAAAAGATTTTTCTAAGAAAGAATATGAATAAATAAAAATAAAAAACCAAACTATTGAATTTGTAAAAAATAAAGAAGAAAACCAAGAAAAAAAATAAGACTGTG